>NC_089732.1:10804964-11127673 GCF_035083965.1 Branchiostoma lanceolatum
TACAATTGATAACAGACACATGTACCATATGAGACTTAATACATTGATTACCGACACATGTAAAAACTAACTACCAACTTTCACAACATGAAGCATATCAATGGTATATCATTTTGATCATACAATCAATTGTAATAAAATATAAGTTCAGTAAATTAAACTTATCAATATTTGTGAACGGCTGCAGGTGTATACAGTTAGCCTAAAGGAACCTGCCCTGAAAATAGTTTCTCAGTTTCTCATGTTGCCCAGGAATCTTTTAGGAAAATACTGCAAGTCCTCAGCACTTCTGCAGGTCCATGACCTCTAGGCTCCACATGACCTTGTGGTTGACGTGGTTGCTGAGATCCTGGACCTTGACAGCCTTGAGGACAGGTTGGGTGCCACATTGTAGAACATATCCCACCACCATCACATACATGCCTGGAGAGAACACACAGACTGCATCTTTAATTGATGTGGAGACATATGAACTTTTCAAATTGTAAAATAAAAACATAAGGTTACTACAAGTTTTATTTTGCAAAGTATTTAACTATCAAGACCTCTACAACTTCACCTTCACATACTGAATCACAGGAAAGACAAACACGGGTCGGCCACAGCTGTGGTTAAAAAACGTCTGACAGAATGACACAGAGCACTGGGAGGACCTTGCCAATTAATGACCGACCCAGCTGGAGATTCACACTGTCCAGGCAGCTAGAATCAGGAGAAGCTAGACTGATGCACAGCGCAGAAGAGAAGCAGATCCAGAGAAAAGAACTTTGCATGAGACCTGAATCAGCTTACAGATGTGTCCTATGTGGTAGAGACTGCCTTTCTCATATAGGAGTCTGTTTAGCCATAGACGATTAGCTGTAGGGCTGATATCAATTAGGATTTTACCATGGTCAATATTGACTGAAGGTCAGGCTATACTGAATTGCACCTGCCCAGCACTACAACCATTGATCAGCCTCATTACCCGGATATAGGTAACCACTGGCTGGGATTCAAGGTGAATATTCAAGGTGAATATTGATTTTGTCTAATGAATCCTGCAATATCGGACACTGACTGTTATTGATAAACCTGCCTGTGGTGCACATAAATCTAATACTATTTTACGTTATGCCTGTTTGCACATGGAAATCTATAATGGACCGAAGGAGAAAACTTGTGCAGTTTTCTAATTAGGCCACAGCTGGTAAATTTTATGGATGACATCCTCTGCAGACTCCAAATTTAATGTGAGTGGGTGCAAAAAAAACATGGGTAAAAAAATAAGATGACTAAATTTTCAAAATAGATACCATAAACGTTGTGACAAGAATAGAAGTGACAAAACATGGTATCACAGCAAACAAGTCTTAAAGTTTTATTCCTGTATTCAAGATGTGCACAAATTTAAAGTGACACCAGTGTGGTGGACTGGTATCACTTACCAAGTTGGCAACTACAGTAAAGGCCACCACATTGGTGCAGCTTTTAAAAACTATCGAACTAGTTTCACTTCTACAACTACGCTCGTGGCTGCCTCACTAGTGCCACTTCTACAAGTACAATAAAGGCTACCACAGGGCATATTTTCCCTTTTTTGTTTCTATATCAACCATTTCTGGAGGGAACAATTCTTTTTTTAAATCAGGCCAAAATTAAAGAGCGCGCTGATGTCATCCATAAAACTTACTTGCTGTGACCCTAAGTAGTTCCTAATGTGGCATACTGTTGTACCTTTATCAAATTTGCTTTTAGCCTTGGGGATACTTTTGATCTGTTCAACTTTAGCAGTTCCTTGGCCATCATTCACAGTGAGCCAGTCTCCGGAGACATCAAAGTCCACCACAGTACCCTACAAAGGGTCAAAAACAGGGTGAGGAGGAGAAATGATTATTAAACTAATTACTAAACCTGCACATTCATCTACAAGTAATATGTGTTTCACACAACTGACAGGGACCTAAGACAACACATGTAAAACAATAAATTGATTTACCTTTGCCGGGACATGTAATTTTGCAGTTACGGGTATGAGTAAAATGAGTTCTCGTTTTAAGATGATGTGCTTGAAACAACCGTAGTACTGTACTGTAATGGAGGACAGCATATTTTGGCTCTGTGATGAGTTAACCACAAACATAAAACCACTGTGAATATTTCACAATTTATAGTACGCCAGTGATGAGTAAAATTTATATATAATGTTATTAGTATTGAGTATACCTGCACCCAGACCAGGCTGATGTCCCATGTTTTTGCAGACACTGGATTCAGTTGCACACGCCACAAATTTGTCCCTGCAGTCCCAACACTACTACTTGTAGCAGATGAAAGTTGTGTTCCTTCAGCGAGCTGTGATATGAAGACTTTCCGGGCTGGGACTTTCCACTTGTCCCCCATTTTCTCATCTGAAAATCATTTGTTGCGAACATAACCAAACTGCGAATTAGCGCACACTGTTTAGAAATAGAAAAAGGTCGTCATAATAATGTACCAGCCACTCAGAGACGATGTCCTACCTGCAAACATACTGTTGAAGATGAATTCCACTTTCTTTTAACATGCCCCACGTACATTGAAGAGAGACAGACACTTATGAATGTTATCACCCGCAATGCAAACATAACCTTACCATCTAAGACAAGCCCAGAAATGTTCAATTTACTTATGTCATGTCCTGACGCAATTTCCTTGTACATAGGCCAATACATATCTACCTCTTTCCTAAAAAGAAATCGATTGATCTCTGATGCAAACAATTGATGTTTCCTGTGTATCATGTAACATAGTTCCACATATGTATTCTGTATTACTCTTATTGTATACCGTAGTGTTTAGACTTAAGTTTTGTAGAATTCAATAGCATTGTTAATAAGCAAAGACATATATGTATTGACATTTTGTACTGTCTACGAACTTGCCATACATTGTACCCGTTACATTTGTTGTGCAATAAACTTTACATTCATTCTGAAAAAGTTGGGGGAGGGGGGTTCTTTTCGTTTTCAACACAATACAGCTTTTACAAACTTTATAGAACCATAGACATTCCTACAGGTTAAGCAATCTATCCACTCTACACAGATGTTAAAGTATGACACATAAACAACGACAGCTGACGAAAACAAGCTATTTGTCGTACCATGTCTCAAAACACAGATTTCAGTCGTCTCTTTGAAAATTGGCGCGGTCTGTAACCTTTGAACTTTTGTGTACTGGGGTACTTCCGGTTTCTTCTGATCATAAAAATACAATTTCTTGGCACATTTTAAAAGTGACATGATTATGAAAAATGTAAAAATTCTATTCTAAAGCATATCAAGTAGTATATATCTCTCTATTTCAAATTTTAGTTAGGAAATTTGGTCAGCAGGGTATACTATATCCCATGATGCAGCGCGATTGGAGTCCTGTCTCCAGGGTGACGGCGGGACGGAAAGATCGGGACGAAGGTTTGTGGTTAATTAACCAAATAACCGGTTTGAGTAACTTGTTGAGACGTTGTCATTCATTACTTCTGAAAGCAAACATCCTACTGTACTTACCAGGTTCGTCTTATGCATTCTTTTCAACGTAAAAAGGCATGTTTCAAGCCACTGTTGACACAAAAATTGAGGGAAGAGAGTGGGAGGGGGGCGTTATAACAATAACCTAATTTTTGCTCATTTGTCACAACTATCATTTAATTGTAGACAGAAATTTGTAATGTGGGAAGTACATCATACAAGTAAATGAAAACTATCTAGAACAAATGAAAATCTATCTATGTTGTATTTAGTGAGAGCAAGAAGGATAAGAAATAGATCTATTTTTTAACCTCCTTGGAGAGAACAATGTGCTTTGTTATTGTGTAGAATACACAGAAGTCCCAAGGAGGTTAAAAGAATTGCTTAACCTCCTTGGTAGTACGTACATATCCTAACCATTTCTGACATCTTGTTTACAGAATTTTGCTGAAAAACGCTGATGACATTTCACTGAAGCGACATGGCGGACGAAAACAATGAGGGCGGCGAAGAGAAGCCGTCGCGCACATCGAGCGCCAAGTCCAAGTCCGGTTCCAAACCAGGCACGCCCAAAACACCCAGGAGCAGGGCGGGAAGTGGAAGGTCGGGAAGTGGGAGGGCTGGAAGTGCCAAGGCCAAAGATAAAGGTATTGTTTCCTTTGATTAGTACCGGCAAACAACTTTCAAATTATGATATCCATCCTACGACGTACTAATAGTGCATCTTTGTATGCTATAATTATAATGGCTTGGCTAACTAGAGCAGGACTAGCCATGGCGACTACAGAAGGGCATTTTTGCTTCTTATTATATGTAACGTTAGTAGCTACTATATGTAATAACAAGCAAAAACGCCCTTCTATAGTTGCCATGGCTAAAGCAGGACTTATCTTTTCACATATTTCTTTTCACAGCAGTTATTACCTGTTTGCATCGTACAATGCAATGTCACCACTTGTTTTGTACCTATCTTCAGTTTTCTGCAGTACCAGTACTTGTTTCCTGTATTCTGAAGAACTTGTTTATCCATGAGTATCTGTAATATCACTGCAAGCTGTCACGGCTCATAGATAAAGGTGTACTTGGAGAAGAAATATTGGTAAAAAAAAAGATAAGCCATAATGTGAGAAATCTTCATACTGACATATAGACTGTCCTGTTTCCTACAGCCAAGAAAGATGACGAAGAGAAAACAGAAGAAGAGAAACCTACAGATGCACCAGCAGACGCAGCTGAAAAACTCTCAGGTTAGTGAGGTGTCCAAGTATAACCTGGTATCCAAATCTATTATAGCTCCCAAGTCACTCTTCTATCCTCTCCACAAATATTTTCAGAGAGAACAGAACAGTCTAGGGAGCTATAAATAGTATAATGATTGAATATACACAAAAAAAGCAATAAAGCAAAAAATTTTTAGTCAAGCATATCAAGCTGTGAATAGAGGCAGCAACAAGAGTTGCTATGTAAATGTAAACTGTTTGTTTCGAAATGTATGTAGCCAAGAAATGAAAATACAGATTTATATGCATAACCTAGAAATACTCATTTTTAATATTTCTTACAAACTATTTGTTTGAACACTCTTGAATGCATTGATGTAAAATCAATATAGTAAACATAAGAAATTGTACTGTATTCTTCTGAATTAATAGATGCAGCTTTTGTGATAGCCATTGTGATAACATTGTACTTTGTACTTCAAGGGATCATGAACTATATCATTATTGTACCTTGTTTCCAAACATAATTTGTTGTTACTTTTCAGCTCCACCCGTTCCTGACGACATCACAGACATCATGGCCATCTTCCTGGCCTCCAAGTCTCAGGAACTGTTCGAGTGTCGTGCAGACGAGGATGTGACTTCAGACCACCCTTACAAACTCCTCAAGAAAGAGGACATCATTCAAGACATGAAAACCAGAGCTGCTGTGTCTGACTTCAGTCCAGCAAAACAACTCGTCATGGTGTGGTTTATTAGAATGAAATTTTATGAAAAAACAGGGTTTTTTTGGACAGTTTATTAGAACTTTCAAAACTAACATTTCTTGCTTGTTGTTGTACAACATACATGGTGGTGCCAATATCAGTCATGTTTGAATTGGCATCTCAGACAGTGTCCACATTTTCATTATCTGTAAGTTTTTCTTACAATGCTCAGTATTATGACCTTCTCACCATAACCATTTCTATTCAGCGAAATTGTCGAAGACATTTATCTATAGAGCTGGAGGAAAGAGGGCTTTATCAATGGCAAAACTTAAAGTAAAATAATCAGGATAAGGCACAATGCTTTATTGTGGTGTCAACTGCATTGAGCACTGCTTATGTAGAGACCTAGTTATGTGCTTCAGGACCAACCTGTGCTATCAGGTAGTCCCGTAGCTTTTATGAGCCCGTAAGGGGAGTGGGTTGTTATCCACTGTGTCTAGACTCTAGGGCACATTATTGGTAGGCAGAGCCCAACCCTCTCCTAACGCCCCTTTTACCTCCCCATCTGAAGTTAGGTACCCATTTTTTACATCTGCGTGGTGTGAGGAAAGTTGTGAAAAAGTGCCTTTCCCAAGGGCTCAACGTTGGTGGCATGTCAGGACATGGTTCTTGGCCAAGCTCCCTGGCGTTACGACACACGGCCCCAATGAGCTATCATACCAACAGCTAAAAGGACTACATATGACATAGATTTCTTCTTCCGAGCTGATATATAACTTCTAACAATAAATTCTGTTTCAGGACTATCCTGGGGAGGAACTGCTGCTTGTCTATGACTACGATTTCAAGCACGGCCAGAACTTCTACCTGATCACTACAGAGGAAAGCAAGGACAGGATCTTGAACGTAAGTGGAGGAAATGTAGTTTGAATGGACAAGAAATTCCCAAACAATTGACAATAGCCTTGAAATTTTCTCAAGGTTTCCAATATATCTCAATATGCCCTATGGGCCTGATTTAAAGCATGCTCTATGTCTGTTTCCAGTTTAATGTTGCAAGATCTAAAAATAATTGTCACAATGTTTCCCCAAAGGTTTCTATAGCTGTCACTTTTTCCAATCTAACTGCATCTACCAAAAATGCCTTTTCTTATTTTTCTTGTTGTAAGAATTTCCATGGAAAGAATCTTCAAGTTTTTTCTTATTCATTCTCGAAATTCTTAATACAAACGTATAAAAAAGATTGTCCACTAGTTAAGAAAACATGAAAAACTGGAAAAACAAGAAATAATGTTTTTGTAGTGTGCAAGCGCCGGCATTGCACATTTATTGATATATTTTTGTATTTCAACAGCCTCCCAAGGCCACAGGTGAGGGTGGGGAGGGGGGTGTGGAGGGTGAGGAGGATCAGGTGGTCGAGTACAAACCACCTGTGCCCAAGGACTGGGTCTCATACGGCAGTGAGAAGGAAATTGCAGAGGAGGCTTTCGGAGAAACTCGTCCCAAGGTCTGACATTTTTCCTTGTATCTGTTGTAGTCTTTTTATTGATGTTATATGCAAATGTCCATTATCTATTGCTTGTGTCACTAGTTACTAGTAGTAGTAGTATGCATTTCTTGATCATTCTTTACTACTTCCTATTCCAAAAGTTGAGAAAGGGAGGTTGGGAAATTTTCATTCATCTCCATCTTACTTGTATCAATCCTTTATGGTCAGGACTGACTAAACCAGCTCCACTGATACATTGGTTTATTAAAATTTATGAAGACATTTTGAAGATTGAATTCTGTTATTTCCCATTCCTTATCATCTAAGAAATTTCTGCTTGTTTAAGCACTCCCCATAACTTACCCATGAACTATTTGAATGAAATAGCTCATTGTCCAGTCTAATTGCGATTTACGTGAACATGTAATCAGAGTTATTTTCCCACACATTCCTTATCCTTATAGAAAGTTTTCAAGATTGCAAGACCACGGCGTGAGTTTGGCGCCCCGGTCAACTTCACGGACCGGGACGTAAAGGACGTTAAAGATGGCTACGTGGAGTGTACGCCATACGACGACAAGAACTATTCCCTCCATCTGCTAGAACTGGACAAGGCCACTCAGGCCATCGCTACTTGGAAAGACTGCTCCAGTCAGACAGACTGGTACGGTATTCCATATTCTTTCAGTAGCAGCCTACTTCTAGCCTGGTATCCATTCCTATTTTCTTTCCGTTTATCTCCATATTGTTGACAGGTACTTTTTTCATAAACTTCAAATTCACCACAAAACAAGGCTCATCGAGAGTCACTAAAATGTTTTGGGTTACTGTACTAGAGCGTGATGACAGATGTTTGTTCACCTTTGACTTGAAAAGTTTAAGGTTGTACCCATGAGGGAAGCAATCACAAAGAAGTTTGTTCCATCATTTGATAGGTTTACTGCAGGGAGAAAATAGAGATGTATACAAGGCCTAGTTTCATTGTCATAGCTTTGGTACATGTACCATCCTTTGTAGTTTACAGCTGGCTCATTCTGTTGTTAGCATAGTAAAAAGAACGAGCCAGCGGTAAACTGCAGAGGATAGCACCCAGGCTGCAACTTTCAATCTTTGTGAGAGTTTTCGCCCTTCCAATGTGTAAATCCTAGTTAGGCAACTGTTGCAAATACAGTGCAGATTAGCCTGAGCCTTCTCGTACATGATCTATCAATAAGTATAGTTCAAAGTTTCAACATGACCTGACATGCATGAAGACGGAAGTGGGGTCCAAGGTTATTGCGGTTA
Source organism: Branchiostoma lanceolatum (assembly GCF_035083965.1). Lineage (NCBI taxonomy): Eukaryota > Metazoa > Chordata > Leptocardii > Amphioxiformes > Branchiostomatidae > Branchiostoma > Branchiostoma lanceolatum. The sequence continues at coordinate 10,813,156 of NC_089732.1, forward strand.
CTGGGGCAACAGTGACTCTTACACTTCTTGCTAGTGTCAAGGTTCTTCACAACTTCTTCAAACTTTCTTTACCATAATTGACCTGTTCAGTTGTATTCATAAAGTATCATAACACCAAAGACATTACCGGTAACTTCACAATCTGAATATTTTTTATTGTCTGTATATCATGCTGAAGCATGTTTTAATCTTTAGCACACCGAAGTAGCCATTGGACATCCCATTCTCTATTGGTTACAGAGTTAGGCAGCAGGGAGAAAGTTAAGAAAATATGTGATACTGTATACTGTCTTAAAGATCACCAAATGTTTTGACATTCTCATACATAGTTTCCAAGACAATTTACAGTAGTTATCATGATTAACCTTCTTCCTGCTGCCAAACTCTGTAGCCAATAGAGAATGGGGTGCCAAATGGCTACTTCAGTGTGCTAAAGGTTAATGTTTGTCTTAACCCCACAGGAAGTACCCACGCAATGCTGTCACACAGTATCAGCCAAGAGAGTTCACAGAGGAAGAGAAGGAAAAACTCTCCACCTCTAAGGAAGTCAAAGTCTTCATTGAAGGATCAATTCCAAGGTAAATACATTTAGGAGATGATAAGAACATAGAAACATATCATCTACATTATCAGGACTCAACAAACTGCAAGTTGCAGTTGCCTAAAGACATCATGCAATTTTGCTAGGGAAAAAATTCCTGGGTAAAAGGCCTGGCTTTTTAATCAGAACTAACCTAATTATAGGATATTCGGAGTTTCTTATTACACAACCAGGTAATCTCACCTGCTGACGTTTCGGTGTCTGTCAGACACCTTCTTCAGAGCTTCTGACTGGAGTACTGCTTCTCACCGCTATAAGTAGCCGATGTAGGTGGCGCTTTTGTGGCGAGAACGTAATCCCAAATATGGCTGAGCTTGTATCCCCCCTCGTCTCGGTTCATCACTGGTGATGACTTCCTGATCCATACTGCCTCTTTAATCCAACGAATGCGTCTGTTGTCCTCTCTGTCTATTACTTTGGCCCCCTCCCAGTCAATGACGCAGTTGTTTCTAGCAATATGGTCCGTGACTGCAGATTTCTTCTCTTCTTGTTGTGCCTGTCTTTTCTGGGATCTGGTGTACTTGACCGCATCCATGTCGGTAGCTTCCTTTTTGTGTTCCTTGAGCCTAGTTAAAGGGAACTTATAGCGGTGAGAAGCAGTACTCCAGTCAGAAGCTCTGAAGAAGGTGTCTGGCAGACACCGAAACGTCAGCAGGTGAGATTACCTGGTTGTGTAATAAGAAACTCCAAATATCCTATATGTTCTACCAACCTGATGAAATTATTTTCGGTAACCTAATTATAGTGTACCAATGCTAATGTTGTAGTAGGGTAGGAACAATGGCTTGGACACCGTAAATTTGTTTATTTTCACGGGGCCATAGACTGTAGATTGAGGAAAGGAGGTTTTCACTCAGTGTTTTAAGTTCGCAGTTGAAATAAGTCTGTAGTAATAATACATTTCAAAACACATATCCGTGGCGTCATGAATGTGCAGTGAAGATATCACTGCAAAGACCGCAAAGATAAAACCAACCAACAATAAATGTCAACACCATATTGCTAACATTACCCTTTTCTAACAGATTTGAGCTGGCGCTGCAACAGAACGAGATAGTAGACGTGTTCTTTGACGACTGGTTAGCCCTGGCCAGCGATGACGCCACGTTCGGTAGCAAGTCGGATGGCCATCTGAAGGAGTACCAGTCCTTCACTGACCTGCAGTTCAGTAAGGATAAAACTATCACCTGTATAGACTGGCACCCCAATCTGAAAGGTAAGTTTTTTTCCTTGTTTCCAGGCTGACATTTGAATGTTTGTCAACAGCCAAATAGATATGTTGTAAAATCAGTCAAACCTGTCCTCAGCAACCACTCAAAGGACTGAGGAAAATGGTTGCTGAGGACAGGTGGTTGCTGAGGACAGGGTGGGGTTTAGCAAAGTAAAAATGGATTGGACTGTTTTAATGTGTTGGCATGCGCTGTGTTGTTGCCTATGCCAGGTGGTTGACCGACCAGGTTTCACTGTACTGTTGTGTACATTTACCATTATTTATCAAGCATTTTCATTTATAAAACATATTCAGAAGAATGCTTTGATTTTAGCCACATGGCGTTTCATGACTTGGCTTCCAGTTCTTAAGTTTTTCTGTCGAGTTGTTGAAGAAGCATTTATACATTTTCTGAGGATGTTGTACTCATTATGTTGATACCCCCCCAATTGATGAAATGATTGAACCCATGACTGTTGTAGGAGTGATAGCGGTGGCGTGTTCTGAGAGGCTGACCTTTGACCAGAGGGTCGACAACGCTTCCAAGACACTGATGACGCCATCGCTGATTCTCATCTGGAGTTTCACTGATCCTATCCACCCCCAGGTAGGTTAGGTCAGGAAGTAGGGAATGAAATATTGGCCAAAGAACAGGCTGAATAGTTATTTGCTCATATTCACATAAGCAAAAGAAAGGGTGGAATGATAATAGATAAGTCAGCAAGTAAATGAACAAAGATTATATGAACAAAATTTTTATTCTATCTTCTGCTCACCTACTTCCTTGTCTCAACCACAAACCTAAAACCACCATGAATACTCCATTTTCTCTCTAGGACTTACAATTATAATCCTGTTGGTAACTGCATTTGTATGATCCAAAGTGAACTGTGTTTGCTCCCAAAGCGTAGAAAATCGCAATTCATGATACATACATTTATATCTTACATTTAGCTAAACAGAACATATGGACTAATTTTATTACTTCTTCCATTCATCCCAGCTGCTGTTGGAGGCACCAGACGACATTTTCTCCTTCCAGTTCAACCCCTCCGACCCTAACATCATTGCTGGCGGCTGTATCAACGGTCAGGTGGTGCTGTGGGACATCTCCCAGTACCTGGACAGGCTGAAGAACCCACGGTCGGGCGGGAAACTCAAGCAGAACTCCATGAATGCCTTGGTGAGAATGGCAGGCCACACCAAAAGACAAATTTGAACCACACAGACTGCTTTCATTATAGGGGGGATTTTGCTCACAAACTGTCTATGTCGTCGCGCACCGCCGTAAAAAATAGAACACGCATTTGAACAACCTTCCTCGAACCTAGAGGAAGCAGGTGTTTGATTACAATCTGACTGATTTACAACAGATAAGTCCAAAGAAGTCGTTTTTATCGGTATTTTATGCGGGAAGTGAATACAGTACCCGCAAAATGCTGGGATCCATGACACAGGTAGGGGTTCGTGGAATGTTATTCGAACACGTTCGGGTCTTTTCGGACGTGCACAATGACGGTTTGTGAGCAAAATCCCCCCTATGACAAAAGCAGTTTGTGTGGTTCAAATTCATCTATTTATTTCCTTGGTTTCAGGACATTTTGATGAAAGTAAAAGCTAAGCAAATCATCAACTTGAAAAATAAACACTGAGAGGAAATTTGACCGTATTCACACCCTGTTTTCTTGTTGTTTTTCCAATCAAGTAATTTCTTTTTTCAAATCTCAGAACAATCCAGAAGGGTACAGTATCTTAATTTTTGTCATAATCTTCATTTTCTCTTCCAAAAGATTATGTGGAGAAAGCAAAGGATAAACTCCAATAATGCAGTCATGACCTCCTATTTCTTCAGTTAAAAGTTGCACTATTTTTTCATCCAGCCTGGGTTTGAGGATGAGAATGCCCTGGCTATCCCGATCATCCGCTACTGTGCAGTGTCATCCATCGAGAACAGTCATCACTTGTCCATCACAGACATACAGTGGATCCCTGATCATCTGGAGGTAAAGTTATGCTCTTAGCATTGCCCCCTGACAGAATTGCATGGTACTACACCAGTGGGATAGGACCTAGCAAGCAGGATTAGCTAACACCATTCCCTTTTTAGGACAATAAGCAAAAATGTTGAAACAAACTGTGGAGTAGCTTTTCTCAACTGGAACTTGACCAATTGCTGGCATCACATATCTGTAACCTTTTACCTGCTGCCTAAATCTGTACCAAATAGGGAATTTTGTGCCAAATGGCTAGTTCACTGTAGGTCAGTTGATTTTGTGAAACAAAGTTTTAACATTGTGCTAAGCAAAGAAGCTTGTTGATATTGTATGGGAATGTGATTTTTTTTGCTGCCTGCCTTTTTTTGTCTTATAACTGTACATGTTTTCTGCAGTCTTCTTATTTTTGTCCCAATATAAATTTGATCTCTCTCCATCTAGATCAACAGATATGGCCTCCCAGTGTTCAACAAACACGGAGACTGTAGCCAGATCCTGACGTGTGCGGGAGACAGCTGTGTCATGGTGTGGGACACCAGGGCACCCAAAGTCACTCTCAACCCACTGGAGGCAAAGAAACAGGACGCTCCCCACCCCCTGGGCATCCCAGCAACGTTCAAACACCTGGACCTGTCCTGGAAACCTGTTCTCAAGGTACAGTACATCAAAGGCAGGGCTGTCTCCAGCTTTTAATTTTTTTCCATCCCACTCATTGTTTGGGAGCCAATGTGTTGAATTTTCCTTGTTAAATTCATCATTTTAAGATTACGAAGATACATTTCCATCAATTTCATGTCATAAAGTTCAGATTTTGGGACGGACAAGGTAAAAAGAATTCCATCCCAACAAGCAAATTACTGTCCCGGGACAGGGGGAAGGGTCCTGGAGACAGCCCTGCTCAAAGTTTACATAAGCTGTACACAGTAAGTTCCTTCATACAAAGGTTTGGAGAAGTTGTACTCGTTGGTACATGTTGTATCTGATTGGTGATGTATTGTTGTGTGGTCCGTCACACAGGTGTCCCTGCCGAAACCTGACACCAATGGAGAGTTTGCCCCCCTGAAGGTCAGCATCAAGGAGAGGCAAGGTGACAAGGCACATGGTAAGACTTCTCAGTCTCTTACTGTTTACACAATATCACCTCGAGTCAGTACTCCCCAACAGGTTTCATAAATCTTCACTTAAAAGTTCATCTGTGATGATCGAAGTCATTCTGAATCAAGGTGAACTGCAATTGTGCCAACACAAAAATTGGACTTACCCAAATTTTCGACAGTCTTTGTCAAGGAATGAGCAATCCGAGGCTTCCTAGATAGGTTTCCTATATATTAAGGAATGTGGAGGTAAAGTAGGCTTCTATGCGCTCTTGATTTTCAACTAAGAACTGTACAATGAATTTTACTACCTTTGACTTGTGTTCTCCAGTCCAGATGGATCTGTTGCTTATTAGATAATCATTTCAGCACCAAGGAAAGATACCATTGATCTGGCTACCTTTGACTTGTGTTCTCCAGTTCAGATGGAACTGTAGCTTCTTAGATTCCCATTTCAGCTCCAAGGAAAGACACCATTGATCTGGCTACCTCTGACTTGCGTTGTCCAGTTCAGATGGACTTGTAGCTTCTTTGATAACCATTTCAACACTAAGGAAAGACACCATTGATCTGTCTACCTTCTCAATTTCAGAACTGTAGGCATTCAGCACCAAGGAAAGACACCATTGTCAATCCCCATCACAAAACAACAGCAATAACTCAAGCTATCTGAGTGTTTAAATGGCACTATACAAAAAATGAATTTGCAGTTTTCACTAATTATCACTTTGCATAACTAGGAACCTGACAGTCTTACAACATGTTAATTTGACTGTCACTGATTTGTGTTCGTCAGTTAAGATGGAACGTTGTGTCATACCTGGGCAGGGATAATGTTTGACACAGGTGTTCTGGGTCGGTCTATATTTTACCCACTGTCCGGGCTTTGAGGTCAGGCTGGTACCTCGAGGCGATACGGAATACATCATGTTGTATTCTCTCTATACATATAGCTTTATGATATATGTATAACTGATAACCCCACAGTTTTACAAGAGTTTGATCTGTACCATTGATTTGTGTTCTACAGTTCAGAAGCAGATAGAACAGATGGAGAAAGAGGCGCTGGGAGGAGGCATAAGGAGAGAGAGCACCATGGGGGGGTTCGGGCGCTCACGCTCAGCTAAAGACCAGAAACCCCTGGAGGGGGTGACCACCAAGTTTTATATCTCAACCGAGGTACATGATTGTGCTTATTTCTTTGTTTAGTGTAGATGTATAGGAGTAGTAAAGGTGCCCTTTTTTCTCAAAAATCATGATGTCTGATTGATGCTTATTGTATCTACACTCACTGCAATGAAAAATATTGCCTAATATTTAGTGTTTCTAAGGATTGACTTTTTGTCTTATGCAGGACGGAGAGGTGGCTTATGCTGACATGAAAATCGAGAAGGATCAAGACTCTGGGAAACTTACAAGTATGTGGATGATTTCCTTATGTGACACCATTTTCCAAAATTACAGAAGAAAAGACAAACAAATAAGTAACATCTGCTAACATAATTCTACCAGCGTGCATAATTCCGCCACCCTGAAAAAATATGTCCAAACAGATCTCCAACCCAACGTCCCCCAGTATAATGCACTCCTGTATAACTAAACTATGCATACCTGAGGGGTGCTGCACTAGAGATCTCTCAAACCAACTGTTTTCCAAAGGGGTGGATTTAAGTAACCTGGCGGATTAATGTTAATGGAGGTTACATCTTTGATTTTTTTCCCACAGATCCCAAGCCCTCCTGGTACAGTGCTTTGCATGGCGGCCCTGTCCACACCCTGCAGAGGTCCTTCTTCTTTAAGAACATCATCCTCTGTGTCGGTGGCTGGACATTCTCCATCTTAAAGGAGGAGAATCAGGTATGGAATTTCTTATCATTTGTAGATTAGTACAGCATTGATAGTTGCTTAATACATAATTTCAAATCTGCAGCTAAAATTGAAGCTGTATTTCCTACATTTTACATATTTTTGAAAACCACATTTCCCACAATGGAGAAGTCATAGACATCCATGTACAGCTTTTTCCACTCAGGCCAAATCAAATCTTTCTAAGATCAACCTTGCAGACATACGTGTACATGCATATGTACATGGCTAGTCTTCACACCACACTTCCATGCAGCTCTGTCCAGGATGTCCACGTTGGTTAGGCCGCACACCTTAATGTCCTTCCTGACGCACTCCAACCAAGACTTTCTTGGTTTACCACAACCTCTGTTGCCTGGCAAATGCAGTTTTTACATTGCACAAAATTGACTTCATGTTTTTGTCCCCCCCAGCTGGGTCCCCTCCTGTCCTCCTGTTGTTCCCAGAAGAAGTACACGGCCGCCCACTGGTCTCCCACGCGGCCGGGGGTGTTCTTCATCGCCACCGAAGAGGGCAACGTGGAGGTGTGGGACCTCCTGGACAAGACCCACGAACCCACCCTGACCCAGAACATCACAGCCTGCAGCATCACGCGCATCTTCCCCTGGCAGATTTCAAGTGAGTTGCAGGCCTACTGTTCTGTCATCAACTGTTATCATTTGATGGAATCTTGCTGCCTTTCTGTGATCTTGAGAAGCTAACGTGCTTAGTCCAGTGGTTAGGGGCCCTGTCTCTGGAACTAGAAGCCGTGAGTTTGATTCCAGCTGTGTCGCTTACCCGACATGCACGATACCTGAAAGGGTTGCTGTCCTTAGGACGGGACGTTAAGCCGTGGTCCAGTTTACATTGTACTTGTCATAAAGAGCTAGGGGAATTTGACTGGGAAAGGGGACTTTGATTGAGGAATATGTTGTTACAGTACAGTTTGAACTATTCTTGTCAATTCTTCTTGCCCCCCAAAATACAAGACTATGTTTTATAAATATTCCAACCTTTCAATATTTGCTGCCCTGTTTAGGTAAGCAGCAGTTGCTGGCGGTGTCTGATGACATGGGTACACTACACATCCTGGAGGTACCGTGGAACCTGAGGCATCCATCGTCCAATGAGGTGAGCAGAAACAGTAACAGGATAAGAGATTCTTAAATGTGGTCAAAGAAAACATTGAAATGGGGGTGTAAATTTTGGGATAGTCATTTTCCCATGCATACTCAATACTTCTAATTCTTCTTAAGAATGCTGGGCTACATGTACATTGGAAATTGTAGCAGTATAGTCATATCCAGTATTTGATTATACTGCTGCTGGGTCTCTTCACACCATGCTTCCAAGCTTTGTCCAGCAGATCCCCAAAAGAAATAGCTTTATACACTTGAAGGAGAGCTAGCAAAAGTAGATCTAAAGGTAAAAGGTACTCCATTAAAAAACTTTTTTTGAGGCTGTAGGGGCAGTGGGTTGTTATACGCTGTGTCTAGGGCACGATATTGGAAGGCGGAGACCAACCCTCTCCTTCCAAGTAAAACATATTTTTCACTTCAGACTGGAGCTCCTTCAAAGTGCTGTAGCCTGTCAGTGAGGTTTGTGGGTCTTAGTTCTTAGATTTTGTCCTTTTTTTTGTTCCACCCAGGCCACAAGTATCCAGAACTACTTTGAGCGAGAAGAGAAGCGGCTGGAGTACTACGTGGACAGGCTGGTGTTCAGGGAAAAGGAGAAGAGAGACATTGATGCAGAGGAACAGCGAATCAAGAATGTAAGAAATCCAATCTTATCTCACGTACTAACTTGTCAAAGTCAAGCCCCGGTTACACATAGCTCCTGATCACCAGCCAACCAAGGTTGACAATAGGTTGGGAGCAGTCTGACCAGTTTTAGATCAAGAGTCAAACTTGACTCCCAAACACACCCTGACCACAACTGACTTACTCCCAACCACCAGCCAACCCATTCCAGAAAACTTTTTTTTTAAACAATTACCTGGTGTAGCCAAACACCAACTGACCACAGCCGACCTAGCTCCCGAATCACTCCCAACCATGGTTGGGAGAAGGTCGGGAGGCCATGTTCGGCTATGTGAAGCCGGGGCTTTAACTAATTTCTCCAAAACCATCTAACCCAAAGGACGAAAGGAGAGCTGTTTTTAATTAGTTTTTTCAAAGTTTTAAAGGATTCTTATTCTCACAATACCACACTGTCAACCTGGAATTGAATGAATTATGTTTCCTTGGTCATGCACATGATTTCCACTCCTGCAAATAGTTTATGCCACATTTGATTACAATTTTTCAAAAAAGCTTGATAAGGTTTGATTATAATGTATGACTGGCTGTTCCATCCACCAGGCCCCACCCCCTGCGGAGGAGAATGAAGACCAGATACAGGAGAAGATGAGAAGGGAATACGAGGCGTATCTGCAACTGGAGAACGAGCTGCTAATTTCACTGGGGGTCAAGCAGGAAGAGGATGAGCCACTGCCAGAGAAATAAGGCAGTCTTCTTAGCCAGTAGTGATGACTTTATACTATTACTAAGGCCTTGTTGATTTCAAAAATTGACGAAAATTGATGCGCGCACGGATGTCATCCTTATAATGAAATCAACATGGCCTAACTGCTAACTCACTGGGACATTCCAAGTTGGGGTTATAGCTCATTAGAAGACTAGAATTTTTGTACGAATTCATGGTTGACGTTTCAGGACACTGTGTGGGGAGTACTGGTTTGGATTGCATTGTAGAGAATATGGATAATGTAATAATTGTATATATTGTATTTCTGTACAATAGAGAATATGTAGTTTATGCAGGTTGTGCAGTCAAAGTTACTGAGCTGATGTACTGGCATTGATTTCAAACTACCATTTGTTTATATTGCTGATTGTATGGCAGATTCTTATGTATGGTTTTGGGAATGTTGTCATATTTTGGTGGCCAAATGTTTTATATTGCACCATGAACGCTAAAACTGAATTCTTGATTATATGGGGAAAAAATAATTCACACTTTTGCTGTAAATAAAGTTCCTGCAAAAGCTACATGTATGCTTGAGTCTAGTTCCTGCTTATATTGTCCCTAGAGGGGTCCTTACTATTGATGCAATGGGTAGAACTGGTTGTGGAAAGCACAGCCATTAAAAACAAAGCCACACAATTGTTGTGAGGAGGGGGGAGAAGACTATCAAGCTAATCTTGACAGTTACAACCAAGGAGCTTTAAGAGTAACAAAACCACACAAATGTCAATGGTAAAGTACAATAAAACAAGTGCAAGAATGAAACGGAAAACAAGTGTTCAAACCGGGCGTATTCTCATTAAAACAACATTGTACAGTTTCAACCTCACTCTTGGCAACTTTATTTCACTTGTCCATTTCTAGTCAGAACAGACATCCTAAATTGGCCACTGCCACATTACCACATTAACAAGTAAAGCCCCTATCTCACACCCTCATTAAATCAGGACCCCTATCGCCCCACGTTACATCGCCCCTTTTGCAAGCGATGTAACGTGGAGCGATAGGGGTCCTGATTTAATGAGGGTGCTATCTCACTGTAACCGTGGCACATTGGCGACTGGACGATTTGACAGCGCGCTCACTAATTTCATCCATAAAAACTAATCATTTTACACTTTGTTTTGTTGTCTTTTTAGTCATACTTGTACATTTTGTATGATATTCCTATCATAAAGTCAAGGGTAACACAAATCAAAATTAGGATGCAGCCACGCCACAAATGTGCCACGGGTCCAGTGAGATACGGACTTTAGACAACACTGTCTTAATAAGTGTTTCTAAGGGTGTAAAGAAAAGATTTATCACTCAGCGTACTACGAGTACTTCAAAAATACCATTTATCAATTTTGATCCATTGATCTTCGCAATTTCTCGTTAAACTGGAAGTGTCACCCTAACATGATTTTTCTTGCTTATTCTCTCCCCTTCTAAAAATACATGGAACAAGTACTAGTTGGCTGATTGTCACTTTGGGCTCTCTATACAAACATGATAACGCCAAGTAAAAATTACACAATAGGGTAAAATGGCACCGAATTCATTCACTTACATATATCCAACAACATAGCAAAAGTAAATCATCATCACAGTCATATAAAAGTGCTTACAGCATTCTGATACTGGTCATTCTACTATTAACAGAATAAAACTCCAGTATGCCTCTTCCAGTTCTTCTGTTTTAAATCCTCAGCTGAATGAATATCAATTCTTCCAGAGTTTATTTTTGGTTGAGAAATGGATTTCCCCATAACAAAATGGAAATTTCGAACATTTTGTAAATAACAATTTGCTTGTGACAATTTTCTGCTAATTGAGTGGTTTCTAGAGAAATAATTATCTTGAAGTTCACATCACAAGTTTTGGTTCATATTGGTGTACACAACATGCACTGAGTGATTGCTATATAATTTCTGTGAATTTTGAGCTTTTCTTTTTGCAAATGGTTGGGGGAAAGTTAGCCATCATTTCATAGAATTAGCCCATATTAAAATATACGAAAAAAAAGTTGTCATACATGTAAGGCTTTCTGCAGTCTTGAAGTGTACATGTATGCTATATATGGCACTAGTGATTTTGTTGTCTTCAAGTAGAAGTACATGTAGTAAAATGCTCAGAATTGTATATTGTCAGACGACAACTTTGAAATACATATACGGAATAGAGAATTCAAACAAAATGACATGGAACAAAATTGACAGCCAGACTACAGCACTGTTACATGTAAAATATCTGAATGATGCATCAGTAAATATGAAAGAAAAGGAAAATATGGCTATGAAATACATGGCAAGTCAAATGTCAAAGGTTGCAGAAATTGCTTTACGTCTACTTTCTTATTAAAGGCATTGATTTATTACCATTGACTACCATTCATTCTTGATCCTATTTTCTTACTTCTAACAAAATAAACATAAAAACTTTTCAGCGTCTATCATCAGACCATATTCATAAATGCATGAATTAGAAACATAACAACGGAATGTTCCTTGCTTGTATCCATGTTTATGTAAGCGACTGGGTCTTTGGATAGTTAAACGTGGGTGGTATTCAAGTTGGCTGAACATTTACAATATCACAATTATTTTCGCTGTAAATCATGATACTTAAACTTAGTGTTTAAATTTCTCTATTGAGAAAATAAACTTAGAAGGTTGGAGAAGAATTTTGGTTCAAATGCAAAAAGGAATCAAGGTTTTTTGTCAGAATGTCTTTGGAATGCATCTTTGGTAGCACAGTCACTCTCGATGTTACTTAAAATGAGTATGAAATTGGAATAATTAATATTTATAGCATACATACATGTCTGATAAAGCAGCATATTTATCAATAACTGCAGCAAATACTTAGATAAAACAATGGCACCATAAGGAAACTACATTGACTTGATTTACAAAAGACTGAGGTGTTATAGTAGACTCTAACCTCATGCAAACATTTAATCAAGTCTTTGGACCTGAAACAATCCAGTGAAGAACTTTCTTAAATTCTTTTACAAACTTAGCATTCCTCTCTTTTATGTGATCACATTTTGACCCTTCCATAGACCTACCATGCTTTTTATCATAATTTATATCAGCAACAATTTATACAGCATTAGAGTCCACTAGGAGAGCAAAGAAAGAAAACATATATTTTTGGGATCAAAGACAAAGAAAGTTTCATTTTCAAGCAAACATATACATTAAATGGTGCAGAAGGCAACACCACGTCGAAGAGTGGCTAGGAATTTGGCTAGTTGCAGCAGAATATTTTTTCCTAACATACATGTTACGTACATACACATAACACTTAAAACAGACATTAGCTCTCTCTAACATTGTCCTTCTTGTAAGGCGTAACTGGTCTACACAAGAAGGCACCTACAGGGTCACACGCGGCGCGGAATGACCGTTACATGGCGGGGTTCCCTCGAGTTCGCAGGATGTCCGGTCTGAAGATTTTCAGTCGTATGACCTGTTCTTTCTTCTTGGTCAGGTATTTGATGGCATCCTTGTGTGTGGCCATTGTCAGGTCATAGCCATTGGCCTATAGAGATAAACAACAGCAAACATATTATTATCTTTTCTTTTATACAGCATTCAATCAATGACAAGGTGTACAAATAGAATAACTAAAAAGGCACTTGATGGCATCCTTGCATGTAGCCATTGTCAGGTCATAGCCATTGGCCTGTAGAGGAAAACAAGAACAGCACCAAACATTAACTAAAAAGCACAACATGGGGCTAGTCCACAGGCAAACTTTAACCTGTGATGAAATGTAAATGTTACACCATTAAGTGTCTGTATACAATGTACTAAGCCTATAGGATACCAAACAACACAGTGTACATGAAGACTTACAGTATTCTGTGACCACTGTAAAGAATGGATTGATGCTGAGTACACACATGACATCACCATTTTACTATGGTCAATATTGACCAACGGGGACCTTACATCTGCACACTGGACTGTTCATGACTTTGCCATGGTAAAACTAAGTTAGGCAAACCTGACTCATGGTTGTGAGGTCAACCCTTGACTTTGAGAAACTTTGAAATCAAATACCACGTGAAAGTAGAGGACAAAAGCCAGTACCTTCCTGTAGCAGTATCAAACACAGTAGAACAACCATCAGCACTGTATATTCCAAAGACTATTGGCAAATGGGTCACAGTCTATGTTTGAAAGACACCGTACGTAGTTTTATTTTCTTGTAGTTCTTGGCCAAAGGATAAAGCGGTCAAACTTTGACCTCCTAGCAGCTTGTTTTTACAAACTGCAGCTTGGTAACTTGTGCTCAGAATGCTTTTCAGTTTAACCTGAGCTACCCAGTGATCTGTACTACTAAATTACTACTGAAGGATCAGCATTATGGCTCAACAGCTACTCAAAAAAAATATCATTAGCCCTGAACACTCGCCCTCTTAGTCTTACCCTGGGGAGCACATTCTCTGACAAGCATAAAATTCTGATTGACCAGGGATGCTACTAGGTCACATATGGCCAGTCTTCAACTGCGACCTGTCTAACAGTAATTTTGACCCTCAGAAAGTCTTAGAATGCTGCATTTTAAGACTCTCTAAAGGTTTTTAAAAACTCCACATCCCTTCCACACTACCCCCCCGGTTGGTCACTTTGCTCCCATGCAATGCTCATCCTTGCACTTTTTTCCTATAAAAAAAATCTTCTTCTGCTAGATATACAACAAACTTCAGACCTGTAATATTTTGTCCCCTGGATTCAGCCCTGCTCTCGCTGCTGGTCCATCAGGCATGACATTGGTCACAAATATGCCCTGCGGTCAATAAAAACATAATATTCACTTATCGTACTGCACTAGAGATCTCTCATACCTACTGTCTTTCAAAGTAGTGGATTTATGTAACCCGGCGGATTAATGTTAATGGAGGTTACATACACACACACAAAAAGAAGGAAAATGTTCAAGCTACCATACCAGTAGCCCAATATCTAGGGCAAAAGTACATGGCAAACAGCAAACAGTTGCTGGAATGTGCGTAATGTAAAACATGAATGCCAGATTCCTGCTCTGCCCTGAAGCACCTCTGGTAAACAAACGAGCTTCCTGTACCTGAAAGAAAGGTATGTCAAGTGACACAACTTGTCAATATGCAAATCATATAGACTTAATCATGCACATATAGTCTGTAACATTTTCCTAAACATACTGCCCTAGTTGGTGCTTTATAGCAATATCACAATTGAACAAAGTAAGGTGCTTTTAATACTTATGGTATTTTTTCTGTTTCTTCTACTTCTAGAAAATATGATCTGTAATACTAATAGTGACTGTGACCACAAAACAAATACAGTACACGTTCCTGACCATTTGTGGTCTCTGTGGTTGTATTTGGGTTCAATAGAGGGGGCCTAATAACTTTGATCTTTATTTTCGCCCACCTACTGGCTTATTTTCCTGCAAAAATCTGAGAGTGTAGTAGTGACCATTGCATATCCAGAACATAAGATATGAAAACCAAAAGTTCTGCTACCACACCATAGAAAGTCAATGGGGGCCCAAAATACTTGTACCCAACTACCAAATATGAAGACAATCCATCCAGCCATTCTCGAGTTATCATGGTGACAGACAGACACACACACACACACATATGAGCGCTGACCAAAATATAAGTTATAACCTCTGCGAAGGTAAAAAAAACTGGCACAGCCTATAGGGTGAACCCACCGTGTCATCTGGTGCCCATGGATTTCTGCTGGCGTCCTGGTCGATCCCTCCCCCTATGCTGAACCCCAGCCCAGCAGAGCCTCCCACAGGCTCCTTCAGAATCTCTATCAGCAGCTGCAGGGAAAAACAATCAGTCAATATCCCACATTGCTACCTACATTTGTACTACTACTATACTAGTACCTGTATACTGTAAATCTTGAAATGTTTGCTGTGTTTTCTTATCACTGTGACCTCTTCACCGCCAATTCGTAACACTGCGAATATACGTTCCATTATATTACAACAGTACTACAAAATTGCTGCAACGGTGAACTTAGAACACTGTGAAAGCCTCATTTCCCCTTCTACCTTGAACTTAAGTCCCCCCCCCCCCCGAAAATAAATGAATTTACAGTAACATATATCCAAAACCTTCCTTGGATTTAATTTTTGTGTTAAAGCATGTCTGTGTGCAAAAAATAACTCATAAGTATTCAAGGAAATTTTCTTAGCCGTTTTACTTTCAATATTTTTTCGGTCCTGTTTCGTTATATGCACCATATTTCCTGTCCTCACTACCCTACTCCAACTGTTAAATGGAACAGCCCTCTAATACCAATCAATTCCTCTACTGTCAGAGCACTTCAGATTTCCATCACAAGGACTGCCAGCTGATCTCACTTCCTGTTCATCCTCTTTCAACTTTTCCAATACATTAGTCATCCCAGCAGAATATCCTGTTGTTTCAGACCAAAGTTGTAGCAGTTCTCAGGAAAATTCTAACAATTCCAAGGAAGTTATTTCCTGTAATCTGTGTCCTTTACGATCCGTCACGGCCCCACACAACAAAACTACATCAGCATCAGGTTTCTCTCGATTTGCTTACATACAGGTTCCTGTCAGGAAGTGTCCTTGTAGGAGGAATTTCAGGTAAAGACTAAGGAGAATTCCAATGCTATGACAGCCTCTAAACTGTGGCAATTCTAAAACAAATGGTTACAAAGCTGTATAGCTGTATCCATCCTTTCATCTCTCCTCCTTAAATTTGGATCTCTTGTATTAAAAATTAGACTGTCACTTATACACAGAGTATAGTATAAAGTGACAAATTTGTATACATAGCTAAAGCTAGCTTAATAATTACATTACAACAGAAGAAGATAAATATCCCAGCAGCAGCTGTTTTGCTTTTTCTTTTAACGCCTACAGTGACCATCTGGTGAGTTTGAACATGAGAGACTGAAATCATGTGTCGCAAAACTGAAGGACGTTCTTTGAAGGACTAAAATGAAAGCTAGTGGTACTGTGGATAGATTAGGAGACCATATTTGAAGTCAGCAGGCTCAAGGCAAAGGTTTAATCCTGTTCAGTACATTAAGGTTCCTCCCCCTCGAATGTGCCAGCCACTTCAAAGCAAAAATCTGTATAACATATGGCTTGAGAACGTTTGATTCAGTTTCCTGTCTGGAAATTGTGTAAAGTCAAATGGAGCATATTCACTATAAGTTATAAGGCCATTTTTAGACCCAGACTGTAACTGAAAAGTTAACACTGTTCTGATGTGTTCAATCACAACAACCTACAGTTCATCAAGTGTCAATAACTATTGATTGCTAGTAGAAGCAAAGTCTAGCCAAGACTTAGGTAACACATAAGTTATACATATAATTTGTTAACGTTAATAACAAAGACATAATTCACTCTTCCTATGTATACAAGTGTTATATATTATATATCATATATCAATAGAAGTAACCTTAAATTTGACATTTGGGGTGGGCTTGGCTCTGAAGGGCCAAGGGGCAGGTACTTTTTTTCTTCAAGTCTGGTTCTGAAAGTAAAGTAAACTCTCAAGTCACTGGTCTAAAACCTTAAGTTTCTCGCCTTTGTCCTAACCCTGGACTTGACCCCAGGACTGCGGGGTCAAGACAAAGGGGTGGGGCACCAGAACTGTCAAAGACTCAAAACCTGTGGATCCGCTTTCTTCTATAGCACCCCTTCACTTTGATCACTTATTATAAGACCTTATTATATTACATAATATGTAGTGTTAGTGTACGGTAAGGCTGGGTGCGGGAAAACGGAAACACCCGAGACTGACGGACAGACGACAGCACACAAAAATGGACCCAGGAGTCTCGCTAACTCTGAGATATTTGTATCCTTCCACAAGCGATCTCGTCCATTCCTGCTAATGCTGGCTACTCGCAATCGAAAGTTCGACACGTTAGATTTTGAAGTGTAAGTGTCTTGAAGACATACACCCATCGAAATAAAGGAGATAACTTACGCAAGGAATGCCACCGATCGGAGAACCGGCCGCCATGATGTTCTGATGACAAATGCTGTGTATTACCCAGCACCCCCCGGGGCGAGGCTCGGAAAGGGTTCTACAAGTGTCTTGATTCGAGGCACAGAATTTTCTAGGCGAAATTCCTCCACATGTAACGTTTATACCAGCTTCCGGTAAAATAAGACATTCGAACCATATTTATGAATACTTCTATAATCTTGAAGATTCTCTTAAAACCAACCAAGAATTCCACATAAAGTTAGGCAAAGGAGGTTAAAAAAAGGTCTTTAGCCTTCGTTTTATAGACTCCAACCCAACTGAACGAATTGGGAACATAGGTAGTGAAAATTTAGATAAAAATGCACCACTTATTCTAGAAAGAAAGGTATCATCTAGCACAAGGAAGTTGGAAAATCAATGCCCGTTGTGCTTTAAAGAAAATTTCTCGCCAGAAATGTCGACCATTAAAAATGCATAGCCAACCTCCTTGAAGTTTTCACACAAGCAACATCACACCCTCTAAGATTCTCCTATCGATCCCGCTATCCTCAATGATTGGCCAGATTTGACTAAGATACTTCGACTATAAAGATATAACGTTAACGTTGTAATAGCCTTCGGCTAGTTGGGTAACTAGTTGGGTAACTGACATGTAGCTGTACATTTTAACAGCCAAATAAAGAAATCAAATCACATAAACGTTGGGGGAGATTGATAGATAACTTTCTAGTTAGTAGTAGAAATATTTGATATGTTTGCACAAAAGATATAATAGATTGAGTGAGGTTTACAAAATACAATCACTTTCATGAATATGTCACGTATATTTCATACCGGTATCGGAAAGAAAAGTTAGAAAACTCAAGTTCAACATGGTTCAATGACATTACAATGGATCATTATAAGCACTATCACGTGACATATGCTTCGGGTCCTTTCAACTTGAGAAGGATCTGTGTGCGGATGTAGCCTACACATCTTTGATACACTTGCGTTATGTCAATTATCCACCACTCAAGAAACAAAGATTCTTTCTGACGCTTTACAACTTTTAATCATCGTCTGTTCTCATGTGCTGACGATGTTGCTTCATGAAGACGTAAGGTGTCAACGGCCCAGCACAACTAGCAAACAACGAAGTAGTATAGGTACACAATTAAAACGTAGAATAACATTAACTAGAGTGTCGAAACGTATACAAAGAGGGGCGATAAAAGATGCTATATGGGCATCCGAGATAAGACGGAAGTGGTACGCATTAATCTCGCGGTGTTCAATTCCCACATATGATGCACGTCATCATATCGTCATAATTACCGTCACGGATGAACTTTCATTCCTTTATGCTGACTGGTCTGAACTCAGTTTCTGACGCACTTACGGTCACCAATGACAGCTGCCTTGAACATGACACACAATACATCACTCTCCCGGCTCAAGTTCAAGTTCACGTGCAATTGTCATCGTGTATCCTGTCTGACTCCGGGAGAAGTCTATTCTCAAAGCAGACTGGGAGGTTGCTGGCGAACGTTGTGACCTTCAAGGGGTAGGGCGAACAAAAAAACAGGACATGTGATAAGGTCACAATTTTCCCCAACAACATCTGCTTAGATAGTAGGAGATGTCAGCGTACGTGAGAACGCACACGTACCCAGCTCTAGTCCCTTCGATTGATGACGATAATGATAACAAAAACTTAATCTCCCAACAACTGTATAAAAGATACAATGTAATTGTATAGCTAATTTTAGGAAACGAGTCTACACTGAGAGACTATGTAGAAAGTTACTATATACTACTAATGTTACCTGTACAGTCTTCAGGCTGGTAAAATGTCTTACTTAGTTATGCACTGTACATGTCCTATATTTACTATGTATGGATTATTACAAGTCACTATGTTAAATCCAGTCATTTTATCCGTATATCCTGGTTTAGAATACGACAGACATGGATGTGATGTATTGCGCAGATCCTAATATTTCGGACATTTAATAAAAAAATTGTGTCCACCTGTTCAGCACAAAATGGACCAACCCTTTCATCAACAGGATATTTCTGAGTGCTCCTGAAAGTCTGGACCTGTCACTTCAAAGAGACATGATAATCCCTCTCAGAGACCATCCCTGCATCATCTTTGATGGTCTTAAATACCAACAGACATCTGGTAACGACATGCATCTTTGGGCTGTAAATGACAGGCCTCCGGGTCTGGCCATCCTTCAATATCCAGAGTATCACTGCGAACAGGGACGGACGACCTAGAACGAAGAAAGTTTGGATGTGCGAAGAGTACTGCAATATAAACAACAGGTATTCATTTGCTTGTTTGTTTGTTTGTTTGCATTGCATTCCCGTTAAACCGCCTCATGGCATACAAGTGCACAACATCGAACCTCTGGGTTCTGGGCCAAACACCCTGCCAATTCAACACCGATGCCAGGTAAGCGTTCGTCTTCATTCTCATAAAAGATCGTCCATTTCCATGTGATTTTAAAGTGACTTAGACCAGCATATGATTAAGATGTAACAGTGGTCGGAAGAAAGGAAACATTCATTGAAACGGAAACATTCACACCATATCTTTGTATGAAATTGGCTTTTTTCAAAGAAGGTAACGTAGTGCCATTTTGTGCAAAATATATAAAAGACACTAGTCAAAAGATAGAAGGACGAAGCAGGGCCTGGGGCGTAGGAGGAAGTACCCTGCTCAAAGTAAGGTGCGGAAATGTACAGTTCTGAGATTCATAGATCAGTAACTGTCGGCATTAGGCTTTAACCATATTAATTATAGATCTTAACCATATTAATTAGAGATTGCGTTCGTGTGTGCATCTGTCCGTCTTTCAACACGATCGCGATAACTCGAGAATGCGTGGATGAATTGTCTTGATATTTGGCAGGTTGGTAGGTCTTCTTGAGACTTCGAAATGATTAGATCCTGGGCCTCATAGTAGCTTGTTTTGGTACTGCAGCGTAGCTTCTGGTTTTGATATCTCGTGTCCATGGTCATGATTTTTTCCCCATTTATTCATTGATTTGTGAAATCAAAATGGCCATTTGTCCCTACTTCGACTGTACTCAGACAAATACCCTAAGGCTACATGAGTGGTTTATATCACTATACAAAAAGTGGGATAAATTTGATACCAATAGTAAGACTGGTAAATGTATGGTTACCATTTCGGCGTTTGATGTTTTAGGGAACCATTATCAGGCTTATATGACGTTTATCACTATTGTTTAGACAAACATTCCCAGACGTACATAGGACACAAATCTACTTACATACACACCACGCACATATAGCTGAAATAATATCTGGGGTTATCATGTAACACAAAAAGTGGGTAAATCTAGATAAGTTTATGTTGGCGCCGTGTGAATGTATCGCACAATGCAGCCATTACGAGTGACTCGGTAGCGATTAAAACTCCTCTTGCCAGTTGGATACGGTTTTTGCCACCGATGGATCTGCTTGGAGATTAGGAATCATTATAATCATCATTATCGAAATTAAGTCATAGTTGCTTACGATATCATCATCATTTTTCCGGATTTACTCCGGTGAGGTACAATCAATATTACGATATAATACTTCAAAATATGCTGCCAATGCCGTTGAACCATTGTTTGAAGTAGTGATCCCAAAATGCTCACATTGTCCTGTTAGTAAAGTTCTAGCCTCTACCAGGCTCCACAGGTCGCTGGAAAAATGGTAGAAATTGGCCAAATAGACGGAAAACATGCCAGAGGCGTTGGTCCGCTAAAGAAGTTACAGTTATAGGTCGCAAAACTGTATAGGTCCTCAAACTGTACCTTCTTTAGCGGACCAACGCCTCTGGCACGTCATCTCGATTCGTCTATTTGGCCAATTTCTACTTTTTTCCAGCGACCTGTGGAGCCTGGTTGAGGCTAGTAAAGTTCACCACAAATAGTGGTCAATTCCACGACCGTGGAAATCAACAATGCGCGGTCTTTGGATCATGCGTTACATAACACAAATAATATCTGATAAGATATGAGTCACCCTCCTTAGTCATGACAACCAGATCAGATCAAAGTCTGTCACTATTAACTCTAATCCACTTAATCACAGAGTGTAGACAGGTACTTATGACCCTCCCACGGCTATATCATCCCAGCACTTCTTCTTAACGTCCAGTCCCAAGAAGAAGACACACAGAGTGATCGGCCAGACCAGAAACCCAGTTCCATCGCGTAAGTAATCTTCAAGTTATAGATTCCACGACTGTGGAAGTCAACAATCTATACTCTCCAAGCAGAGGTTCGGCTCAGGCTGGTTTTTGACGTGTTTTAGGCCTTTTTGTCGGGCTTTCTATTTTGTCCCGATTTCTTGATGTTGCCAAATCAAGTTTTGAAAAAAACATAAAGAAAACGGGACAAAATAGACAGCCCGACAAAAACGTCTAAGACACGTCAAAAACCAGCCGGACTTGCATATACGCACAACTGTGAGGGGGCTTTAGCTTTGTTGAGCCCACACTTGTGCGTATGTTCAAGTTTTGGGTTTGCGTTTGCGTAAAGTTTGCGGCCGATGAAGTCATTTCTTTCGGTTCGATAACCAGGCTGCACAGAAACGTAGAAAACAACTTTTTTCCCGCAAAACTTTACTAAAGATACCCAAGAAATGTGAATACCCGACTCGTACGGACTTGAATAAACGCACAAGTGTGAACTAATTTTCATTTGAACTTTAGATAATGTTTACCGCTGTCCTGACATATGTCGGAGCCCATTCACACTTGTACGTATATAAGTTGACTTTATCATTAAATCTAAGCTGCATGCGCCTGTGGTGTGAAGCGAGTATCGTCTCGCTTTGAATCATGGCCAACTTGCGCCACAGAGTGCACAAAGATTTTGAAGTGTAAGTGTCTTGAAGACATGCACCCCTCGAAATAAAGGAGGTTTGGGCCATTAACCAGTCATTAAGCCTGTTACACTAATCTACTGTGTTTGTATTTCATATATACCCGGTAAACCGCCTCATGGCGTAACACACCAGGTTTGTACTGAACAGTACAAGCTGCATATCCGGACAGATATTATCGTGGTAATCCAACTTACTTATACATCACGTACACATCATGAGCTAGGATAATACATGGAGCTATACATTTAACACAAAAAGTGGGTCTATACTGACGCCGCGTCACACAAAGCATCCATTATTAGACTTAACTACAATCATCACCATCATCATTACAGCTTACGATATAATACTTGAAGATATGCTGCCAACGCAACCATTGTTTGAAGTAATTCTGTGCATGCCGACACGACGTATGTAATGTGTGTGAAGAAAGTCTCGTTAATACAAAATCAACAACGTCACCTATGGGTAAGCGGATTGTTTGCAGTTTACAAATTCATCTAGACTTTAAAGAGAAACCGTGAAAAGTCATAGCTCATCGCGTCATCAGTCAGGATCTAGGACACAGGTTTACAAATGGAAGGATACTCACTTTACATGGTGGGGTGACATAGCAAGGGTGTTATCCTTCCTAGCAACCACTGGCTCAATCTTTTCGCTTGCTAATCCGTGGTTAGCAAGCGAAAATATTGAGCCACCGCTTACTACGGAGGATGGCACGCAGGCTAGTAGTTACACTGGCTGCACCAATGTTTAGGCATGTCACGCCCACAACCGCTGTTTGCAAAGACAATGGATTTCAGTGGCGAACTTGTGACTTCCGTGAAGGGACTTAGAGGCAACTAAATGTAGCTAAGTGCCCGAGTGACCGCTGTTAGATTGATCCAGAACGCCCGGAAAAGATGGGAGGATAATATCAGAGGACGGACAGGCATGACACTGGTGAACGCTACGAAAAACAGAAAACCGAGAAGGGTGGAGAAAACTGGTTGCCAGTTCTTCTGTGGTGCCCCAACGGTCAAATAGTTAGACTAAGAGATAGAAGAAGAAGAACGCCACTCGACTGCAAAATGAAGAAGAAAGGAAATATTCAAAGTGGGGTGAGCAAATTGCAAGTTTGCAAAACGCCCTGAAATACCTGTGGAATCATCTGCATTATCTAAGTGGAACAGTATAATTTTTAATGACAGAAATTGGGGATTAAGCATTGACAGCTGGGATAATGGATGAAAAATTGAAGTCAAATTAAATCAGTTCAACAGACAGTGAAAAGTAGCACGAGGCCAGTTACATAAAGACACCCAAAGGCAAAATTAGCTGTCTAGTACCCAAGGTGACGTTTTGATATCCCCTTCTCACGATCTACATGTCCAAAAATTCTCACGTAAACCCTGGTAGTGAAGTTCACCACCGAGAGTTTTGAATTCCACGGTCACGGAAGTCAACAAGCCAAGGCCATTGGATCATAGCGGCAAGCTGGCGTTTGTGCGCGGCACGTTGGCGGTAGTCATTCGCACGTGGTCGCCAACGTGTCGCGGTCCAGTGAGATTGGGGCTTTACAAAACACAAATAATCGTATCCGACATGAGTGGACCACCACATCGATCGAATCCCGTCAGCTATAATTCTGAAACAGATCACCTATAATTCTCATCCACTTAATTACAAGGTACAAACATGTAGTTATTTATCTTCTCACTACCATTTCTGCATTCCTTAATGTCCAGTCCCAAAAACAAGACATTCAGACGTACAGAGTGATCCCAAAATTTCCCATTATCCTGTGGAGCCTCTAACAGGCTCCACAGGTCGCTGGAAAAACAGTAGAAATTGGCCAAATGGAAGGATAACATGCCAGAGGCATTGGTCCGCTAAAGAAGTTACAGTTTGTAACAAACTGTATAGGTCCTATAGGTCGCAAACTGTACCTTCTTTAGCGGACCAACTCCTCTTGCATGTTATCCGTCTATTTTGCCAATTTCTACTATTTCAAGTTTCAGCGACCTGTGGAGCCTGGCTGAGGCTAGTAAAGTTCATCCCAAATAGTTGCCATGGCGAAGGAAATCAACAATCGCGATCATGCGTTATATAACAAAAATAATATCTGCTTAGTCATGCTAAGGAGGGTGATATGAGTTGACAACCAGATCAGATCAAAGTCTGTCACTATTAACTCTAATCCACTTAATTACAGAGTGTAGACAGGTACTTATGACCCTCCCACGGCTATATCGTCCCAGCACTTCTTCTTAACGTCCAGTCCCAAGAAGAAGACCTTCAGACACACAGAGTGATCGGCCCGACCAGAAACACAGTTACATCGCGTAAGTAATCTTCAAGTTATAAATTCCACGACCGTGAAAGTTAACAATCTATACTCTCCAAGCAGAGGTTCGGCTCTGACTGGTCAGTTTTGACGTGTTTTAGGATTTTTGTCGGGCTTTCTATTTTGTCCCGATTTCTTGATGTTGCCAAATCAAGATTTGAAAAAAAAACCATAAAGAAAACGGGACAAAATAGACAGCCCGACAAAAACGTCTAAAACATGTCAAAACCGGCCGGGCTTGCATATACGCACAACTGTGAGGGGGCTTTAGCTTTGTTGAACCCACACCTGTGCGTATGTTCAAGTTTTGGGTTTGCGTAAAGTTTGCGGCCGATGAAGTCATTTCTTTCAGTTCGATAACCGGTAACCAGGCTGCATAACAGCCTGGGTCAACGTAGAAAACAACTTTTTTCCCGCAAACTTTACTAAAGATACCCCATAAACGTTGATACCCGACTCATGCATACGGACTTGTATAAACGCACAAGTGTGAACTAATTTTAATTTGAACTTTAGAGAATGTTTACCGCTGTCCTGACATGTGTCAGGGTCCATTCACACTTGTGCGTACATGTATATAAGTTGACTTCATCATTAAATCTAAGCTGCATGCGCCTGTGGTGTGAAGCGAGTATCGTCTCGCTTTGAATCATGGCCAACTTGCACCACAGAGTGCACAAAATCATAAAACAGATACCGAAAATTATGGCATAAAGAGTAAGAAACAAATTTCCAAATTTGCGCCAAGTGCCTTCTGATGACCCCCGCGACCTAAACATTGCCGAACTCACCGTGATTTACGCACAAGAAAACGCGACTTATCACCTATCGTAGACAGATGTCTGGTCATGTACATAAACCTACATTCGGACGAGGTCAAAAAACTTTCCGCCCCAGAATGGAACAGTCGGGCCTCGTCATGGGAGGGTTTGAACTACGGTGTTCGTTCGCCAAACGTTGCTTGCGACGTGGCCGTGTGAATTTGTAGCTTATATAAGTTTTTATCTTTTGCACTTTCTTCAAGCCAAGAAAGGAACAATAGCTGCTTTATAGAGGTAATTATGATTAGCGGCAAGATAATTTTGAGGAGTATTCCCCGGCGGAAAGTTACGCCCCCACAAAAACGCCGCCATTCTCAACGCCACGGGCGGTCCTTTAAAATTGCAACAAATTTGTATGAACAGGACTTAAGAAATACATAATGTATAACATGCATAGCATCAATGACAACGGTTATGATATCGGCATGTAACAGAAAGAAATGATCTTTTATTCTTCTGCCAGATAGATTCAATTAACTCTAACCGAAAAACACATCGAAGTTAGGTAAACTAGCGTATCACAACTTCATAAAGTTCTCACTTATGAAATATACCTTCCCAGTGCATACCGTACTCAGACTCTGATACCTTAGAAGTCGTTGTGCCATGACAATTACCAGTATCATACACTTTAACCACAGTGCGAGGTAAAGTTAATCCACACGCTGTGGAAAAAGCTCCTCAGGCAGTCTGGTAGTGGAACCCTGTTGTCTGGGACCATGGCAACAAGTTGATTGGCAATATTGTCCTCTTATCCAAGCAAAAGGGATCATACTTTATCCCTTGAGTAGATTAATTTGAACCTTTGTCATCTTATTTTTTCCCTAAAAGGCGCAACTATATGCAGTGTTCTTTTTTATCAAAAAAGGGCGTATGGAAAGTGAATACGTTACACTAAACTAGTCAGGTGGGCTCACGGATGCCAATATTTTCAGTACCCTCACATGAACATTTCAAATGTGTTGGTTTCCGAAATATTTACAACATATCAAACTTGCAGAAATAGTGTTTATCGTTTATCATACCAGTAGGCATGAGGCCACGTGTATATCACGAAATACTCCTTGTTGAATACATACAAAATTTTTATCAAAAATATGTTGGAACCCCATTCCACTCGGGTGGCGGCCTCCCTGCGATCGCGCTGCGACATAAATTTAGACATAGCGCTCACCGAATTCCATTCTTAAAAACCAAATCTTTTTACTCGTTGTGTGTTTTGTTCACCACTTGTTTGGAATTCTGAAAGATAGCCACCCGATAATAATGTATAAATACACTTATGGTAGGAAGCGTAAAATCGGCTTAATCCCAGCCCCGGGGACCTGTCACACTTCTGTGTATCCTGATTACGTTCTAAGGTTATATTTTCGGTAGCGTTTGTGTGTGTGTGTGTGTGTGTGTGTGTGTGTGTGTGTGTGTGTGTGTGTGTGTGTGTGTGTGTGTGTGTGTGTGTGTGTATGTCGGTGTGTGTGTGTGTGCGTGGATGAATAGTATAATTTTGACATTTGTAGCGTACGGCTGCACAAAACATTTGATACGGAACTCATACGGACTTGATATGCGCAGAGGTGTATGAATCCATGCCAAAGCATAGAGGTATTCACTTAAACATGAGTATCGGGCGTTCAGGCTGGTGTTGCCTTGTATTTAGTGCGATAATGTGTTCTTTACTCTTGGCCAATCTTCACAAAATACGTCTGCCTGGCGGGGAATCAGTGCTGTACATAACGTATATGTATACCTAGAGCCCCTGTCACACTTGTGCGTATATACAAGTGCGCATGAGCTGCGTATTAACATGTTTTTGGTTTAGGTTAAGTTTGAAGCCGAATAAGTGATTTCTTAGGCTCGATCACTAGGCCGCACAACGGTGGATCAAAGTAGAAAACATATTTTTGCCCACAAACCTTACTTAAACCTAAAAATGTTAATGCGCAACTTGAATATACGCACAAGTGTGACAGGGCCCTAACGCCTCATTTATAAAGCCATACAAATCAAACAACACCTCGTTGTCGTTGTAGGGATAGCTTATCACCACCTTCAAGGCCACACACATACGAGTGTGTATTTGTTTGTATATTACCATCTATTTCCGCGGACGAGACTTTCGAGGAGTAATTAATCCCTCTGAAAGTGGCTACTTGTTATTTTTGCACAATCACGGTGTGTTTTGCTAACTACATACACAAGAGGGGTTCCTCGTTAATTGTGTATCAATAACTCCTGATGACGTCATAAATGGTGATTTATTCAGGAACTACAAACCATCTACAAAGACTAGTTTGTCAGGCATGGAGTGATCACTGTTGTATCGTGTGTTTTGCCTTTACGTCAGACACCATTAGAAGTACCGGTACAAGGATCATCCTCGCTTTCCAGGCCTATTTCTGACTACAGATCGCTTCAGTTAAAGAGGTAAGACCCTGTTCGTTCAAGTTTTAATTCTATTTATCCATAGACCTACGAAAACGTTTTTCCTCTCTACATTTTGTATGTCTAGTATTGAAAAATTTATTTTCCTTTTGCGTTTTGACCATACTATATTAAACAAATCCATATCAACCTATATTTTTAACATCACAAAGAGACGAGAAGAAGCCGAACCTTCCTTTCAGAGTAGTTTTAGATAAGTCCTTTCGGTGTCATTATATGTCAGGACAACTCGGCCCCTGGGACAACTCGGCCCCTAGCCATTCAGGACAACTCGGCCCCTAGCTCAGGCCAACTCGGCACCGAGCCCCAAAACTGACATAGATCAGCAAACAGAACAGGGACTTTTTAAAATCCATGTGAGGAATAAAACATGTTTAACTGCCAAACATTTCGTCTAAAAAATAGGAAATTGTGGAACCCTACAGGTCACTTCGCCAGAACGCTTGAATATCAATAAGGAAGTTTTATCATCTCGGTTGTCTCGACACGTTTTGAAAGCCTACAACCTGTTAAAATCTATGACCAACAAAACAGAATGAACTGCTATACATTAGTTTCATCGTTAATAAGTTATAAGCACTTTCATAACAGAACATAAGCGTAGCGAGTTCGTGAAAGAGCGTCGAAAATAACAAACAAAAGGGCGTCGCCGCGCCGGCCCGCAACATGTTTTTGACGGTCTTGGAACGTTTGAGACATACGGAAATACAAAAATGTTTATGTATGGGCTGAGTTTTGTTTCTTAAAATTCTTATTTCACTTATCAGCCTGTCAGAACGGTAGAATTGTCATTCCTCGAGCCCCAAATACACTTATCATGCACTGAGTAATAGGTGCCGAGTTGTCCTGAGCTTGATGCCGAGTTGTCTTGAATGGCCAGGGGGCCGAGTTGTCCCAGGGGCCGAGTTGTCCCAGGGGCCGAGTTGTCTCGGAATCTGTACTTTATTACGAATTTTATATCTGTTTGCCTGTCCTGTACTCAGCCCTGTAAGGCATGTATGCTATCGATTATTATTGATACTGGTGGGGTTTTAAGACCCAGTTTTACGTTTTGTGGTACACCAGCTTTGTGAAGCCCGTTTGTGTCCTCGTTTCTTTACTTGATTTGAATCCTAACATGATGTAACTTGATTTGTTACCTGTACAATTTAGATCCTCCCCTTTACTGACAATACACATAGAGTCTAAATCCCCCGACCGCTTTAACAAAACAGTAACTGTACTTGAGAATTTGACAAGTGATTAAGTAAGCAAACGCATCTGCAATATCTATTACAATAATAAAAAGTACAAAGTTTCAACTTTTCATATCTTGGATATCTCATTTTTTGATTGAATACACTTCGTTTGTTACCTGTACAACTTAGATGCACCCCTCCTCCTTACAATACACATGGAGCCTGAATTTTATCATTTTAACAAAACAGTAGTTTTACGTGAGAACTTGAATTTGACAACAGATGATTAGGTAAGCAAACGCTTCTGCAATATATTGACTGAAAAAAACGCAAACGGGTTCGACGTGTTATCTTGTCTATCTCAATTTTGTGATTGAATGCACAGCCTTTCGTTAAGACCTGCGACAGCACATTCAAAAAAGATTTCTCCTTGTGAAGTCCCAGTTTGTTTGTTTCCTTGTTTTTTCTTTTAATTCATTTGTATCATAATATACATGTCATGATGTGACTGTATTTGTTATCTGTGCAATCTTGATATGTCTCCTCCCCTCACAATACACACGGAGCCTAAACACCCCCGATCGCTTTAACAAAACAATACGGTGTGTACCTGTACTTGAGAATTCATTTCATAGTTTTTTTTTTGTTTAAAACCTGGTGATCCACATATCTTGTCCAGTTACTGATTAAAGGTACTGAATTCTACCTGGAACGTCTGGCCTTTTCAAAAGCTATCCACTTGCTTGAGTAACAGTTTTGGGGGTTTGCCAATCAGCTGTATTATATTTCCTTCTACCAGAGAGTGAGTGCTGAATGGGGTCCACATTTAGCCGGAAGTGGTTCGGACTCACCCATCTGCGCAGGGCGGAGGTACACGAGGATTTCCAGTCGAGTGACGTCATGACGAGCTGTCGCGTCATCACTGTGGCCCCGCGGGACGACCCGTTCCCCCCGCAGGGGCTGACGGAGGAGACCCACGGGGAGCTGGCCTGGTTCAACATCCACCTCACGCCGCTGGCCAGGGGGGGCATGGTCACTCTCAGGATGTTCCGCAAGTTCGCCAAAGATATGGAGGTAAGAAACGGACGAGAAAGTGGGCGAGAATATTCCACTCATGGCCAAAGTACTCGTCAATTCTATAGCTGTATGTTGTTTCTATGAAATACCTTGGTGTTGTTGTTGTTGTTGCCGTTTTTATATTTATGATGCTGGTCTTATTCTCTACAGCAAACCTTTGCTGCCAAGTGGTTCAGTCTCCTGGACAAAGAGGGGTCAGGAAAACTCAGTATCCAGGTGGTCATCGGAGGCTTGAGCGGGCTGGCCAGGTACGTCCACTTATTGACAGAAAGTTTGATAAGAACATGACGCGCATACAAGGAAGCACTTCCCTGCTATAAGAATTTATCTAAGATTCAAAGAAGCTCTGTCTATTTTTATAACATGTACATGTAGTGTTACATCTGAAATGGAATTGCTTTATGCTACGGTCACATTTGCACCGGTGCCCGTAGGGGGTGTAGCCCCGGCCAAGCGCCGAAGCCACAAATTTGTCCCGGTGGACTGCCGGACATCGGAAAGGTAACGTTACCTCTCGGTGTTCCAACGACTAGCGTACGGCGTCTATGTATTACTAGGCCCCGTATGTACTCTAACTCCGAGTTAAAAACTTCAAGGGGTCCGGTCGTGCTCATAAATAGGCCGATAGCCGCAGGGTGTCCCACGGGGCCACGCAGGAGTCACGCCCGAAAGTGCAAAAAAAAAACAGTCCGTAAACTAGCCGGCGGGGCCCCCTTTTCCAATTAAGACCGTAGCATAACTTGAGTGTCATTCTACTATCTCCACCCAGTCACGAGCGGCGCCTGAGGCTCCTGAAGTGGCTGGAGGACAGAATGGCTGACTTCTGCACAGAGAACGTCCTCATCACCCCGGACAGGCTAAGGAGGTTCTTCCTAACGAAGGGGGTGCGTGTTTTCGGACTGCTATTTTGTAGGCGTGTGTGTGTGTGTGTGTGTGAGTGTGTGTGTGTGTGTGTGTGTATGTGTGTGTGTGTGTGTGTCCGTGTGTGTGTGTGTGTGTGTGTTTGTGTGTGTTTGTGTGTGTGTGTGTGTTTGTGTGTGTTTGTGTGTGTGTGTGTGTGTGTGTGTTTGTGTGTGTGTTTGTGTGTGTTTGTGTGTGTGTGTGCGCGTGCGTGTGCGTGCGTGTGTGTTTGGAGCGTGATGTCAACATGTATATCCACCAGCGTGTATCGGATTTTTTTAATAACTTGACTGTGACCTGATAGTAATGCTTGTACTGGTTTCCCCTGTAGACTGTGGAGAAGTTGTTCGGCCTGACGGATGTTGACGGTGATGGGCGGATCCCCCTTCAGGAGTTACTGGGCCGACTCAGCCTACTACCCAAGTAAGGTTTGACGCCATAAGCTCCCTCAAACACGGGGCCGCCGGCTTTACGACCCCATCTGAGAGGGCGATAAAACTCTTTTCAAGTCTTATGTAGGCCTGATTGAAAGTCTTTACTTAGGCTTAAACGTTATAAAATTGTGAATTTAGGTGTGAATTTTGGTACAGATAGTTGGAAATCACATTCTTTTACAAATTCTGATAACTGTTGTTCCAAAAGTAAGTATTACAAAACATGTATATTATCTTCTTTCCCATATCAAGCTTGTTGTTGTTCATGTTTGTGTATCAGTATCGACAACACTACCAAGTACCAAGCCTGGTTGGAGTACCGGTTCGGACTTATCGTAGGACCGGGGTCAACAATCAGCCTGGAGAGGTTTAAAGCAGAGTTAAAGTCGCAACAACATGTTGGGGTAAGTCAGGACACAACGAAAGAACATCACATCCTCACGATATCAATGTACAACCATCAAATAGTGTATATATTCAATATCTATGTGAACATGACCGTATACGTTAATGGAATTCCTACGTCCCCGACCCAAGTTGGGTGAAGTGAGGAAAGTCGTGCCTTTCCCAAGGACAAATATTGGTGGCATATCAGGGGATTCGAACCCAGGACTTCTGGGTGTTTGGTTTCCGTTACGCCAACACGACTCGTGTTAAAAACGTTTTGCCCTATGTCTTACAGTCGTTTCTGGCTGAACAACTATTCCACGTGTTGAGCAAAGACGGCGGTTCTGAACTCAAACTGAGCGACTTGATGGCCGGACTGTCCTGCCTTCTGACCGGATCAGAAGAGGAAAAAGCCCGGCTACTGTTCCAGGTCTATGACGTCAACGGTGAGTACCACGTTTCCAAAGGTCTCTGTTGTCGTTCCATATCGGCTCAAATACTCAAATGATCAAAGCAAAATACCAAAGGAACGGGCGTGAAAAAGTTATGGGATGCTATCTTCCCGTCAATAAATGTAACGTTATGCTTTGTCTGTCACTGAAATTTCCAGAATCATTTTGCAGCGCTAATCAGCTTTAGAGGTTTGCATACTATATTTTCTTAAACTCCCCTTTGGCGCGGGCAACTGTTTTAATCAACGGTACCGGTGCGCTGTGTGTCCTTTCCTTTTGGCGATGCGAGCCTAACGGTACATTATTGCGTGCAGTCTGCAAGAATTCTAGTTCCTTTTGTGGCCACGCTATTTCTATGTGCTTAATTCGTAAACACACCTAATGTATGATGCGTCCGTCCGTATGTATGTACTCAGGAAACGGTTCCATAGACCGCGCCGAGTTGAAGCTGGTGCTCAGCTCCTGTATGGAGGAGGGGGCCTTCAGCGATGACCAGATCTCCGACCTGACGGAAGCACTGTTCGAAGACGCCGACTCAGATTGCTCCGGGGCCATCACGTACATCGAGTTTCTTGAGGAGATGTCGCGACAGCTGGAACTGCTAGACTGTCTGGCTCTAAGGTGCGTCTTAAGATGCTAATGTTACTTGTGCTTATTAATAATTGCTAAACTGTACTCAGCGGAATTTCCCAGTTTCTCCCAGCCTTCCTCAACCTATTCGATCTGGAAACGTGAGTTCTATTAATGTGTGACGTCAACAATGGGTCGAAGGTCGTCAGAAGTCGATATCGCCCCGCGTCCCGAATGAGAGAAAGATTATGTACGACAAATGACAGTTACTCAAGCAACTTGATAAAATTTTGAAACAGTCAGACGTTTCAAACAGCATCCGCTGTCTTTCGTCAGCCACGAATGCTCATGTAGATTACCTTTACTCCTCTCAGAAAGTAATAATGTATCCTGTTACCTTTATCTGTTGTGTAGTTTAGCCTTTGCAGGGAATTGACCCTTTGCGCCCGTTCCTCCTCCAGTGTTGTCTACTGCGCTGAGCCAGTACTGGAGGTAAAAGCCAAGTCTACCCCTCTCCTGGGCGGCATGCTGTCGGTCCAGGCGGTGCGGAACCACCTCAGGACGGTCGTGGCGGTGGGGCTGTACGTGGTGCTGAACATAGCGCTGCTCTGTGACGCCGCCATCCGCTATCAACCCAACTTCGCCATTATCGTGGCTAAGGGCTGTGGTACGTACACTAGCATATTCTGCCGTTCAAATTACTGGATTCTTTTCAGGAAATATACCTTCTGTTGTACAAACACTCTAGCTTGCCATCGATGAATGTTAGACATCCAGATAATACGATACGCCAGAAAACAGTTACTCAAGCAACCGGATGGATTCTGATAACGGTCAGACATTTTAGGAAGCATCCGCTACCTTTCTTTAGAGTTTAACTAGCCTTATGGCAAGAGCGTGGCAAATTTAAACATAAAACAAACAAACAAAGCAAAACAAGCAATTAAAACAACAGGGCGACATTCTAATTGGACGATGATGCAAACTGTAATCGACGATTATCTCTGAAAAAACAACATCGAAAGCTTGAACTAGTCAGAATCGCTGTGAGAAAGTTGGCAGAGGGCATTAAACACATAGTTGTGTACAAAGATCTTTGTTATCGATCGAAAGCTCCTGATCACTCTAGTCGTGTTTTCCTTATCCAGGGCAGTGTCTGAATCTGAACAGCATGTTCGCGCTACTGTTGATGCTGCGGAAAATGCTGTCGTACGTACGCTCTACGACGTTCGGCCGATATCTGCCTCTGGACCAGAACATCGCCTTCCACAAGATCATTGGCGTCATGATTGTGGTCTTCAGCGTGTTCCACACCGTAGCGCATGTTTACAACTTTGGTAAGTTGTTACCCGTAACGCCTATATAACCAGCTAAATGTACTTACAAATAAAGCAATATTGGATGTTGTTGCTGTTGTTCCGGATTCCTTAGGCTCCTACTACGCTGGATATCGATCACGCTGCGCTGTCACTGGACTTGTAGTATGTAGAATGTAGTTGAATTTATCTTCATACGAAAGTTTGGCAACCTCGTGTTTTCCCATTCCCCAAACTCCAGTAAAGCTGACAGAGACGACCCCGCACACGCTGCTGGAGTACATGTTGGGGTCGCACCTCGGGATCGGCTGGGTGTCCGGCAGCGCCAGTCTCACAGGCTGGGTCCTACTGTGGCTCCTGTTGGTCATCACGCTCTCCAGCACCAGCCTCGTCCGCAACAGTGGGCACTTCAAGGTCAGTGTCGCCTTCTTCTCCGTCTCTCGTACTAAGAAAACCACATTGCTGTACTAGATGCAAGGGTTTGTTGGTCCACTGTAGTCTCCAAGCAGATCTATCTGTAGCAAGGCAATATCAGAAGGGCCAACAAGATACTGGTTGGCCCTTTGGATGCTACCTTGCCACTGATAGATTTGCTTGGCCTATTTGATGCCGGTTGGCCCTTTGGATACCGCCTTGCTACCGATAGATTTGCTTGGGGATTAGGTCCGCTGGAAACTTCTTCCGCATGTCGGACGCACGTAGGTTGGTAGGGTGACATGAGTTGTTTGGGTTTTGCGGCTAGCTTTCACGATTTCTCTCAGCAGCAACTGTTCTTCTGCTTTCCGCATGGTGACCGTGCCACCATATATAAAACTAATCCATCCAGCCATTCTTGAGTTATCTTGGTGACCAATTCATAAGGACACACTACTTATTATGCTGCTTAAAATATCACCTCCATTTTTTTCATGCAGATGATAAGTCCCATCTGACCATACGATATCCTATATTTTCCAGGCGTTCTATTGGATCCACCAGCTGACCATCCCATGGTTCCTAATCCTGGTGATCCACGCCAAGTCGTTTTGGTTGTGGCTGCTGCTGCCTGGGCTGTTCTACGTCATCGAAAGAGTCCTCCGCACGAAGATGGCGCGGGTGACGCGCTACGGACACATGTCCATCCAGCAAGGCATCGTCCTCCCCTCTAAGGTATGTGAACGGAAAAGATAAGACTACAAATGGATATACTTTCATGCCAAATGTATATGCAAATTCGGAACGTTTGGGACCGCATCTGTAAGCAGCGACACCTATAGCTGCAGTGCAAAGTGAACCAGTCAGAATCGTCTCTTATACTTATCGTGTGATTACAGTGTACTTGTGCTTCCCGTAGGTCATACACGTGGTGGTGTCCCGTCCAAAGGACTTCAAGTTCCAGCCGGGAGACTACGTGTATCTGTGCGTGCCCGCCATCGCCACACATGAGTGGCACCCTTTCACCATCAGCAGCGCTCCTGAGCAGGAGGGTAGGTACATGAGAACAGTGGCTAAAAACAGTGGTTAAACGTGACACTACCTATAATGCAATCACGCGCTCG
Organism: Branchiostoma lanceolatum; assembly: GCF_035083965.1. Lineage (NCBI taxonomy): Eukaryota > Metazoa > Chordata > Leptocardii > Amphioxiformes > Branchiostomatidae > Branchiostoma > Branchiostoma lanceolatum. The sequence goes on from NC_089732.1 coordinate 10,848,733, forward strand.
CACACACACAAGCACACACTACACAATCACACACACACACACACACACACACACACACACACACACACACACACACACACACACACAACACACACAAATACACGTAGACAACGACTACCTAGAAATTACGATGCTGAGGTTCGAAGATCTTTGTCTGTGAAGCTTGAGGCGTACGAAAGCCCGAAACGACGAGGATAGAAAGCTTCTTCAGACCATTTACAAGTCTATCAAATCCATTTCCAAGCCTTCCAAACCCATTTCCAACCCTCCAAACCAATTTTTAAACTTTACCGGTACTGCTCTTCTTTTACACTTCAGGGACGCTATGGTTCCACATCCGGGCAGTTGGCACATGGACCAACCGGCTGTACAGCCTGTTCGAGCACCATACGGAGAGACTGCGGCAGAACACGCCTCAACAGCGGTACGACTCTGTAGAGTCCATAATGAACACCAGCTCCGTCGGGAGCGGTGTCATACCGGAGATCCAGCGGAGCTCCTCCACTCATCTCTCCGACCCAGGCACAGAGTCACACGAGTACAGGAACATATTCACCCTGGCTCCGACAAAACCGCGCCAGAACAAAGTTTCCAGAGACAGTGGGGTCTATCTCTGTGAAACTCCCAGTGTCGCAGACGGGACGAGGAAAGTGCCGGACACGAGTGCCGTGTTGGTTCCTGACGGGATGCCTCCTATGGAGAGGAACGACTCTCGCATGTCGTGTTCTTCGCTCGGGCAGGACTTCTCGCACATGTTCAGACCCCCCACGGTGGTAAACTTGGCGGACGGACTGTGCGACACCAATGAGTTTGAGGTAAGGCAGCTGCCAAGTAGCGAATTCTTTGTCTCGCTTTCATCCTCGTTTACCCTTTAAGATTTTGTGAAAGAAAACCACACAGACAACACAGAGGCAGCGCCTTCTTGTCTAAAATTAAGCTTCAAAGACTGCTTGTGTCGACTGCAGACGTCGTCCGCTTTAACCGTTTTTGTGGTAAAAGGGTGGGTCAACATCTGGTTTAAACAGGTTGGACAGGCAGGCTGAGAATAAAGAGGTCACTAAACTCTTTTACTTTTGGTGTTTAGTCATTTATTCAACCTTCCTGATCACCTAGATTTCATAATGAAGGCAACTTTTTTGTCAAACTTTTTTTCGCACGCTCGCATCAGTTTTAGGTTTCCACGGGATGTCATCCATATAAGGGAATCAACATAGCCTAATCACAAATAAATGTTTTTTTTGTATGATGTTTATCAACTATAGGTGTACATGGATGGCCCGTACGGCGCACCGTCTACCCGAATCTTTGAAGCGGAGCACGCCGTCCTAGTGGGGGCCGGGATAGGCGTCACTCCCTTCGCGTCCATCCTGCAGAGCATCGTCCATCGGTACCGCCGCGCACGGCAGACCTGTCCCCGGTGCAAGCACGCCTGGACCGCCGAAACACACAGGAACTTCCTCACCTTGAAGAAGGTAGATACTAGTGCTACGAGATACCCACATTCCACAATTTGTTTCATATAGCCACAAAACATAGTCTCGATGCCTTGGGTTGGTGTAAAAGTACAGGTAAGGGTAGTCCCATGGCCTTTTTGAGGAAAATTGTGTTAATTAAATTTCTTAAGGACACAACGTCTAAAGCTAGGGTCCCGCACGGTTTGCTTGCGGAAACGAAAATTGAAGTGTATACCAATATCTAAATATGCACAAGCTATGCTCCAAAAACTTTTTGGTACTTTTTGTGTTTTATGTTGTCCTTTATATCATACTTTTCGTTCCCCACGACTGGCGGCTGGGCCCCGGATTAGAAATATGACATAGCATAACCAGGAATGCCAGGAATTGAACCCGTGACCCGCTTGCCTACCACTGGGCCATTCGACGCCACTAAAAGTTGTTGGCCATTCTTTTTACTACCCATGGAGTCTGGTAGAGACTAGTTTATATATCCGTCTTGCACGACTTCTACAGGTTGACTTCTTCTGGATCAATCGTGACCACAAGTCGTTCGAGTGGTTCATCAGCCTGCTGAGTCAGCTGGAGATAGAGCAGTCCGAGATGGGAAACTTCGAGAGGAACTTCCTGGAGATGCACATGTAAGTTACATTTCTGCTATCCTTTACGGACAGATCATTAATTAACCTGGCCGGGCTATATCTTTGGCCAAGCTTTCTTCGGGACAGACGGAGCTCTCTGCCGCCTGGGTATTCTTTTGCACCCGGTGGTTGTTTTACACGGTTGAATTATTTTCCTAAAATGAGTGATTATATCTATAGTGGCTACTGTGAACGTTTTCTTCACAGTTCTTTGAATGGTCACCATTGACAGGTTTAACTGAAGAGAATATGTCCAATTTCATGTACTCGTGATCATTGGACCACAGTGTATTCGAATTCGTAATACATACCTTGGGACAAACTTTGAAAGAAAAAAAAACAGACAAACAAACAAACAAACAAACAAACAAAGAAACAAGCAAACAAATATCATGTTATTTGTAGGTACATGACTTCTATGTATGGCCGGACGGACTCCAAAGCTATCGGGTTGAGAATGGCCATGTACCTGACACATAAGAAGGAGAAACGTGACCTCATCACAGGCCTGAAGACACGGACACAAGCCGGGAGGCCGGACTGGGACAAGGTATGGCAATAACAAATTAGCGACTTTACCCAAAACTTTGACCTCACTATTAAAAATTTTATACTACGAAAATGTTTATCTACTTTTATGTAGCCAGCTAGCCACCAATCATCTAATGCATTACGGGTAGTTCCGACTTCCATGGCGGTAACAGCTGATTGCAAATCAGTTTTTACCTTCAACATAAAGATGGTGAATTTGACATTTAATGAAAAATGTATCATTAAAAGAAATAGGCTGGTGACTTTGGTATTCACATATGTGCACTCTCAGAGTTGGTAGGGACTAGGTTGAAACATGTTTGATAATCACAGTTTCGAAACTAGCATCTACATGTATGTGCACTTCGTTACCATATGCCAATTGAAAAAAAAAACTCACTATCATTCAAATATCCCCCATATTTTCCTCCTAGGTTTTCCGACGTCTGGACGCAGAGAAGTGTGGAAAATTGACGGTTTTCTTCTGCGGATCTGTCCAGCTGGGGAAAGTGCTCAAGAAAAAATGCATGGAACACGGCTTCGAGTTCTGTCAGGAAAACTTCTCTTAAACAAACAGAATAACAACATCATCTACTATCGTGTTGTTGGGCGGCGGTTGTAGTACTATATTAACAAGGGTACCTAAATATTCATACGGATTTTACGGAATTCATACGAGTTTTTATTCTATCTGTTTATTGGTTCAGCATGGAACATGTAGTTACATGCCAGGGTTGTCCAAATAGCGAGAGGTATTTCTTATAGCAAGAGGGGAGAGACATAATCGTTCCGCTGAACACACAATCAGTAAGGTATATATACAATACTTACTACAGTCTGGTGACACTGACTTCATTTCAAACGCCTTAAGATGTTCTTAATGCCCAATCGTAAAGCAATAGCTAATGATTACCAAAGGTACATGTATAGACGATTGAGATTAATCTAATATTATTGTACATATCAAACTGTAGTACATTATGTAGGGTGAAGTTTTTGTGGACCTACGTAAAATACCTCAAACATGCATGGATTTCAAATGAGGCGCCATTAACAATTTGTAACAAATTATCGATTGAAGGGTTTGTGGAAATGTGTACAGTCCTATCAACTTATCTATGGCAAGAGATTTTGTTCTAAATGCTTAATAAAGATTCTATCAGATTTTGTGTGGTACTTAATTCTTTCCAGGATAAATTCACATTCGTCTGTTTGCATCATAACTTCTAGGAAGTATGTAACTTCGTTGGACTAGTCTGTCACATGAGTAGAAAGTCTCTGCAATAAGCACAATTTTTTCACAACATTTGACGAGAGAATCCTTCATGGGTGTCTGAATTTGACAACCTGCAGCTGTAGTCTGCAGACCGTCCGCCAGACGGCGCTTACTAAAACTTAACCTGCCAGCAGAACAAAACTTGTGGTCACACTCTCGAGGGACCGTGGGCGTGTTCCCCCGATAAAAAGGAAACTCAACCTGCGATTTTGATAGGATTTCAAAGTAAAAAACGGAGACTGACGATATTAAACATCGCTGTAAAGAGAGGATGCATCAAAAATTATTTTGGGATACCTCACTGAGAGTACTTCTCGACAGAAGTGATCATAAATCGCGATCAAGATGCTAGGGATGTGTTTGGTGGTCTCCAATTTATCCAAATTCAAGCCACTTCTGAATATCTACATGGACAGAAAAATTTACAGACTCCGATCAGAATCTCTAGTCTCCAACCAGATCCAATGGATTGCAATCACCGTATCCAACTGGAAGAAGGAGCTTGTAATGCAACCCAAGGAATCTTGGGTTGCAAAACGTACTTCCTCTGCCAGTTTGATACGGTCTTTATGCAACCTATAGATCTGCTTGGAGATTACAGAATCTCTACCAACACTTGGAATAGGAGATTCTGCCAGATTACAATTTCTTAGCCTGGAATCCAAACCTACTATAGCTCCCGAGTCACCTCTCTTCTTTTGCGCAGAGGAGACTCGGGACCTGCATGAAATAGATTTGGATTCTAGACTAGCAATTTCTACCCTGACATATACTTCATTATCCGGGGCAAGACAACAGATCATAGCAGTAATCCAATCGAATTATACCCAACTACTAGTTAATAAACTAATCTCCAGGCAGACGTTGGGGCGGGGAGTTTTCTGGCCTTTTTTTTCTGACAGGCCTCTACCTCCATCGTCAGGAAACTCGGCGATTTTCCACCCCAACATCTGCTTGGAGATTAGTAATTAACGAGACAGCCAAGAATGCGATAGATCAGAAGGGTCCATTCTTAATTACAGGGGTCTAATCATATCAAATATTAGGAGGCAAAATATATGTCAACACTAGCTATAATTAATAACTCTACAATTGATATGATACTCTAAGTTCATCACACTTTTTTTGACATTTCTACTACCTCTTCTTTGAGATGAATAGGTGAGATTTTATATGTTACCTATGAAAGATGGTATCGTCTACATCTCGTTCCCGTCATCGCATGACAACACTTTCTTGATTAATTGGTTCATTGCGGCGTAAATAAAGCACAAAGGTACATTCATTCTGCAAAAGAATGCTTGTGATGATATGTTATCAGAGATAGCCGTGCTAATACGATCTACAGAATGTACTTTATCGTATAGGTTACATACATAACTCTGGTCCCAAGAGGACCAACAGTTCATTGACCCCTGGTGCTAACTAACCTAAACTCAAACCAAAATGGCCGCCGTCTAATTTATAGTTTCGTGGGAATTCCTGTCGAACTTATGCACTAAATCATCGCGTATATCTCAGTACGGAGGGTTTTTGAACGTCATAAAGACGCTGTGTAAGTACGCCTGGTCAACGGTATGTATGTAGGATATGCAGTTCGCAATCCGTCCAGTGATTTTTGGTGACTGCACTTTCGACCGGATTTTTTCTTCGGGTGGCAAAACTATAACCTCTTGCTACTGCAACTTGAGCTGGGCCGAGTTCTTTGTGGGGTCTCCCTCTGCTGCGCCTCGCTGCGTTATCTCGGCTTGTAGAGTGATCGGAGATGCGACTGGCCCAGTCTTCAGTGTCCCGGACAAGGTACAGAACTGAACGTTGCGTACTCGACGGTAAAATCAACGCGAGTTTATATACGTACACAAACTGCGTGTGCGCAGTCATGAGAAAAACAGTGCGCCCGTGTGAAAACACTTGTTGCTCGTAGACCATCGTAAGAAGAGACCGTCTAGTGCAGAAGCGGTGATTTTGGGCCACTAGCAGCAGAGTTTGGAGTGTATATACCCGGAAAACGATCGGCCGTTCCAGAGGTTTGTTTGCGAGAGAGTTGTTGTTGTTGTTCCCCCACCGCCGATGCTGGTAGCCGCTGGATTCCTGGAGCTAAGCCTGAGTTCTGCACACATGTTGTGGTTTAGGCTCGCCGTGTTTCTACATGTAGTGTGGCAGCTCACCAGTGCCGGGGGACACAGGCGGCAGGGACGCAGGGACAGGGACAACTCTCAGTCTCAGGAGGAAGCCTGCAAGTATACCAACCAGGTAACAACCTTCACTACAGACATATTGACATTATACAGTATTTTTAATCTCAAAGCCCACTTATGAAAAATGTGCATGGGACTATTCGTTAGCCACTGACTCCAAAGAAGAAGTCAACCCCTCTTGTGATATACAGGTAGATCAAGAGACTAAACATTTTGTTTACCTTTTTACGTTAATGTATCTGTGATTCCTTGCAAATTATTTGCCTTCGGGCATGAGTTTGCAAATAAAGATATTTTTAGTGCTGATTTGTTTGGAATATCAATCCAGGTACCCCAAATCCTGTTTGAAAATTTCACGTTGTAATCTCTAGATTATTGATAATCTAAAAGAGGTGTGCCCAAACCAATGTGGTATTTTTACCTGGCCTTGGCGCATATTGAAGACGTAGACCTTGTTCTTCATACCAGGATTTGTGAATTGGGATTCCCTCTGCGAGTTTTGGATTGCTCAAATCGGGATTTGTGAATCGGGATTGAGTGAATCAGGACCAATTCGATGCCTTGGTGAATCCCGTTTTTGCGATTGCTGGTATGATCAAGCTCTTATAGCCTTGAGTACAGCAAGCTTATATACATGCAATTCCTGATTTTGTTACCAACAGCTTACCATGATACATTGAACCTGTTATGTGATGGAATTTTCTTCATCGGTTGTACGTATAACATTATATTTGATATTCTGATAACCTATTTTTTCTGTCTGTCATCTCCAGGAGGATCTTAACTCCTTCCTTTGGACCATAGAGCGGAATCCGCCGTCGTATTTCTTCGGGACGATCCACGTTCCTTACACGCGTGTCTGGGACTTCATTCCGTCCAACTCCAAGCAGGCCTTTCACCAGAGTAACCATGTGTTTGTTGAACTGGACCTGACAGATCCGTACACTGTCTCGGCCCTGAGTAGCTGTCAGATGCTTCCTGAAGGGAAAAGTCTGGGAGACGTTCTCCCAGAGGATATCTACAGACGTCTTAAACAGCACTTGAAGGTTTGTTTACTCCTTCAGGGCCTTATATAGCCCCTTAGACATTGACAGATTTCTTAGACAGGTACGGTGAGAGGTCACAGTTTGGATGAACAACTCTAAATGGTCGTTAAGTCATGAACAAAAATCAGGCTTTATTCACTTTGAGAACTATACAGTATACAGGTGTGAAATAACGCCTGAATTCAGCTTATTTAGATGTTTCTGAGAAGTCTGAGTACTGGACATAGCAGCACATTCCAGTATCAAACTTTCCAGGCATGAAAACAAATAACTTTACATGTTTCTATAGTGACCAGGATGGTTCTTTTCTCACTGCATTTCTCCTGCCATCTGGTCCCAAACATACCCAACCTTCACAACAAAGCTAGCCCGCCCGGGTCTGCTGGCATTTCCTTCTACAGCAGGCCGGGGTCCAGCTTCCTGCACACAGAAAAGAATGTCAAGTCCTCACTTCTCCTACCACATTCATATGTCATGACTTTCCATCTGATTTGAGGTTCATTCTTGTTTGACCATTTCTGTAAATGTTGACATTTTTGCGACGGTTTATTGATCACAGTTTTCAGGGTGACCTCTTTGATGCAAAGTTAAAACCACCGCGAAAATGTTTGTTCTGTCTTCTGTGGCAAACCCCTTTGTTTCAATCACGAAGTTAAAGCCACCGCGAACACTCCATTTTCTTCCTACCACGAAGTTAAATCCCCGCGAACATAGATGTGGCTTATGCAGTTACAGTTACTGTTTTACATTTGATTGTATCTGATTGATCCTAGCAGTCCCATCTTCATGCAGCTTGAGGAAGGATAGACCAAATTTCCTCTGAAGTCTCAACAATTCAATTTCCTGTTTCTGAGACTTCCCCTGTTAATTTTTTCTGATTTGAAAACAAAATGTACACATTCGTCATCCCCAGTTTATTTTAGCTCCAACAGTTGAAGAAAGTCCCTGTCTTCCTACTTGTTATTGGTTTTTCTATTTTTTCATGCATTAGAAGTTCAACAATCATACTTTGAAGTGTTAACCATTTTGGTATGTTGATTTTTGGCTCCTGTGGTAGCATTTGGGTCTATCACAGAATGTGTCAGTTTTGTTGTCAGTTTCAATTAATCCCACTCCTTCCACTAATTTCCTTTAAAAAATCATAGAACCAAGAAATTAGATGGTATATGATATGGTATAGCCTTACTTGGCTTAGATTTAAAAGTTGAAAATAAAGTTTGATACAATTTCTCCCACTTCTTCCACTAATTTCCTTCAAAAATTCCTAGAACCAAGAAATTGGATGGTATAGTCTTACTTGGCTTAGATTCCCAAGTTGGAAATAAAGTTTAATACGATTTCTCCCATTTCTTCCACTAATTTCCTTTAAGAAATCCTAGAACCAAGAAATTAAATGGTATAGTCTTATGTGACTTATATTCCCACTGGAAATGAAGTTGATTCCCACTGGAAATAAAGTTTGATACATTTCATACTTGGATGTGACAGGTGCGTGGTACAGTTTCCCTGGACCAACATTTCTAGGGTGTCACATCATCCTCACATTTTCCCCCCTCCCTGAACCTTACACCACCAGGATGACCCACTAGACCTGGGGGAGGACAGTCTAGCCAGGATAAATAAAGACCTCAGGTTCTGGTAGTTAGAGGTGTCACACTGTAGAAGTGGACAGAATACAGCTGGGGATAGCATGAGATCTGTAGTCAGCCTTGCAAGTTGTTTTCTGGGTTCAAATTATCCACTTGCAACTTGCAATTTGAAGAAACATTTTCTAGGTTTCAGGGGAAAAGTAGGCAACTTCAGACTAGGTGTTAGGGGGCTCCTTCACACTTGTGCGTATATTCAAGTGCGCATGAGTTGTGTTTTGATTTAACGTTTTCTTGCTTTAGGTAAAGTTTGTAGGGAAGAAGTTGTTTTTTTACTGCAATTACTAGTAATGCACCGTTGTGCAGCCTGGTTATAATTATTGAACCAAATAGATTACTTTTTCGGCCGCAAACTTTACCTAAACCAAAAAATGTCTGTACGCAACTCATACAGACTTGAATATGCGCACAATTGTGAAGGGGGCTTTATGAATCACAATTTAGGTAATTAACAGTATAGTATAGCTTCAAGCCCTGTGTTGTAGTAGTTTAGAAACAATGACTTTTGTACCGATATTAACAGTACGTCTTTCCAGGTTGCTGGTAAAATGTTCTTGATAACTAGTACTAGCAATATTGCAAACAAACAGACAAAAAGTATTTCTAGCCCTTGTTTTGTCCATTCAACACACCAGAAGCACTACTGAAATATACATTCTTCATTTATCAGCAGGGTTATACAGTCACGATAAGACCCGTTCATTGAGCACTTGTTAAGGTTATCACTATGGCCCAGGCGGCTAAAACTTGCCATTCCTTTTTACGAGAAGTAGGTTAAGAAGAAAATGCAGACAGTTGTTGATGTTGTGTCTCTGACTCTTATTCGTGCTCTTGCCGGGACCTGGTGCCAGATTCACCGGATATTGATTTTTACATACCAGGCATACTTGCACCACAAACTTTTACTCAGAGTTCAAAGATTATCAGTGTTTAAATAACATGCTTGTGGGCATCATTGGTGGCCCCCACTGTGCCTATCAATTATCAACTCCGTACATGTCAATTGTCTGAATCTGATAGTCTGTATACCGCTCGTCTTGGGAGGTGGAAACCAAAGTATTTGGGAATTTTTAACTGTCCGAAACAGTATTTTTATCTCCATGATTGTTTTCATTTTGAGAGACAAATTTCAACTCAAAACTATGGAAATACACACTTTTTACATAATTTGTCATGCTAGGACCATGTGGGCCTGGATTCTTAACGTTCCCCTATCCTGACCTCTGCTTGGTGAATAAGAGTTTGCAATGTCCAAGTGTTTGGTGTATAAATGTTATTTCTAAGGCAGTGTCAGGCCCCCATCTGTAGATGCCTACATATTGTTGTTAACATTGGCTGACCATCAGTCAGCAGGAGAACTCTGTGATCACATTACATTATTGTGGAAACTTGAGTTTATAATCTAGCTGAAGCTATTTCCTCCTTGTGATGTTTGCTTTCAGTTTCACAGAATGTATTTGTAGATGTTTGGATATTTGCTGGTGTGTTATGCTGAAGGGCAGTTATACCATCTACTGTAAATGCAGAAATGTTCACGGGGATTTAATTTCGCGGTAGGGAGAAAATGGAGTGTACGCAGTTGTTTTGAGTTCGCGTTTGAAACAATAGTAGTGCTACATGTACAGTCACACAATGGAACAACTTTTCACGCTGGTTTTAAGTTCGCGGTAAAGAGTTCACCGTGAAAACCGCAAACATAAAGCCACGAGCATTTTTGCATTTACAGTATATTGATACAGATATAGATACAGATTTAAAAACTTGTAACTCTGTTACAAATATCTGTCATAATGTTGATTTATAAGATGTTAGGTGGCAAAACACTTTCCCACTCTTCTTTGGCCAAGTAGTGAAGTACTATCGTCAAACTGACCAACGTTGGTGAAATAACACGTTTTTGCCTGCTTCTTAGAGTAACAAGTTTCTAAATATAACACAGAAGAATTGGGACTTACTCAATTTTCAACTAGTCCTTTTGACTTCTTCAGGAGAACTCAGATTAGAACCCAATTGCTCAGATAAGTCAGAACACAAGCGAGAATACCAGGCGTAGTCCAGTGGTTAGCGACTCTGTCTCAAGACCAAGAAGTTACTAGTAGGAGTTCAAATCCCGGCTATGTGGCTTTCCCCACATGCACACTACTGGAAAGGGTCGCAGTCCTTAGGACGGAATGTTAAACCGTGGAATTTCACCGATACAATGAACTGACGCAACCTGCAAATACTGTACATAGTGTCTGTCTTCTCTGTCACAACCAGTGGAAGATTCAACTTTTCAGTGAGCTAAACTGGTTCAAGATCGCTATAACTTTCTTTTAACCTTCTCCCTGCTGCCTTAAGCTCTGTAACCAATAGAGAATGGGGTGCCAAACGGCTACTTCAGGGTGCTAAAGGTTAATAAGGATGATGAGTCCAGATGTTGATAGCTTCCTTTACTCCTTGTCCTCTTACATCCAACCCTTCATGCTCATGTATTGTCTTCTTTTGTACAGTATATAAAGACCATGATGCCGCTTTGGGTCACGGCAGACCAGCGGGGACGGGGACTGTACGCCGACTACCTCTTCAACGCCATCACGGGGAACTGGGAGCGGAAGCGACCGGTGTGGGTCATGCTGATGGTGAACTCGCTCACGGAGGTGGACGTACGGACACGCGGCATCCCCGTGCTGGATCTGTTTCTCGCGCAGGAAGCGGCTAGACTCAACAAGCGTACCGGTGCAGTGGAGAAGGTGGAGGAACAGTGTTTGCCACTCAATGGGCTCAACATCTCACAGGTGAGAATCGAGATATCAAAACTAAAAGTTCTGCTGCAATACCATAACAAGTCTCTAGGGGGTTCAAAATCTAATCATTTTTAAAGTTTTATCAAGACCTACCCACATATATGAAGACAATCCCTCCAGGCCTTCCTGAGTTATGCTGTACATCCACAAACATACACATAAAGTGCAAATGCTACCAACAACATAACATTCTGGCACAGGTAATAATTCTGTCAGAGAATGAGCAAACTGACTGCTGAAGCATTTCAGATCTGTAGAATTGTCTTTTTGGGCTGAGAAAGAAATACATGTGTACAATGAGGGACATTGTTATTGCAACACACTTTTTCATTGCCATTGTTGACAAATTGGTTACCCCCCCCCCCGCCTTCTCCCCCTCTAAAAATAACAAGTTTCAGTCCAATTTTAGTTGATGATATATCCTCAGGGAAAAAAAACGTTAAACACTAACAATCATGGAAACTCGTTGTGTTTCTCAGGTCTTGTTTGCGCTGAACCAGACGTTATGGCAGCAGGAGAACATCCGCAGCGGTCAGCTCCCCGTGTCCTTCTCCACAGACGACCTGATTCACCACTACAACTGTGGGGACCTCAACACCATCATCTTCGACCACCACACTGCACAGGTACAGGGGCAATAGGGTCTGGTTCAAAAACTTGCTTTAAAGATGCACCCATTCTCAGCTAGGCCACACCAATTTAATTTCTTGGTTCTCAGCTTTAGGAAAAAAGTTCAATTGGCATATCAACATGAAAACAGAGTCTGTACTGTGATACAGTGCCAGGGAGTGAACAGAGTTAGAAGCAACTTTTCCTTCAGCCCTCTGTTTTTATGATGTCAAAAATGTTCTATCAAAAATGTCCAAGAACATCTGTATCTGTACTGTCTGACTGGTACAGCCGCCTTTGGTTAATACGCCAGCTTCTAAGACATGGGCGGGTGCTGGTTATATTACACGAAACAACGTGTCACACCTAAACTTGCACAGACTTGTACTTGCTTAGTCTAACATACAGTCATGCACAGTGTACATTTCTCAGAAAGCTAGGATTCTAATTTGTGCTATATTACATATTCTTAGATGGATCCTTATATGTTTCTCTCAGGTTCCCAATCTGTTAAACACGTCGCTGTCCCCTCCTGACATGGAACAGGCGCAGCAGATCGACGAGTACTTCCGTACAGAACTCATCCTCCTCAGGAACCAGAGAATGGCGGGGAGGGTCTCCAAGTTACTCCAGGACCATCCTAACGACAGCTTCTTCTTCGCTTTCGGTGCAGGTAAGTACGCTGTGTAGGAATGTCCCTGTATCTAAACTGGTAGCAGCCTCACAGTTGAGCTACTGGTTTCCAATTAGTTGGTAACGTTAACTAGGAGACCCTGGTTGGGGCTGCACTGTCTTTCGTAAGGGACCAAAAATTGGGGTCTTGTGCCTCGAGTACGCTTAAGGAAAGGGCTATCAACCCCTCCCTGTAAAAATATATCCTGCTACTGAAACAGCAAGGAAACATGCCATATATGAAGATTCTATATGAAGATATTCCTGGAATGACCAAAAGATATCATAGAACTGCTGCAAGATCACCCAAACAACATATGCCTGCTTCTTTTACTAGTAATTTACTCACTGCATTTGATTACTCTTAAAGTGATTTTGTATGTAATGATTAAGAATTCATCAGTCAATACAATGTTGACTTTTCTTCCAGGACATTTCATAGGGAACAACACTGTGATAGACCTGCTGAGAAAAAATGGACTAGACATAGCCTACGTCCCATCAAACGTCACCCTCAACACGTAGGTTACCTCTATATTCTCTTGGTAACAGAAAGAATATTCTATGTTTGTATCTTAGTGAGCTCAAACTAGGTTTCGGTCTATTTGTGTGTTTGTTTGTTTGTTTATTGGCCTGCAGGCTGCTTTTCATTGAGGTCATGAGGGAGGAGGTAAGGGTCAGAGGAAATATATAACAAAGATACAGATTATATAATTTAAGTCCTAAAATATCTCTCAAAGGGTGCCTGTTTTCTTCTTCATTTTGTGTGTAGCTTGCCAGCTCCATCTACATGTAAGTCTAGGAAAAATCTGAGGACCAGGAAATAAGATGTTGTGGCTTAAGTAAAAATTTGCTTTGTTATGCCACAACACATGACAGTTCTTCCTGTTATGTTATTCAGAAGCAGGTCGGCCAGGAAGTAGCTTGACAGTTATAGATTGATCTAGCTTCCAAGAAGTAGACTTGTAGGGAAGGAAAATATGAGTCACCAGGATTTATTTTTTCAATCCATCAGGAATTGTCTGATTAATCTCTTCCCTGCTGCCTAGTCCCATGATTAACACAAATCTGTGCTAAAAGACAACTTCAGCAGGAAGAATGTTAAAGAGATGAAAGACGCAGGGTTGGACAAGTCCATTGGCCCGATTGCCTGGGGCAAGTGAAATTGCCAATCAGGCAAATGCATGTCATGCAGTACTGGCTAGTGTGATGTTTCCATGGTTGAGATTTTTCCATGGGTAGATGTGGGTATAACTTTGTTCCCAGCGGCTGGCCCAACTTACCAGTCCTAGAAGCTTGTCAGATGCCCGAATAGCTAGTTGGTAATGGCCTTCAAAATATTGGTTGATGATGATATCAATATGCAAGCATCATATGCCATCTCCACATGGTCCCGCTGAGAGATGTTTTTTGCTGACAAAAAGATTTCCTTGCTGCAAGTAACAAGGCACAGAAATTTGTCATTTAAATTTCGGGGCAGTGAAAAGTTGGTTCGAGCCAGTACGTTTTTATGTACTTGCCCTATGGCAAGGGAATTTTTAAAAAACTTGTCCAACACTGGAAAGGCCCGACATACATGTACACTCAGACACACACTTCCTAGTTTCATCTGGAAGATATGCCTGAAAATAAAAACGCTCTTTATACATTGCATAAATTCCTGGATTTATATCCTATCACAGTTTTACCACATTACTAATGAATACCATCTTAGGTTTTGATTAGACACTAACGATTTTATCATTTCTCATTAAATTTCAAATTACAGACAGGAAGCGCAAACATTTTAAACTGGAATTTTGCACATAGATACCTTATGGGGGAGAAGGGGAGTTTTGTCTGGACGTGTCTGAATATGCACAGAAAACATGTGAAGACAACACTCGATACCCAGGAACGTCAGCGAATTTAGTAGGACCACTTTTATAGGTTTGAACCCTTACTTTCCTCAGGGAACTCTTAAAGATTAAGTGGAAAAATTATGTTGTAAAATCCTTAAAGAAAGGTCAGGGAATTTAGGAGAATAAATTTGATAGGTTTAACCTTTAAAGGTTGCTCAGGAAGAAATCAGGATGATTCAGCACTTAACAAACTTGGCCTAACACCCTGGTCAATTGGGCCCAACACCCTGGTCAACAAGAGTTCCGCGACCTCATATCTCCATGAACAATTCTATTTATGCAAATGACATACACATCTACATAATATATGCTTAATCATAAACACCTTTATCTTACTTACACATGTTGCAATATTGGCAGTCCTACAATTTTCCAATTTGATGAATTCCTGTGTTTCTGCATTAATTATGCAAATGAGGAATTTATTTGCATAATTGGTACCTGTTGATGCTCAACTTTCCATAAACTACATATGTTACATGTATTTGAGTTTATAATGGAAAACACTGCAAATATAGATTTTCCTCATTAGCTATGCAAATTAAGTCCCAATTAGCATAATTTGCACTTCATTATGTAAATCTCTGTCTAAGCTACCTGCATACTAAATATCACGGATATCCGTCGTTCCTTTGTTCAGTTATTCTCCTTAGAAGGTTTTCACGATGACGCCCCTGCAGTTCCAGAGCAAGCTGCTAGGGGGCCCAAACCTACACTACTTTTTCATTACGTCACAAGCTATCTGCCACCCAAAAATCAAGACCACAGCACGTCCAGGTCAAAAGATACAAAAATTGAAGTTCTGCTGCAGTACCAAGGTCACATACCAGGGGGCCCAAAATTGACCCTGACCTTCGGCTTCACAACACCCGCCCACATACCAAATATCATTGTAATCCATCGAGAGGTTCTTGAGTTATGCTGACTACAAGAGTCCGGAAACACAACACAAACACACACACACACAGACACGCCAAAAACAATATCTCCATTTTTCATGGAGATAACTAGGCCATGGTTAGGATTAGGTTGTTGGGCCAAGTTGACCAGAGCTGAGTTTGTCTGATTAGCCATGGGCCAAGTTGGGCAGAAGCATCTGACATCCCCCCCATGGAACTCTAAGATATTAACTGGGAGAATTACTTTGTGAAATCAGTAAAGAATACTTCATTGTTGATACGATTTTGATTATGATGAATTTTAGTTTGCTTTTGTGTGATTGAAACCTTGAGACAGCAGATTGGAGGACAGGAAACTCCCCATGGACTGTGGAAGGAGTTTGAGTTACTGTTTGCTTACTCAGTACTGGACCTGTCAGGACAGGGTTAGGGACTACAGGGCAACTGTCAACATAGACAGGCCGCAGGTGGCTTATGAGACAAGTCAAGACTCTGAAATCATCCTTAAAGGACTCTGGTCCGATGAAAGTGAAGTCAAGTGGGTTCACAGCAACTGTCTTTCTTAATTCTGCAATCCATGGAAAGAAGCTTTTGCTGTATATAAACTTCGAGACTGGTATTTGGACAGATGTAGGAATGTGAGGAGAACGCATTTGTGAACAAGAAAATGAGCTTTTGGTCTAGAATAATCAAGACAGTTGGTGTACATAAATGCGAAACAACATGGACTGTGAACGTACAGCAAAGTTCTGTTTAAAAACCACATTTACTCCTCAAAAGATAGAAGCCCCTTATTGAAATTTTTTAAGACAAAATGTGGCAGTGTTCACCACATACTACCAAGTCTCATTCACTTTCAGGGCTCAACATACCAGCTGCATATGTACAAATGTAGGTTAGTTGTAGGTAAAACTGGAGTTGTGCAGGTATTTCTGTTGCCTACCTGAACCTAGCCTGTACTGGTCCATGTACTTGGTAAATGCAGGTAAGTGTAGGTAAAATTGAAACTGTGCAGGTATTTCTGATGTCTACCTGCACCTAACTTGCACTGGAGTGGTCCAGAATAAAACCAGCCTGCCACACTAGGGTCATATAAAGCTAGTTGCGGCCCCAAAATACCTCATAGTTTTCATAGTATACATGTACAGTAGTATGCTTTGATAGAGCAGACTCAAAATCACGAATCTCAAAATGGTACGACTAGCAACATCTTCCAAAAACTGTATTTTGTACTAAATGAGATGTCGGTGTAGGTATGCAAGAAAAAGTATTTTGAGCCCTGACTTGTACAGTTTGGCTCTTCTTCAATTCATCACAAGTTATTTGTGACTCAGACTGTTTAGCAGCTAAAGCTCAGTAGAAGAATGTTAACAGCTATTTCCTGTCCTGCCCTCTAGAAACCGATACTGCCAGTATTTGCCTGGCTGTCTGCCACGCCAAACAAGCTGTCGGGTGATGTCCTTGTGATTTGTAGGGCCTAAGTCTATGCAATACAGAATATGTTTTGCTATGTGTACTGTAATGTTTTAGGTGTGGGTCAGGACACCAGCAATAGCTGCCTGTGTCCCACGTGTATTATATTGGTGGCAATCCCAATTAGATCTGAATCTAAAATCTAAATCCAAAAGAAGAGGAAAAACAGGCCTATCATCTATACTAAAACATCCTTTGTTAAAGTTGAGATTGGCTCATGGAAATGTTTCAAATTCCTTAGAATTTAGCCAGAAATTGAAGAAAGTAGAGACAGTCCAAGTAGACTTGTCTCAAATATTTGTAGAAATTTCCAGACTGCTAGCTCGTCCAAAGGTGCGTTCCAGGACAGGGTATGTAAGACTTGTAGAGAAAGTTTTCACAAGTCAATGTTTTCCTTGTAATTCTCTAAATCATGTTCTCACAGCATCATTAATGTTACACCACATACTTTCAGCATAGGCTTCAGTTATTTTTCAGACAGAAAATTTTCCCAGCAAAAACTAGTATAATTTTGTCTTTCCTTTGTTTAATCTGGCCTCAAAGATGGACCCCTTCTTCTACAGATACTTTCATGGCCAGTGTTCTGATAAACTCTCCACTTGTTCCACACTTGAGAGCTTTTCAGCATACCACTAGGTTCTCCTCGAGCTCACATCATCACACTGTCCAAATACCAGTCTCAAAGTCCTTCAACGGCGATAGCTTCTGTACACAGACTGCAAAATTATGAAAGTCTCTGCCTGACAAGTGTTTCCCTCCCGAATACAACCAACTGCCAACAGGGATCTAATACTTCCTTTGTGATAACCAGATAACAAGTCTGTGCTACATACATGTATGTGCAGCTATCCCAATATTGCCCTTAGTTTGCGATAATAGGACAAGTGTACAATGAATTTGAACATGCCCTTATTACATTTTGTATTAGCAATCCAGGCTTGTGTATGCTGTTGCACAGCTAAATCATCATCAATAATGCCAAGCCTGAATTTTTCTTGCCTGGAAAATAAGAAGCTGGTTACTTTTTTTGCCTGGAATCCCAGTTTTAAGTCTGCAGGAGGGTATATTTTAGATCCTATCTTTGAATATTGTTGAAGAAAAGTTTTCTCCATCCCCAGGTCTAACAGCGATCAGTCGGCCACGCCCCCGACGTTCCCCAGTCTCCGCACCAGGCTGACGTCGCTGCTCTGTCCCGACAACAACGGCAAGCCCAGGAACTGCAGGAGGAGACGCAAGAAGCGCAGGAGAATCCACCGAGAGAACGAGAGGCCCCGACAGTTCAACGACTTGTGGATACGAATCGAAGAAAGGTAATAAAAGTTTTAGTGATAATTGTTGGCATCTTGTTGGGATATAAAATGAATGTGGGATGCACACACCCTGACATCAGTGCACAAGGGTCATAAAATGTCAGACAAAACATCAAAGTTTGTGTCCTGGGGTCAGAACATCTTGGTTGGGGCTGCACCTTCATTCAGAAGGGACATAAAATGGGGCACCTGTGATCGAGGAGGTGCCTCGCACATGTTTCAGAGAATGGCTATCAACCCCTCCCTGTATAAATAACCCTGCTACTGAAACAGCAGGGAAACTTGCTGCTCTACAGTATGTGCCACTAGGCACTACAACTTCAAGGGTAGGAATGAACGAATGAATGAACCAGGCTAGAAGGGATCATGCTTTAATCTTGAAGTTATATACATGAAATAAGAAATTTTATATGACAGTAGCCTAGGCCTTGCCTCTGTGGTTACTCATTTTTTTGTTTTTCAGCCATCTTTGATTCTGTCTTTTTGTGTGTTGCAGTGATTCACCATCAACAACAACTGAGAGCCCAACCGAAGTTCCTCCACGGAGATTGTACTCGCTGCAGAGGGTTTCCTCACGGCGGTCGGCCGCGTTACGCTGCACACACACGTGGTGGTTACTGACCGTCTTCGGGTTGGCTGCCATGCAAGGACCTCTCCTTCTCGTCATGAGATGATACCAGGGTTCGCTTTCAAATGACACGCTAGTCCTACCCCTCCTAGGAAGGGAACAATGTGCCACTGTCAAAATTGTCTTGCCACCAAAGTAGGACATTATATATGTTGTCACAAGTTACAATCTTTCTGTCTAAATTTTCTGTGCAAAAATGTCTGTATGCAAAAAGGGTGTCTTCCGTGGGTTGTCTACCAAGGTTTTGGATTGGCAAAAAACATGCGAGTTAGACAAGCCCTTGGCATGCTGTGAGTTTTAGGTGCTAAAGGTTTCATAGGCCATGCTTTCTTTTTGATGTTACAAAAATTACCAAATGCGGTAAACCTCAATAATACGGGGACATTCTAGAAAAGTGTGCCCCGTGTTTTGATCTTGTTTGATCTACAGTAGCAGTTGAAGGCCAGATATTACTTGAAAGTTCATCTGTGTTGGTAGAGGTCATTCTGAATCAAAGTTGAGCTGTGAATTGCCAAAACAAAAATTGGACTTACCAGTCAAAATCTGATCAGTCGAAAATTTGGGTAAGCCCAGTTTTTGTGTTGGCAATTCACTGTTGAACTTTGATCCAGAAGCCTAGACATTGTGTCATCAGAACAGAATACCAGATGAAAGATTAGTAAAACATGCTTAATGTAAGCCTTGTTAAATGATGTATGAAACAGCACCATTTTGACGATGGTGTGTTATGCAACAGCATCAACTTAACTTGAACGCAAGGTAAGAGTTACTCAAGCAACTGGATAGATTTTGAAAATGGTCAGACATTTCAGCATTTGTTGTCTTTTGTCTGTGAGTAACGAAAGACAACAGATGCTATCTGAAACATCTGTTTCTAAAATCTATTCAGTTGCTTGAGTAACCGTTACCTTGCATATCTTATAACCTACATCGACAGATACATAAACATTACCTCAACCTGATGATTTTAGAAGGGTTTTAGAGTTTTATCTTTTAGCAATGTTAAGCTTGGTAAATTTTCAAGCATCGTCAGTATATCAGCCAAACCAGTACAAATGTATGTATGGGACCAAAAGAATCGTCAGAAACCATGTAGTTTAGAGTAAGTGTTTCTACACTAAGCACAAATAGTTTGGAAACTTAAATTTGACCAATCATTTCTCTGTTGTTACTTAACCAATTTAACAATTGATCGAGTAATAGCAGAATGATGTATGATTGACAGAAATCAAGTTGCCAATCTTCTTGTGTTGTGTTTGTCATAAGATGTTGTCACAACTGGTTCACTTGGCAGCTACTAAGCAAGGAATGTGGCTGAAGTGTTTCCTAATTGTAAATAGTTCCATGTAGACTAAGTATGAATGTACATGCATGTACCAACTAGCCTGGGTACCATCCTCCGTAATAACCGCTGGCTCAAACTTTTTGCTTGCTACTACGGTTACTACGGAGGATGGTACCCAGGCTATGTACCAACTCCTAACTGCCAAGAACCAATATCACCAATATCACTGCCTCTGTACTCATAATAAAGTATTATGGTATTGTATTTTTATATACCAATGTATCTAATGAGTAATATCTACTTTTTATACCCATTTTTGAAACAATGTACATGTAATATAAATCATACTTCAGGAAAGTGTATTTTAGTATTGCCATTGCCAAAATTGTATTGAACAGTAAGTGTTGTTATAGGCCTACATGTGTCGCTGTCAATGTATGTCAATACAAGACTAGTGATAAGTACTTTATACAATTACAAAAAGTCATTATATTTGGACACAATTATTTGTACCTTACGTACATGTAGCAGGTATACATTGTGTAGGTTGTAAACTCTGGTAAGAGACCACAGCACACTGTGCCAATTGAACTTTATCATGTATTTCTGATGCCACCATAGGACACTATATTTATGTTAATGATTACAGGATTAAATTTTTCAAGTATTTACAATGTATTTTGCAAGAGTGAGAGTTTCATTGGCAGTTGTCAGTTCCTGCTTGTTCTGTATGGGTGAATGGGCTCTCATAAAAGTGATCTTGTGGTGATACGTAGTAGAAACCGCCGTGCCATTTGCCATCGCTGTTTTTCATGAAAGTTTATTGCAAGTTCTTGGCTCTAGGCTAATTACAAATACATTTAAAACATGAAAAGAACGGACAGACAGTGAACATTATATTATTCTACAAGTTAGTACAACTCTAATTTAACTACTGACACTAAATTCTAACTTATTTGGTTCGATTTCTTTTTCCGAGACAGTGAATAGACATTTGATAGCTTATTATGTGCTGTTCTGATAGTATACCAGTGTTATTACCAGGTAAACTGACTTTTCCGTTTGGACAGTTCAACAGAGACCTCTAACGGCGAGTTTAAATAGTGCAGTATGGTACTACAGTAGTTTCGTATATCCATCTGTTTCCAGTTTGTATTTGCTTCCCAGCGAACGCTATTTTACAGTAAAACATTTGAATTAGTCACAGAGCTGATATTTTGCCGCTTAAACCTGTTTTGACACGTTCATCCGGCCTTTTGCGGTGCAAAAGCTACCCCGAGGAATCCATGCTGTGTGGTACGGTTCAAAAGCGACATACTACGGCCGACTGAGGTACTGCAACTAGAGCTCTTTGCGAATTCGTTTATTTACTCCCGCTATGGTGCCCTGAAGTGACACCACTAATCACACAACGCAAGGAGAAATACAACTTCATTACACAATCTAAAGGGACGACACAAACCCCTGTTTTATGCGGAAAGAAGAGAGTTCTAGATAACAACGCTAATTTAATCGACAATCGGTTATACTGCGTTGTACTGCGATGATTCGGGTAATCAGGACATAACACTGACCTTTTCAAAGAGAGCAGGGCGATTAAGGTCAAAGTTTAAACTTATTAATCCCTGATTATCCAAATTGTAATCACAGCATGACCGATTGTCGGTCTAAACCACAACGGACTTTCCTGTAATGGAGAACCGCTTCCGTTGCTTTTAACTTTCTCCCTGCTGCCTAACTCTGAAAACAATAAGGAATTGAGTGCCAAACGGATACTTCAGAGTGCTAAAGGTTAAAGGATTGTGTGGAGTACTTGCTTCGTGTGATTCTTGCCGTCGCCTGGGATCCGGACCGTGTAAACGAATGAAGGATGCTTGGAGCCTCAACTGCAGTCAGCCGTAGAGTGTCTCTATTCTAACACCGTGAAATAAACGAGTTATCGGGGAACACTGACTGCAGTACTTCAGTCAGCCGTAGAGTGTCTCTATTTGAACACCGTGAAATAAACGAGTTATCTGAGAACACTGACTGCAGTACTTCAGCCAGCCGTAGAGTGTCTCTATTATCTTACTACTATTACTATTATCTAACTGCGAATTTGTATGGCCACAATGACTCGATTTTGTGGATACAATCCTCTTGACAAACCAAGAGTAATATGAGAGCCCTCAAATGATGATAATGATGCTAACATTTCAACACGCAGAACAGTTTATCACATGATACACGGTGAATTATTTTTCTGTTGTTCTTTTATCAGGATGAAGGTTGTATGTATGGCCGTATGTCTAGTCTCTACCAGACTAACAGCGTCGGCTATAGAGAGAACATTTGCCGGGGGACTTTGGCCATGAAGGACAACATTTCCATCCGCTGTCCAGGGTTGCATATTTGACCCTCTCTCCGTAGCCTACTCCCTTCATACAATTGACTCTATTTGGCCAATTTCTACTATTTTTCCAGCGACCCGCAGAGACTGGTGGAGGCTACCGTATGTCCTCGTTTTATCAGTCTTGTGGTTTGATGTTTAGTGAGCGGATTCATGAAGATTCAAGTAAAAGGCCAAAGCTGTCATGGAAAATCAAATAAGGTCTCCAAGCAGATGTTGGGGTCGAAGATCGTCATTTTTTTATAAACGACGGCCGGACTTCGTTGACATCCTCTAACCCCATATAAGCAAATGAGCGATAGAGCAAAAGGCCAAAGTTATCAAAGGAAAGCCGACGAAGTCCACATATATCCTAAACCTACTAATTACGTACAGGACATGATTTATACATGAATGTAGGTGGCGCTTCCAGGGGCGGACATGGTGTTACATGGGCCCTCGTGCGGCGCCTATAAATCGGTCCTCTTTGTGTTAATTCGTGTCTTAACGGTAGTTTTAGATAATATAAATATGTCTGGACTGTTTGGGAAAGTATTCACTGGCTTTAAGCCTAAATTCACAGTTCTACAAGTCGTGACTATATACCCTATCATAGCCTAATCTGCAGTACCGCTCCCGGCCGCGACCAGAAAATTGACTAAAACGACCGTCAAATTGCCAAATTTCCGTATTTTCGGGAATGGGGAAATGGCGAAAGGCTCGCAAAGGGGTTTGATGTTTTGAGGCTTATTTGACCTTGAACTCGAAACTCCGACCATGTAAGACCAAGAATTACGATATCTTAGACATTTCGCCAAAATGTAATGGGACATTGGGCCATGAATCACATGTTTCCCTCACATTTCACCAATAGAAGAGGCCGAGTCTACATTTCCTGTACATTTTCGCTTTGTAAAGGGCTACCACATCCAAAGTTCAATTGTGATTTATGAAACAAGGAGACTTTGAACAGTTGCAACGATGTTTATGTCTGTTTGTCCATCAATAGATCCAATTTCCTTTCAAAAAGCCGTAAGATGTTTGGATTCTAACAATGCAACGGTGAATGCTATGGTGGTTATTATCATAATCTATTCATTTAGATATTAAGATATGGCTGCCAGCCATGATATGTACATGTAGTTGTTTTGTCGGGAATTGAATTTTATATGTTATACATTATACTTGATTATGTGCTTATGCCATAGTAATAGTTTATCATATTAGTTCAGTGCCTTTTGTTGCTGATATACTGATGTTGCACCGATGTTTCATAAACAATGCTCCATATCAGACCACAAACAAAACATTCATAGTCACAGACATTAAAGAGAGCTACGCCAGGCCTTATGTATGACAATTCTTAAGTACCTATTGAATGGCAGCTACCAATTATTGTCAGTCTGGAGAACTGTAATCCAGACAAGATGCTACTGTTGTCCTTTGTCTCGAGGATCGGTGGCTTCTTTAGGTTAAGAAAGCTCATTACAGTACCTCATGAGCGAAGAATATATATTTATATACATAAGCTAACTATCATCACATAGAAATATATATCATAAAACGACCCTTTCCTGTTTGTCTTTCATATACTCCCCGGAATGGGGGTAGTCGCTTTAAGACAACATGTTTCCTTAACCAAGGGAACCACTGATCTTTACGCAAAGCCATCTTTCACAAGGCTTGATAGACTACTCTTGCGGTAGCTGTGATTCTGGAAGAACAACGTACTCAAGAACCATCACGCCTGATGACATTGGTTTCTCTCTATCTTTAATGGCTGTGACTCTGGAAGTTTTGTTCGTGGTCTGATATGGTGCCTTGTTTATGAAACATCAATGCAACATTAGCATTCCAGCAACAAAAGTCACGGAATTACACCAATAAATTATTTCTATGGCATCGGTACATCATTCCACTTGTAAAATGCATTTTCCGATAAAGCAACTTCATGTTTTAGCTACCAGCATGTCATATGAATAGATTATGATAATAGCCACCTTAGCATCCATGCAGCTTTTAATCACCGATATACCTTACAGGATTTTGAAAGGAAATTGGACCTATTGATTAATATACATACATGAACACCGTCGCATTTGTTCCACGTCTTCTTGTTTCATAGATTACATTTGAACTTGGGATGTTTTAGCCTTTCAGTAAGTGACCATTTACAGGAAATGCACACTTAATTGCTTCAATTGCTAATGTGCAAAGAAAATGTGTAATTTAGGACCTAATGTCCCATTGCACTTTTTGACGAAATGTCTAAAATATCACAAGAATATGTTTTACGTGCTCGCAGTTTCAAGTTCAATGTCAAATAAGCCTCAAAACGTCAAACCCCTTTGCGAGTCTTTTGCTATTCCCCCATTCCCGAAAAGACTGAAATTTGGCAATTTGACGGCCTCCTTTGTCAATTTTCGTGATACGGCCGGGAGCGGTACTGCAGATGAGGCTATGATAGGGTATGCAATCCCCACTTGTAACATGTGGAAATTTGGAAGACATCAGGCAAAACTCCAGTGAAAACCTTTCCAAATAGTTCCAGACATCTTTACATACCTATAGAATGGCATAGTTGACATAACAAGGATCGATTTTTAGGTGCCGCGCGAGGAGCCCATGTAACACCATGTCCGCCGGTCGAAGCGCCACCTACATTCATGTTTTCATCACATCTTGTACGTTTTGAGCAGTTTAAGGATATATGTAGACATCACCCGTTTCCCTTAACAACTTTTGCCTTTTACCAAAATTTTCACCTCCTTATATGGGGTAAGGGACTGTCAGAGAGGCCCGGCCGTCACTCAGAAAATATGACAATCCTTCGCCCCAACATCTGTTTGAAGATTAGGTACGTTGTCTTGTTTCAGAAGACGGTGTAGAAAATTAACTTCTATATTTGTTCTTTCATGAGGTAACGTCGTAATATCATTATATTGCATTAGATAGTTTAACAATAACAGAGCTGGTAAAGCGTCTCATTTCCCCCAAATGATCTACAACTGCAACGTTCAGCTGATCTTATAATCACGTTTTGACGTATAACTCGAGAATGACCCAGTTAATTACAGCAGAGGCATCAAGTAGAACGGAGATCCTTAGTGTACTGGAACATCCAAGAATCCATTCCGTATTACACCCAAATTTTACAATGCCCGTTCCGGAAAGGACCGTACCGCAAAGCAAGGAGGTCTTACATGTATATAAAACCTCCTTGCTCAAAGCTAACAAAACATCACTCATGTGCGGCTTCACTCAATACTTTATCAGGAGGGCTTGTATAGTCGATTTATATACGGAGCTTTTCTCGATATATCAGGTTTATATTTGATATTTTCCGTGGCTTTTACCATACCAACACACACACACACACACACACACACACACACACACACACACACACACACACACACACACACACACACACACACACACACACACAGTAATCCATTCAATCAACTACAGGCATAAATAAGTATGTTCTTGGAACTCTTTATTGCATTACAAAATGTCAAGAAGCAACAATCTTATTGAGAAGAAATTCTCTGTAGATTTGTGAAATAAGCTGCAGCTCAGCTGCTAGACAAAATATCTTAAATATGGAGTTAATCATAGCCTACATATCACTAATCTAATATAGGCAAATTTTTAGTTTAGTAAGGAAATAAAACTTACTATATGGCCTCCGTCGGTCAGTATTGACCATGGTAAAAATCCTAATTCACAACAGCCCTACAGCATCGACTATGGCTAAACAGCCCTATACGAGAATGACAGTCTTTCTACCAAACACTTATTAATTACATATTACACATGATTGCCTTTAAGCTTTGCACATCGCATGAAAACATATTCATTTGTACAAAGATGCACTTGGAAGAGTCTTATGCATTTCATTTTCGTTAAAAGTTGAAACTATTGGAAAATAAAGATTAGCAACATATCAAAGCTATTTGAATTTTCATTCTTACCATGTACAATGTGGTACATAGACTTAGATACTTCTTTGACGTTTATAATATGCAACAATAATCATTGCAACACACGGCTGTCACCAAACATGTTTCTTATAATGTGTGTTAAAAAATTTGAGTAAACCTGGAGCATAAAAAACATATTTTTTATTAATCAAATCATTTAAATGCTCATGTGCTTTATAAATGTTGTGCTAGTACTAAAATCATTATATATATTTTCATATGTGGAACATCATTCTTAAATTCTTGATTACTGACAACAATAATTTCAATAATAATTTTGCTACTCTATAAGCTGGAAGCAGTCCAAATAAGACTACAGTATATAGTTCTGTTAATATTGCACTGCAACATCAAAAGTGTAAGTACAGTGTGTGTTAGATATTGGTCAGTACATTTTTGCACTTAATTAATATATCTCTGTAAGTCATTAAGAATTAAGATTCAGCAATTGATTATCATAGGGCAAAATTACATAACTGTAAGCAACAGACAATGCACTGGAAGATGTATTTGGAGAAATACAACTGGCTTGAGACCTTTGCAACACTTTCCACTGTTATTGTAAAAATTCTGATTGTATTTCATACAATGTAAAAATGTAACATTATCTGTCAAGTCATACAGTAACTAACTTGAACCCTGATCTGAAACTTTGTAGAATTTCGAAGTGAATATACATTTTTGAACTGTACTACACAATTGTTTCAACCTTGAAATTAAAACAAAGTGAAATTCATACTTTCCCTCCTGCCGTAAAATAAAGTCAAGTTGATAAACTACTAGAAACATCAAAGAAGGTTAGACATCAAGGTAATAAAATACACAAGATAGCAGTGACTCTAGCAACGGGAGAAAAACTGACAGTTTCCAAATCTTATTCAGTTGCTTGAGTATCAGCTACCTTGCGTAACTACTAGGAATGTTGGAGTTCTTGTAGAGGACCTAAAATATCTTGGATGATCAAACAGTTTGAAGACAGAGAGTGAACTTCACTTGAAAGTTCATCTGTGTTGGCAGAAGTCATTCTGAGTCAAAGTTAAACTGTGAATTGCCAACACAAGAATATTATTGATCTATCTGCACAACGTGATGTCACAGAAGCAGTGGATTGCTCATTCTCACTGGAGCTGATCAGTCAAAAATTTGGGTAAGTCCATTTTTTGTGTTGGCAATTCACAGTTGTATAGAGTAAATAACCCCAAATGATGATGATGATGATGTGGAGGACTTCTCTTCACTTGAAGTTGGCGTACATGTCGAAACTGTCCAGATACTCAATCACTGCTCGATAACAGAAGTTATACTGGTCCTGTGAGAAAGGGAAAAGGTGATCGGTAACTTGTCACTGACTAGCAGAATACAGAAAATACTACCAGCTTGGTTACATAAGGAAAGACTCAGTCATGATTAAATGCAAGAGCTACCTCATGCAATGTCTTGATTATAAGATACAATACTATTAGGGTGGTACATTTAACATGACTGTTTCAAAGTATCAATAATGTAGAATTCTTCTCAGCTAGGTAGAGACAAACACACACAGACACACAAAAACACATACACACATGCAAGCAAACACACATACATGTAGTACTCACATACATACACACACACACACACACACGCACACAGACACACATGCACACAGGACCAAAAAACACACACTCACCACACACACAGACACACAAATACACACACACAATACACACGCACACAATACACACACACAATACACATACATGTACATACAGACATTACTCACCTGAGTCTGCACCATATGGGGCCTTTGTTGTCTGAGAGCCTTGACAGTCTGGAAGACGTCACAGATCCCTTCAGTCTTCACCCGCTCCAGGATCGTACACAGGGCGATAAACGTTCCTGTGCGACCGGCACCAGAGCTGAGGAGAATCAGTCACAAAGTTAAGACTACAGTTGGAATCTTGTTAACTCCTCTAAAAAAAACTGCAGACTACAATAAAAGCTACCAGCCACCAAAAAATCAAGACCACAGCATGTCCCGAACAGGAGATACAAAAGCCAAAAGTTCTGCTGCAGTACAAAGTAAAGTTGCTAGGAGGCTCAAAATCCCCATTGACCTTCATCTTATTAAACTTACAGTTTGTATCTGCATAACAAACATCAGCATTATCCATCCATAGCTGCATGAGTTACACTGACCAAAGCAAGTCGGAAGCACTGATACCTAGACACATGCATGTTTTAGATACACATTAAAAAAAATTATAATTGGAAACTTCTAATTACAGAAATGTGATCAGTTATCGTAAAAGTTCTAACACTAACAAAAAATAATTATAACATTCTGAAAGTATTTATCTCTCTTATACTATCTGTATGTCTGTCTTGATTGCTGAGATTGTTCTTAGACCGATGAGCTTATACTCTGTGAGAAATACAACCTTGGAACTGCATTTCAAGGTCACAGTCATTGGGCTGTTGAGCAAGAGCAAGGAAGGGTAGGATGTTGACCCAGAAAGGGCACTTTTAAATTTGTCCAGGGGAAACATTTCAAGACCTGATCTTTGCCTTCTGGTGGGGATACCACATCATGATCAGCCCAAAATTGTGTCAGTTCTGGTTACAAATCAGTTGTAAACTGCCATGATGAGTGTCTAGCAGCACACAAGCCCTGCAGGCACAACTTGGAGCAGTGCCAACTTTGCTAGGTGTAATCAGGAGCCTGCCTTGCAGACCATGACATGTAAATAAAGAGCCAGATGACACACCTGGTATTTACAGGTGACGCAAGCAGAACTGTGGGGTTATTTACAGGGCTGACGTCACAAGCTAGGAGAGTACGAGAAAATGGCGGCTGCACCGTCGAGTCTGGGGGAACAAATCCATGAAGAACTGACCTGCAGCATCTGCCTGGAGCTGTTCACCAGGCCCAAGGTGCTGCCCTGTCAGCACACCTTCTGTCAGGACTGTCTACAGGTATATGCAGAGGTTCAAGTACCCTTCAAGTGCCCAAACTGTCTTCTGCAGGTCAGATTGCCACCCCAGGGGGTCACAGGTTTACCTGATAACCGGCTGGTTAAAAGTCTGTGTGAGAGGCTGCAAAACCAGAGGCTGCAATTCCTCCAGACAGCTGTCTTTCACCCCACAGAAACCTCAGCGGTAGCTGTGGCAACTGTTGCAAGCCTAGGGCTTCTCTTGCTTGCAGTCTTATTTATACATATCCCGTTGTATGGGATTCATGATAAGACTGAAAAAAAAAGCCCTGCAAGTTACAGTGGAAAAGCGGCACCAACTCCTGTATAAACCCAGTCTACTGTTGATCAGCCCACAGACACCCCAGAGCCAGTATTGGGGCATGTCCAGCCTCGCTCCAAAACAATGATTTTTGGTGGATATGGATCAAGAAATGGACGGTTTCATAACCCAAGTGGCGTTACAGTGTCAGATATAGGGGAGATCTTTGTAGCAGACACAGGGAACAGGAGAATCCAAGTCTTCACCCTGCAGGGAACATTTGTCTTTCAGTTCCCAACAGTCATTTCTGGTGAACAGCGGATGTACCCACATGATGTGGCCATGGACAGGGAGAGCAACCTGTGGGTGGTGGGAAAGGAAGACTATGCTGATCATGAGTTTACCATACAGTACACCAAAGAGGGCAGGGTGCTGAGAAGGATTTATCTACAGGATACAGGGCACTTTAGAGGAGTTGCTGTGGACACCTGGAGAAACCATGTCCTCATCACACAAACCACCTTTTCAGGGCAAAGGCAAAAGTCTGTGAGGTCCAGTGATGATGGTGGAGTGCCAGATGGAAGTATAAGCATTGTGCGTCAAGAATGGATGGACTGGCTAAGATCGCTATTCTGGCATACACAGATTCAGAATTGGATCGAATTGAAACAGCCACAGTACATCACGGTGGATGCGGAAGGCAACATTCTTGTGTCAGACATTGAGAGTCACTGTATCTATGTTTACGACGAGGACGGACAGTTCCGGTTCAAGTTTGGAGGCATGGGAAGTGATGAAGGTCATCTGTACTATCCCTCTGGCATCTGTACAGCCAGCGCAGGTAACATCATTGTCGCAGACTCGGGAAACAGTCGTGTGGAGATGTTTGACAAGACAGGAAAATTCCTCAAACACATCCCTACAGACACAATGTTAAGGAGACCACGTGGTGTTGCTATGGGGCCACAGGGACAGCTGGTGGTGACTGACTCGGAGAAAAACAACGTCCACATTATCGAGTCCCACTGAATAGCAAAACAAGACCAATTCCTAAGAAAATTTGTTTGATCATAAAACAACTTCTCTGACAGCATTTTACTTGGCTAACAGTCAAGTCAAAACGATACCCAAAATTAGCTATTCCAAGACCAGGGTTTGCCAAAGGTATCCTGAATCATTAATAGCATTCTATAATGTATGCATTCTATAACATTATGTTGCTGTATCGAAATACCAAATTCTGAAGCTTGTTGGTAGATAGATGTTCAATTAAACATTATCCTATGACCAATTTAATGCCAGAATTTAGCATAAAATCTATGTTATGCTGTTGCACTTGAAAATGCTAATTATCTAAAAAAGCTTTTAAGTGTAATTCATGAGCCAAAAAATGAATCAAGAGTTGAGTAATATGTAATCAGGACTTGCTTAATCTAATATGTTTTATTGAAAACTAGACAATAATTGAAAAATGTGTTTTCCTAGAATGCAGTTATCAATGTGTATTACACATTATCAAAAAATACATTATTGAACAGGATATGTTGAAATATCTCCTTAAACTAAAAAATGTCAATTGAACTGGAATTAAAGTGTCAACTGTTAATTTCTCTCCTGGGGGTAACTTTCTTATTTTCTTGTAGAACTTTCTCATTTTTCTTGTAGGATTTTCTTATTTTTTCTTGTAAAGATTTATCATTTTTCTTTTTATTTTCAAGTTTGATTTCCTACTGTAACTGTTGTAGACCGAGCTGTACCTGCAGTGCACTGTGATTGGTCCATTCCCAGACACCTGCTGCTGCTTCTGTACCTGACCAATCAGGTCCAGCATACCGGCTGCTGTGTTGGGGGCTCCCACATCCGGCCAACCGTGGAACTGGAACTGTTGTACCGTCCGGCAGCTCTGGTCCTGCGTAATGGGGAGTGTACATTGTAACATGTGTGATTGATAATTCATAACATAGCACTAACACACACGCCTGCTTAGCATAAAAGGTAAAGTGGTTGAACCTCAGACTGAGGACAAATTTAAGCATGGCGTTATTAGTACAAAGGGGCTTTGCTACAGCTCACAGATTTTGGCCAAGCACAGCAGGTCACTCCTACTCTTCTGGATAAGTGTGTTGGGTTCTTTTATGTGCAGAGGCTTGACGCCCTCACATGGAGCCGCTGGCTTTATATCCCCCTCCAATAGGACATTGGGACTCTTTTCCAGTCATGTCCAGACCCAGGCCACTGGTTCCACGGAATCAAACCAGACGAGATGAGAGACAGAGTGCACAAACCACTGCACCACGTGGACACGACACGCAAAAGATCAACTCAAGCAGAATGCTACCTGACAAAAGGTAGTGGATGCTACCTGAAATGCATCTGACCATTTTCAAAATCCATCCAGTTGCTTGAGTAACTGCTACTTTGCCCTTCACACTTGTATCAGAATGTCTCAAGACATGCATGCAAGACTTCACCAGCTCATGATCACCAGTTTAAAAAACTTATGGCTGAACAATAAGGATTAAAGTTAAGGTTCCAAAATTAAAAGAAAGCTGACCTTGGACTTGCAGTTTGAGATGTGGAATGTCCTGAGTGTGTAGTCGTGATGCTTCTCTACGCTGTACAGCTCCACTGTCACATCACGGTACGTGTTGGATGTGTCCGGCCAGTACTTGGTACACTGATCCTGCACAATAAGTCATTCAGGTTAACATCTACTACATAATTCCACCAGGGTACATCATTCCTCCACCCTGAAAAGATTCGTCCAAATAGATCTCTAACCCAACATCCTCCAATAAAAAGCACTTCTGTATATCCACAAACCTTCACAAAAACAGTAAATCTAAAGAGATCTAGTTATGTAGCATCAGCAATCCCCGAGGTCTGCACACTTCAGATATCCAGGTGTTCAAGACATTCTTGAGAAGGCCTCAAAAGAGCCCAAAGTTTCATGTACTCACCCTTCCCTTTTCTACCAACTCTGTCAGCATGACAATAGAACATGTCCTCCACTCCCAGATCATGGACCAGAAGTCTGCAACAGTTTGGGCTAGGGGGCCTTGGGTTGCAATAAAGGCATCCTTCTGTCGATACCCCTGTAAAGTGTAGGTCACAAGAGAGTGATACTACAACAATACATGCCAAAAAATACAAGACAAATTCAGTTAGCTACCTACATTACGTAGGATAAAAAGGATTGCTTTTTAATTATTTTGGACACATTTAATTGCTTAAATTTTGAATAGAAACAGACGGTTCTACTGAGCTTTGAGTAAGATGTTCGTTTTTTCAGAGAAAGAGGAACTCACATTCATGAAGGAAGCATTGATGTAGTCTGAGTTCCTCAGGCCAGGTACAGCTGGGATGTAAACTCTGTGGGTGTCATCTGAAACATCAGACAGGTGTAAGGCAGTCTTAGACATTAAGAACAGTTCATGTCTTTAGAAAGTGAGATCTGAAAAAATGTCTGATTGAAAGAGTTACTGTAACTGCAAAATCCATTGTTTTTATGATTGTCATGCACTTCACTGTAGTTAAGAACTCCAAATCATGTTCTTCTTGTTTGTTTATTTGTATTGGTAAACTGCCTTATGGCATAACACACCAGGTTTGTACTAGGGATTGGAACCCAGGACCTCTGGGTTCTGGGCCAAACAACCTGCCGTTATACCAACGTGACGCCACCATTGTTCATCTCTCATATTCAAGAAGGACCACATAACGTCATAAGGAAGATATCAACCTAATGAATACCCCTGAAACATGCACCAACATTAAGTATCTTCTACTGTATTCTATTCATGTCGTGAAAGTAACTGTTGAAACAGTGACTTACATGGCAGCACCTGCAGCACCCTGTTCTTACTGATGTTGTCAGGCAGGTTTCCTGACCTCATGTGGTGTTTCTCTATGGGGATCTTGGTCAGGTTCTGTTGGTCAGCAGGAATAAAGTATAAATGTTCTGTATCTTTATTTGTTAGCCATTATAACACCACAGTAGCGTGTGGAATCCGATGGTTAGTAATCTCTGCACCATACAAGAAGTGAAATCCTGGCTATTGTTGCTCACAGGACTTGCATACAATTGGAAATGGTTGCCGACTTCACCAATCAAGCAAACGCCAGAAGAATTTGTAGGCCAAAGCTCGTCAAATTTCAAAATTATCCACCATATATTTCAATGAAAATTGGACGGGGCTCGGGCCCCCTATGTCGAACACTAGTGATTATTATGTAAATCCACTCTTAATATCCTTCTACTATACTACACTATTGTTTGAACCGAGAACTTAAAACACAACAAAAATCTAATTTCCCCTCCTACAACGAAATCAAGCACCTGGAAACATTTACAGTATATCTCACCTTGAATTCTGTCTCCATGCCCGTGAGGTTGGACCCTGGTTGCTTGGTGTGTAGCCTGTGCATGTACTTGTGCATGTTGGCAACCTCCAGTTCAGTGTCTCCATACAGATGGTGCTCTAACACAGACTGGTAGATGAATATGTACTGGGCCTGGCATTCACATAATTAGACAGTTGTCAGTGAAATTTACATATTACAATACTGAATAAAGTGGTCTACATTGTATACATTCTTCTTAAATTGTTGAAATCTTAATCAAATGTCCTGTATTTTCTTGTCAACAGCCCTAGCTAGCCAAAAGCTAGTTGGGAAGTCCTGGCTGTATGTCATTCAAAGCCAAACCAATAAATAAAATAAATCTGCATCTTTAGTAATCAACTGTTAGCACCATTTGATTATGGCAGAGAGTGCTGAAGGAGATAAGATAGGGATGAATAGCAGACTTGTCTATAGTGGCCATTAATCTATTGTGACTTTTCTTCAAGTCACCTGAATAGCCACTATAGACAGGTTTGACTGTGTACAGTCCTTTGCCCTTTCCTTGGTGCTGAAGCGCCAGTATCTATGGTGTCAGCATTCATGATGACCAAACATATAAATCCCCACACCTCAGTCTGCACCATATAGCTCCTGTTGTGCCTCATCCTGGCCACACAGCCGAACACGTCGACCTTCTGCTCAGCCGCCATCATGTCAATCAAAGTGTCAATCACGATGAAGGTTCCTGTCCTGCCCACTCCAGCACTATGGAGAAAATGAATAAAGCCAGATGAGTTGAACCAAGTTGTTAAGTAGATTTTACTCTAACCAATGAGCGAATAGATCAGATACTGTGACAAAATTGAAAAGGACAGTTGTGATAAGTAAGTGATCAAGCAGGTTATATGTACTAGAGAATATTTCACTATTCTGTGCAAGAATAACAAAAGATGACCACAGCTTAAAATGCCCCCACTGCCATGAAATTTGATCTTTAAGCACACCTAAAAACATGCGTAAAGGTTCTGTTTCTTCACTCTAGTAAAAAAAAAGATCGGATTTCGTGCAGTGATATATCAAGGATGGGTCACTTATGCATACATGTAACCCCTGAACCAAATTACACCACATGTCCCCAATACACACTGCAAGTGACACACAATACATGCACATTAATTTTTTTACTTTTACTACACTGTAAAACAATGTACCTGCAGTGCACAATGATTGGCCCAGCTCCAGCAGGGTTGGACATCTTCACTCTCTTGACAAACTTCATCATGCCTAGGGGACTCTGGGGGACTCCGAAGTCTGGCCAGCTGGTGAAGTGGAACTGGGTGATGGTGCGACATTCTTGCAGCTGTGTACAATACAAGGTTAAAGGTATAGCAGCCATCCTCAGCTGAGGTGAAGCATGATGCCTTTTCAAGTAGCTAGCAGTAGTGCAATGCAGCTTCGCTACGGCTCACGCTTTTAGCCAAGAGGTTTGATGCTTGCCATCTTGCAACAGGTGCTAAATCTATCACCCAAAACATGTTCAAGGAGGTGTCCCCTGAATGTGTACTAAGTTTCTGTTCTGTACAGGCTTTTTAAAGACCCCAGTAAAACTATATAAATACGGGATAATGTAAACTATAGCCTTCAGTATGCGCCTGGCAGCCGTACAGTGCACATCAGTGGAGGCCTGGCTGAGAAAGTTTACCATGTACAAGTTACTCTTCAAGTCATGTTTGAATTCTATAGATAACATATAAGAATTTGAAGTATGGCTACACATAAAGAAGTTAGCTTGAAGGACAGTTAGCCAAGAAATAAAGTAATGACAACACTGGCTTGCAATTTAGTTTGAGACATTGGCTAGCAGTTATATGTACTGTTCTACAGAGCCCTATTCTATGCTGGTTACAACAACAAGAAGACGCAAAAAATCGCAAGTCATATTTCTAGACACACAACCTAGGCTAATGTTGGGAAGACATTGGAAATTTATATCCATTTAGACACTCTAACACAACGTTGACAGGGTCGATTTGAAAGTTTGAAAATTTGAACAAGTTTGGCTTCCCCCAAACTGAAAGTTGTAGATAGCATTGTCTTGATTATCCAAGGGATCTTATCTGATTGAAACTTCCTTGGATCATGTGACTTTTTGATAGATATCTGGGCCATTCTGCATGGTTTGATACTGTTCATAGAAAAACCAGTACAGAAAAAAGTTTGAATTCTCTGACAGTTATTATGGTAATCTGTCCCTGCTATTGTCCCAGGCTGGCAGACATCTAATCCTTTTATGAATTTATGTGGTTATGGGGGATTAATCCAGCCCTCAACCTGCTGGGCAGCTCACAGTAGGAGCACTCCCTTTACGACTTCCCCAGGGCAAGGTTTTGGTTCCTTTAAGTCCCATATTCTAGCAAAATATACGGCACGGCCACTCCGTAAACATTATCCCTACCTGAAGATGCTCAACGGTCAGAGTCCTGATGACAAAGTCCACTAGTCTGACCACATCGGTCACCTCCACACTGACGTCCCCATACTGACCGATGCCTTCCTCTGGCCAGTATTGATGACACTTTGCCTGCACGGGAACAGAGATGAAACTATTTTTGTATTTTTTGTAATTTTGTATTTTTTGTATTTTTGCTTTGAATATAGTGCATCAGCGCATGACTGACTCACAGTTACAGTAATTTTTTATTGTGGGATGCACCTAAATACAGTTACACACATGCACACACACTAGCACACACACACAGACCTACCTACACACACACACACACAAATACACACACACACACACACACACACACACACACATGCACACTAACATCAACACACATACACACACACACCTATGTATTCAATGTGATTTTTTGGAAGTACTGTAACAGAAAATCATAAAAATCTTTACCTTGCTTTTTTCAGCCAGGTTTGTTACCATGACAACAGTGGCAGAGTTTTGCTCCCACACCATTCTCCAGAAGTCACTCACTGTTTCCTTCCTGGGACCTGGGAGAGATACATTCATTTACAAGCAGTTTTGGTACATGTAGACATTGTTGTCCAATCTGTATCTTTATCTATAACGTTATATCCGGTACAACCAGTTTTGCAGGCATACGGCACAACAGCAGCTGGTTATATTACACTGAACGACCTGTCACACCTAGTCTTTGCACGTCTTACTGTAAGCATTGTTTAAAGCAATCCGATGATGATGCTCCTACAGTACTTGGTGACAACGAGTTCCAGTATACAATAGTTCTAGGGGAAAATGACTTTTCTGAACACCTC
This sequence comes from Branchiostoma lanceolatum, assembly GCF_035083965.1. Lineage (NCBI taxonomy): Eukaryota > Metazoa > Chordata > Leptocardii > Amphioxiformes > Branchiostomatidae > Branchiostoma > Branchiostoma lanceolatum. The sequence continues at coordinate 10,886,296 of NC_089732.1, forward strand.
AATTGTGGGTAATGTAATGTATCAAAGGACAAAAAGGTAGGAAAAAAAGGTTTAACATTTTCACATGCTACTAATCATTTTTTTCTTGGGGTCTTTTTCTGACAACTATTACAACACGTGCATGAATATAATTCTCATTATATTGAAATGGCAGCACACAGGTTACATTGTAGTATTATATGTGTACACTCAAAAGCCCTTTACCTTGTGATGCTATAAACTTGTTAGGGACATCGTAACCCTGCTCCAAGAGAAAGTGGAAAGAATAGCATAAAATGACAAAATCAAAATGGAACTTCCTTTATGTAGTATATACACAAGGACAATATATGAACATGTAAGATAAGGTATCTTTACATGGTGCATGGAAGAATGGTTGATAAAAATGCTTTCTAATTCAGTACTGGCAATTAAACACAAATATCACATAGGAAAGCAAAAGAAATATATTCAAGGTAGTACATGATGTGACATGTAACGTAATCACCGAATAGATTTGCATTGCTGCAAACGTATTTTGTAATGAAGGATTGTCAGGACTGAAAAGCAACTACATGTAGCTATAATGTTATCCGGCATAGTCTTTTAGGCTGACTGACAGATAGACAGACAACGATTTCTCACTCACATCAATGAAAGAGGCATTGATGTAATCACTCCCAGGCTGGCCTTCAATGGTGGACAGAACAACACGTGCACGGTCATCTGTGTAGGGTAGAATGAACAGAAACAAAGCTTTGTTTGTTGTTCAATTCTAATCTTAAATTACGAGGTAAGTGAACCCCATGATATCACATTCAAATACTGATAACATTTCCAGGACCTAATATCTAAGAAGCTTAGTTCTCACTATTATAGTCAAGCTGTCATTCAGCACAAGGGACAGTAAGTCTGGTGCTGAATGACAGCTACATGTACACCACCCTGTACTGTCCTTGGTGCTGAATGACCAGTGCACTGTCCCAAAGAGAATTGCCTTCACTGGAATTATGTTTAAACAATCTGCAGTCTAATTATTGTTTGTATCTTAGGTTTATATGATGTAGCATCTCGAGTACTTCACTTACAGGGCAGGATGTTGGCAAATCTGTTCTTGACCTTGTTCTCAGGAAGTGAAAAGGCATCGTGGGAATGGGCAAGCTTCTGGGGTAGAGTCTGCAGCAAGATTGTGTATGTAATGGTAGGAACCTTGTCTAGCCCTTTCACTGCATTAAACAATACAACATTAAACTGTACATTGGTTTAGAATTAGACATGCTGAATTTGTGATGCTCAATTCAAGCTTACAAGATGTGAAAGATAATGAATGTTCTATTCTTTGTTGCAATGACAGCAAAGTTCAATTTGTCAGTCACAATGATGCTATTATTTAGATTTCACTGTTTTCACAAACAGAAACACAGTTGGGAAGTCTGTTCCAGTCTTAGAAAATATGATATATCATCATCATCCACTGGTTTCTGCATCTGCAATGACTGTCGTAGAAACGCCCTGCAGAACTCTGCATTCAGTCTTTCTTCATCTCCTTCCAACTTGACTTTAGCTCCTGGAGTTTCTTTTCTGTTGTAGGGGGGCCTCGCCCTTTGTGCTTTAGATCTCCCTTCAGCATGCTGAGTAGATTGACACAGTGTCTTCCTTTGCATGCTTTGTATCTGTTGGAACCTAATATCACATATTGTATGAATTGAAGTGTTGAGACTTACATACCTCATATTCCTCCTTGAAGAGTTGGTCATCGTTGGCGTGTCGTTTGTTGTACTCCTCCTCCAGTCTGTCCAGGGGGATGGGGGAATAGGCCGCTGGCGAGGCGTTATAAGCAGCGGTTAATTAGGTTAGTGTGATTAGTACTGTACACAACAGGGGTTAGTCACACGCTTACATGCTATGCACCTATTTGTAGACCTAAAATAATAGGAAACAGATGAATGAATTGCACTGTATTGAATTCATTTTCCTGCTTCTGTTCAAGAATGGATGAAAAAAATCATTATAAGAGAGGGGCTGTAGAAATGGAAATATTTAAAAAAATTTGAACCAGGAAAAATTTTGAAAGAAAGCTAAAAGACGTCAAGCAGTCTACTGTGGAATTAGACATAGACGAAAACAGGACAGCGGAGTTACTGCTGGCTAAAACCGATAGTTAGGGCCTTGCATAGACAGAATACAGCACAAGATGAAATGAAATACAACATTTGTAAGAATTATCAAAAAGCAAGTTGTTTGATATCATAAATTATGATATTTGACCAGGGCTGTCTCCAGGACCTATTCCTCCATTTTGGGACGGAAAATTTGCTTGTGAGGATGAGAAAAAAATGGCACCTTGTCCATCCAAAAAATGTGAATTCATGACATGAAATTGATAAAAATTCATTTTTCTAAGCTTGACATAAAGATTACCCCCCCCTCAAAAAATTAACCCAAACAATAAGTGGGACTGAAAAACTGGAGACAGCACTGTATTTGACTAAAAAGGCTAGTTAATACATTAACTAAGTAACATTACTGTTTACAGAGGAAAGAGCAAAGCATTTTTCTCACACAATATCATAAAAAAATGAATGTTATGTTAATAGAAACCTGGTGGGTCCAAATCTGCTAGTGTAATGTCCCCTGGCCTGTTAAAGTTTGTCCTCTTGGTTCCCCCTGAGGTAGGGATATCTGATACTGGGGGTGGAGCCTTCTTATGCGAGGATCTTTTTCTGTTGGACATAGGAAAGGCCACATGAATTTTAGTCATTTTTGTATGAAGTTATCGACATAGTAATCATAACAAATAAAGCGCTTACCGGTACCAACAAGCTTTCGACCAGTCCTCTGGTTCCTCTCAAGTTGATTTGACCCGATTTGACCCATTGCTGACATCACACTTCCACTCAGGTCAAGCGACGTGGGCTTCGGGTCAAATCGACTTGAGAAGGACCAGAGGATTGGTCGAAAGCTTGTTGGTAAGGGCTTTACTTACTATGTGTACGAAAATAGCGTGTAAATGTATTACTTAATTTCATATGACAGAATTTTTTGGTAAAAATGAAAAAGTGACTATATTCACTCCCTAAAACTTTGTGTACCACGGTACAGACTTTCTTCTTAGATCTTTAAGTTCAGCAATATCTTTTATAATCTGAGAATCAACAAATTGAATTGGTGTGGCCTAATATTGTACAGTTCTGGAACAAAACATAATCTCCATGCAGATCTTTCAGAGGCAGAATCGTTATACATCTTGTAAAAGCAAAGACAGTGTCCCAGGTTGGATACTGTTTTGGCCCATTGGATACTGTCTTGCCAATGGTACATTGGTAGATCTGCTTGATTAGAAATATTAAAAAACAGTCCCAAGTTGGCAGAACACAGATGTTGTAAATCTACATCATCTATCATTATTTTGTTCTGATCTCACCTCATAAGACACACTGTCAAGGTGATGCAAATGGCAATCAGCAGAAGCACAGCTATAACAACTCCTACAATTGGCCAGATGTTCGTCCATATAAACCCTGTAAGTAAAGACAAATCATTCAAGTTATCATATAGGTGTATTATATATAAATCAATAAGTCCAGAATGAATTCACACAAAATTTGACAGAAAGAAACTCATACAGGAGTGATGAAATGCATAAACTGACCTGCTTCGTTATTGGTGGCCAACGGGTCAATGTAACTACTGGTTGAAAAGTGAGGCTGAAAAGGGACAAATATTAGTTCATTAATTTGGTCCATCATTCTGTCATTTCACAGAATTTTGCTGCCCACAGACCAAAATACTGTCCTTGGTGCTGAATGATAGCTACATATACACCACACTTACTGCCCTTGGTTCTCAATGACAGCTACATGTACAGCACCCTAACTGTTTCTGTAACTGTCGTGAATGAGCAAATTTGTCATCCAAGTAGGTTTTGATATGACTAGATACCCTCCATTGCATGCTGAACAGTTCGTGTTCATTTTAGTTGAATAATACATTGAGCCGCCCTGTTAAAATGCATCCAAAAGCCGGAAAAACATATCATGTACATTTGTAGTATTAGGAAGAGCTTAGCCCTATTGTAGGTTGGTAACATTATAAGTATCATGCAAGGATCCGTCCAGGGAGGAAGAAAGAGAGGTGGACAACAGAAAATATGGGAGGGTAATATCAGAGAATGGACAGTCACGACACTGAGTGAAACACTAAGAAAAACAGAAAACCGAGAAGGGTGGAGAAAACTGGTTTCCAGATCTTCTGTCGTTCCCCAATGGTTAAATAGTTAGACTAAGGGATGGAAGAAGAAGAAGAGAGCATTAACTAAGGAGTCCTATATTGCATGTACCCATGAGCCATCCTGTGGTCTGGCTCCATACACCCTAACAGCTGCCGTGTAGGCCATGCCTGGTGACAGGGGTCTGTTTGTGAAGGTCTCTGAGTAGATCCAGTCTGACGTGTCCTGTGGAAAGAGGAATGGTACAGCATACTGTTTGTTTGAACTATTGTAAGCTGTATAACTGTATGTGGAACTACATGTATCTTCCTGCCAATGCAGTAGCTTCCTGTCAACGCTTGCATAGTCACCATGCTTGGTGGGTTGTTGTTGTTCATCTTGTTGTGCCTAGAGCCACACATTTTGAGATCAATGTACGCTGTGCAGCTAACAGTATGCCTGTATGCTGTATGGTTACAGTAGAGAAGGTTCCATGTACCTGTTCGTCCCGTTTCCTCCTGCTGACAGGGGCACAGCTGGTCCTGGAGCCATCTCCAACATTCACAGTCTGTGGAAGGGAGTTCCTAGTAAAGGTGCAAGGGACATTGGTATCTGTATGGTTGTATTTATCAAGTAGTTCAGTAGTATCCACTGTTCAATGAAAATCTTTTTATCACTGCGATTCTTTCAGCTGCACTACAATACATTTCTTATCACAGTCTCTGATTAAAACGACCCTGTCCTTGGTGCTAAAAGACAGTTCCGAGTGTTGTGTACAATTTTAAACAACACTTGAACCAGAACATGTTCTGGATGCATGCTACTGGTGCTGATGCTGAAAGCACTCAAACTAACACTGCTAATCCTGCTATTCACTTAATGGTAAGTGCATCTTAAGACAAATGTACAACCACAAATAGCCCTTGTTCTGAGCCAGGCTATTAGCTAAAGATCTGTAAAACTACCTGTCCCATGCTGCTGTGACGTAAGCCCTGTAAGGAGGCCTCTGGTTGGTCTGTGTGGTCTCCTGGTAACCTCTGACCTCCAGTAGCTCAGCTGAAGGAAGGTCGTTGACTCCAACCCCTGCATCCATCTCTACTACCACAACATGGTAACACCTGTGTTTGGAACATGGGTATTCTTTGGCCTAACCCAGTAACCAATAGCAAATCAGTAGCCAAACGTTTTCTTCAGTATGCTGAAGGTTAAGCCACTGTTCAGGACCCTGTTTACAATCTTTAACATATGTCTTCAATTTCTGAGAATGGATACATTCAAATTTTTGAAAACCTTCACCAATACCTTCCGTCAATGGAAAGGAAGATTTATCACTTTTTTAGATAATATTTTCTGTAGGAAGATTCTTAGTGTTGATTATGTAAACCTAGTTCAATTGCTTGCAGGTTTCATTCTCACATAATACACTTAATTTCTTTAACACTCCAAATCTCAGTGCCAACTTAACCTTCTCCCTGCTGCTTAACTCTGTAATCAATAGGGAATTTAGTGCCAAATGGCTACTTCAGTGTGCTAAAGGTTAACAGGTCTTTATACAATTGACTCTGGAGTCCCTGAGCTCCTGAGGAGGGGCTGTGACTTACTGTACAGGTCCATACTGTTGTGAAGCTGGCTGGAGAGTGAGAGGGAATGTGGTGGAAGTGATGTTGTCCAGGATGGGGACAGGAGACTCGGGCTTGGCTGGTTCTGTAGAAACAATTTCAGGAAAAAGTTTTTGATTTTAGTGTTTTCAACTGAAGATCTATTTGTTTTATGCAACATGTTGAGGTTATCAGGAACACTCCCAGATTTTAGTTTGAACAATTACTCAAACTAATAAAATCTATATCACATCATTAAGATTCAGAAGTTATATTTGGTAGTGAATGCAAAACCAATATCATAGCTATTTAAACCCATTCCTCGTCCAAATATTTCACATAATTTGGCTCAACATGTTGTCAAGAATAATGTCTGCTAAGTGAAAGTCCTTACTGCCAGGTGGAACAGTTCAGTACCCAGAATGGCTGTGATTGCCTTCTCCTGTGTAGGTGGTAAATCAAGATACAGTAATTTGGCTAAAACTGTTGTCAGGTTACTACGTTGTAAGTAAAAGTCCTTACTGCCAGGTGGAACAGTACAGTACACAGGTTGGCTATGGTTTCCCTGGCCTGTGTAGGTGGAGGCTGTCACAGTGATGCTGTAGTTGGCATTAGGCTTCAGCTCTTCCTCCACGAGTCCAGTCTTCAGCAGGGTGACAGAGTCAGAGGCGTGGGACACCTCAACTTGGTCCCCAAAGCTGCTGTAGTCGGCGCCATCTAGTGGATTCCAGGTGTAGTACACCTAACAGAAAGTACAAGACAGTGAATCCCTTTTTCTTCAATTTAAGCATAAAGCTTGACCTCTCCTTGAAGAAAAAGAGACTTTGCTCTTGACAGTGTGAGATGCAAACATGACGTAAATAACAAGTACAAATAGACCACTCTTACTGTCCTTGGTGCTGAATGATAAATACATTCATACCATACCTACTGTCCTTGGTGCTGAACGACAATTATATATCTAAATATACTTTCTCATTGAGGCAATGATCAATATAATACATGTAGAAAGCTTTCTATCATAGACATGAGCAGGCTGCATCAATTTTCCTCTATTGCTCATGCAAATATTCAACTTACTCCTTCAATATGAGGTAGTGGTAAAGAATAAGACTCGTCTTACAGTATACTTGGTGATGGTCCCATGTGATTTTTCTGGTGGACTCCACATCACCTGGCATGCTGCATCTGTGTCATTTTTCTGAACTTCTTCAGGTGCTGTGGGATCTAGTTAAAATGCAAAGGAGATACAGGTTCATACAACTAACTTACAAACATCTGCTTTCATTTAGTCTTTGTTTGTGTTGGATGAACAACTTAGTGGTGATTGTTGTTTTTGGTTCAGGTCTAAACTTGGTTCACTGATGTTTAGTTTTTTTGTGCCTGGTCCAAAGTGATATTCTGATTCAGTACACACCCCTTATTACAAAAATCATGGAACTGTTATGCCACAACATCATTCTTGGATTATTTCAACGCAAGTATCTTACTTTTGTATGCTTAACATCATGGGCATAAATGGTCATTTGACCACTACCTATAGGTATTAGTTGTTTTACTGAGTTTAACTTCATCTCATATGTATCTAACATCGATGTGATAAAATAACTCCAAATAACGTCAAAATGGTGTGAGTACTTACACCCATCACTGGTGGTCGCCTCCACAAAAACCTCTTCACTTGGGTATTTCCCATTATAGGATTTGATCTAAGAAAAGAAAAAAAAAGTGAATCAAAACATCTTGTGCTTTACTTCTTTCTAGCTTTCTTTGCTCAATGCATATGTAACTTCACTGTTAATCTCCAAGCAGATTTTTTCTCCAGAACAGGGAGCTTGAAAAACATTACGATTTTGCATTTCTTCATCTGCTTAGAGGTTGATTTATTGCACAAACTGTTGAAAAACTATACAGAATCTCCAACACTTCATTCTTTCTTTCATCTTTTATTTCAGGTACACAACCCATAGCCAGACAATACACACTTGACAAACATACAACAAGCCATATACATGTTCCTTTGTTTTAGTTTGATATCTTGAGGACTTGATGTAACTGATACCTTTTTCCTTCAGACAGATCTGAAGGCACAAAATTTTCATTTCCTCTTACCTCTACTCTATACTCTGTAGCAGGATCCAGACGGTCTATGATGAGCGAGGTTCCGATGTAGTTCTGCCGACCGTGGTCCCACACCCATGTTAGCCCTCCAGGCCTGTACAGGTCCACCTTGTAGTTGATGTAGGGGCCTAACACGAGCTCAGGTCTGCCCCAGGTCAACTCTAACTGGTGCCAGGAGACGTTCACAAGCCGCACATTTCTTGGCACAGATGGAACTGCGTGGACAAATACCCCACAAGATAAAGGGAAGGCTTAAGATTCCACAGCAGGATATGCCATTGAAAGCTGAGGCAGCCTTTTGGCTCCAAAGTTGTATTGATTATGCTGTTAGGCAGCGGGGAGGGGTTAAAGTCCCTTGGTATCTGGGCTGACTCCTTTTGTAGGGCACTGGTGGCCAGATTAGGATGATTTTTGCTTACATTCACTGCAATACAATTTGATAAGATCTGCCCCATCAACATGCATTACATGTACATCCTGAGTTGCTTATCATAATTTGAAGCTTACAAATGAGATTCTAAGGTCTAAATGTAAGTAGAATTTTGCAATCCTCATATGTATGAATTGAATAATCTTTATCATAATGTTTAAAATATCTCTTAAAGGCAAGTGTAATTTTGCAATCATCAAAAGTTTGAATTAATCCTAGTTATTACAAGGTTTAAGATATCAAGGTTAGTCCAAAGTGATGTTTCCTGATTTAATCATTGGTAACTGCATGCTTATATACCTCCTGGTTCTGTCTGTAACACGATAGGCTCGCTCCATTCCCCTGAAATTTCTTCCAGCACAGCTTGGACAGAGAATGTGTAGTTGGTGAACACCTAAAATAACATTAAAACAACATTAAAACAACTTAAAGACATTTTCACAGTACATATAGTCATCATAATCACCACAACCAAGTGTTTCGTTCAAGCCGACATTTCGGTGACCGTCTGTCACCTTCCTCAGGGCAATACTGACTGGTTCTATCTCACACTGCAGCAGGGCGTGCAGATCGCGGATTGGGCTACACAGACACATGTGAGCCTACAAAGGAGGACTGACTTCTCATTGATCTTTGAAAACAAAAAAAAAGCCATCATGATGCATTTGTTTCTTCATGGCAGTCGTTTTTTAGTGAAACAAAAATAGTTGTTTTCTCCAGTCCTTTACCGAAACCTGTATATACCTGACGTTACGTTAAAGGCACCCAGAGCATTTTATAAGACCAGAAAATTGGAAATATTCTAGTTGGTGTAATCTTTATGAAATTGACAACTAATGCCACTGTTTACCACATTTGCGTTAGGATTTCTTTTCAAAAGTGCACAAAAACGGCACAAAAATAATCTACAGTTCATGGTAATCTTTTAGTTTCACGCGCCTAGTCTAAATACTGTAGATACCATAGCCCCATCCACCTTCGTCAAAACGTAGAAATGCAAATTTAAAACATTAAAAAGCAAATATTTGATGGACATGCAGCACTCTCTCATTGGTCGAACCGCTAATTGTGATGGACAGTCAGGATCAGTCTATCAGGGCTCGGATTTTCTATCAGTACTCACCACACAACGACATCGTATCTTTGCTCATTCAATTTCCATATGTAATGGTATAGTGTTATTGCAACTTACTATCTGTAGGAATGACTAGAAAGTTTAGTTTTTTATTCAAGTTTCAAGCCTCATAAAATGCTCTGGATGCCTTTAACAGTACTACAGGAAACAAGGATATGTCTACCTGTAGACCTCCCACTACTGCTGGTCTGATGTTATCTGATGTCTGACGTATAGTCTGTAGTTCCGCTGGACCAGAGGTTTGACTGTACTTGATGAGGTAATATTTGATGTCACCGCTGAAGTCTTCAGTGTGCAGAGACCAGGTGAGCTTCGCACTGTTGGAGTCAGGCGGAGGTAGAGGGGAGACTGTCGGTGTGACTTCATCCGGACCTGAGGAAAAAGTGGTGACGAATTTGAGGACTTAAAATGTGTTTTGGAGGTCAGGAACATGTCTAGCCTTGTCCACATAAGGCCATATGAGAGCCACCCCACATCTGTAAATATATTTGTACATTAGTGAATAAAGTGATGGACCTCAAGCGTTTGTCAGTCAAAGTTCTGACAAGGCAACCAGCTGGTGTAGACATCTAGTCATTCTACAAGACTAATGCAATTAGGACTTAATGAATGTATATCATACTTGCAAAAGGGTTCCTTAAAATCAAAGAAAACAGTCAGGTCGACATAAAGTCATCTTGTAAACAATACCTAAAAAGCTATACTACATACAACATTTAGAAGGAGGTAACATAGCACAACCAGTTATCATGCACTACCAATTATAGGTCACTTTGGGTTACAAACTCATAATCAATAAACAACAAAATAAGACATGATCTTTATTCATGGGCCTCCTTTATATAAAGCAATGAAATAAGTTTACATCCAGCAACACAACAGAATTAACTCCTAAAGCCATAACAACAACTTACCTTGAAGATTCATGCATGCTGTATTTGATATATAATTGGACACCACGTAGAACTATGCTAATTGACTGTCAGTTTAATAAGGTAAAGAGTCTTCTGTTGCACATGCTTACTGATACAGCTGTGACCATCTCCTGCCAGCTGCAAGTCGGTACCACAGGTGCAGGTGTAGCTGCCAGGTGTGTTGACACAGGTGTCCTCGCAGTTGTAGTCACCTGCTGCACACTCATCCTTATCTACACACAAACATGAGATGAAAATGAAAAGTAAGGAAAGTGAAGAAATTCAACTTTCCCGAATGGCTCAATGTTGCTAGCTATCACTGCATGCTATTACTGAATTTGAAACCCGTATGACTTGTCGTGTTGCGGTGCCTTGTTTAGAGTTGCAAGAATACTGACCTATTTCGCACCTGTCTCCCTCCCAGCCACCTGTACAGCTGCAGTCCAGTTGGTTGTAGGTGGAGGAACATGTCCCCCCGTGGAGACAGAAGGTGCCCGTGTTGCAATCAGCTGTATTTGTGGGAAGAAATCAAACCTATCAAGAGACTTATCCTTAATGAAAAATGATAGCAACTCATTAGAATTGAATTATGAAATCATCTCTTATAATAATACACTTGCCATTCCAAACTAGTTGTAATTAGAAAAACCTCACTAAAATCATTTTCAAAAATTGATATCTTCTTGATATTCCAAGTGACTGGTACCAGTACATGTAATACATGTACTGGTACATTGTATGTTTTGGATTTTTATCTACATTTAGGTAATGGCAACATGTAAGTTTTCAGTTCCTCAATATCTATGATGCTAAACAGTTATATGCACTCTCACAGTGCACAGGGAACTTCAGGGATGACTAGGAGAAGGAGTGGGCTTGATAAGAGTTTTAATGCTCTAGATTGAAACTATGTATAGTTCAACAACACGAGCTAGCAAACGCAAACTGTAGTTGAACTTGTGACAAACTTTGTGCAAGTCAAATGAGGTTAGAGTTCAGTGGATCTAATCAAGTAATTGAGGTAGGTTAACTTTTAGCATAGCAGTTTGGCATCCAATTCCCTATTAGTTACAGAGTAAGGTAGCAGGGAGAAGGTTAAAGGTTCTAACATACCAATCTGACATGACTCTCCAGTCCAGAACTCCTGACACCCCCCAGTACAGGCTCCAGTCCTGATGTTACAGGCTGACGGTCCCTCGGCACAGTGGCAGGCCTGAGTACAGCCTGCTCCATACCAGCCCTCAGGACAAACTGGAATAGCAGAAAATATTCACTCGCATTATGTCCAACAATGGAGCACAAGATACAGGTTTAATACAGTTTGGTATGGTTGATGATAATTGAATCTCCAGTCTGTAAAGATTGCCTTCATCAGGGCAAAGTGAATGTTTTTAATCGTATCGTGACGTAATTATCATGACAAGGATGAAATTTGGACGTTTGGTAGTGAAAAATAAGACTGCGTATCTAAAAAAAAATATGTTCAAAAGATAACATCTACTAACATAATTCCACCGGGGTACATAATTCCGTCACCCTGAAAAGATACGTCCAAACAGATCTCCAACCCAACGGCCCCCAGTATAATTCACTCCTGTAACGTTATATCTAAACAGTGCAAACCTGGGGAGTGCTTCACTAGATTAGAGACCACTGTTTTTCAGAGTGGCGGATTTATGTAACCTCACCTGTAGTGCACTCTATGCCCATGAGCCCAGCAGCACAGGAGCAGCCATACGGGTCCGTCACACAGAGCAGCTGACCCGTGCAGTCTCCATCGGTGCACTGTCTGGTACAGGTGGTGCCGATCTTGTTATCTGCACATGCTGTGGGGCAGGAGGAAAGGCGTTTCATACCAACGTTCAAACGTGTCAAACTTTTTTACTACACTACATTGTACCAGCAGGCACATCACAAACATCATGTTTTTAGTTGGTAAAAAGCTGCGGACAACCAAGGATGTAACTCTCTTTGGTTAAGTCAAGACAACTCAAGGAGTCTGGTATAGACTATTTGAGCCTTTGCCTACTAACCACAAGCCTTGCATCTGCTGTACATTTTAAGAAGATATTTGGTGCTGTCCTTGGTGATGAAATGACCATCAAATGTGTTTCTTACAATGAATTGACTTAAGGAACATCCCAAACATCTCATTTTCATTGGACCAAATGGAAAAGCTGGGGTTTAACCCTTTGTCAACAAAACAGCAGCCATGCATTTGCTGTTAAATTGAAAAAAGATGCTTGGTTTACTATTCTTACACTGTAGGACATTTATTTTCAAGGAGACTTTCGTAGCAGAAGGGGAAAGGAGGTTTTTGCAATGTTCACGGTTGAAACAATTCTGTAGCAGAGTAGAAATACATTGTAAACATATCTTTGCCGTGTTATGAATTTGTGGTAGAGAGATCACCACCAAAACCATGGAAAAAAAGACCACAGCAAATATTTCAACATAATCATACAGTATCTTAATTCTCACCACTTTCACAGTAGAAGCCGTGGAATCCTGGAGGACAGACACATTCCCCAGTGTTGTCGTCACAGACTCCACCGTTGTAGCACACAGGGCAGTCCTCAGCACAGGACGGGCCCCACTTGTTCTCTGGACAACCTGCAGGGGTGATCATTAAGACAAAACATACTGGATTCTAGAAGGTATGGGTCAATAAAAAAGGAATTTATATTAAGGGACCATCAAAAAGTGACCACAAATCTCCAAGCAAATTTACTGGTGGTATGACAGTATCCAAAGGGGTAAAAATCCAAAGAGCTTTGGGAATTTTTTTTCCCTTTAGATACTGTCATGCCACCGGTAATTCTGCTTGGAGATTCGGCCAGGCAGTTCTTATGTAGAGGTGGTCACTAGTAAAGGGTTTACTGTTAATGTATAGCATTGACTCACTGTATGACTGAAATTTGTTGTCCAGAATAAAACAAATCAATTTTTTTTAAATTCCAAAAAGTTTCTTAAAACTTCAAGCATTCATCTAAATCAATATGCTAAAAACGTCTAAAAAGATATAGAACTTTAAAACGTCTAAAATGATATATGTTGATAGAGTTATTAGGACTCAAATGACTGTGTATCTCTGTTATATTGTAGCTGACCCTTACCCCTTCCCTCATGACCTCAATGAAAAGCGGCCTGCATGCCGATTTGAGCTTATCATGAATAAACAAAGGTTCAAACAAACAAACAAACAAACTTTAACAACATGCAACTTTACCTCTCACAATGAGCCTCATGATGCCTTGCTTTCCGTCATTAAACCCTTGATAGTAGCACTCATAGATCCCTTCATCTGAAGGCTGGACACTGGCTATGCTCAGGTTGAGTTCATTCTGTCCTTGTAAGACAGATCCTAACGTCCCGTCCTTTCTCCACTCCAGCATACCGGTTCTGTCGGACTTCTGCTCCATCTGTAGGGTCACAGGGTCACCTATGTTCGCTGTAACTGTGAAGTCTGCTGGCCAAACGTCAGCTGAAACAACAAGTAATTCCTAAGTCTTTGTTTTAACTTGTGTCTGCAACATATAGTCTCTACCAGATTAACTACACCGACTATAGGGAGAATATTTGCCAGGGAAGTTTGGCCACCATAGGGTTTCATTACCATTGATGGACTGCCTCTACAGGCCAATCATTCCTTTTTTTTGCCAAATTCTATGATCCATTGTAGGAAGGCCTGGAGGAGGCTATGCAACAATATCTAAGTTTATCAACCAATCATGTCTTAACATTGACACACATGGTACAATAAACTTGGCACTTTTCTAATAGATTATGGACACAGCTTCCAAAAAGTTGTGCATCAGAGGACAAGTTGGTTAAGTTGTCTATATACATGGAAAAGAGACTGCTGCAAAGAAATGGCTCACTAATAGGCACATCTGTTTTGCTTTAGCCTTTGTTTGTGTTGGATGAACCAATTAGTAGTGTTTGTTTTGTGTCAGGTCCAAAATCGGTCCACAGAGGTTTAGGTTTTTTTGTACTGGTCCACTGTGATTCTTAGGGGACAAGGAGGGCAAGGTGAACGCAAGAGAAATTGCTACAATGGCGGTCGTTTGAAAATCTTGGACAAAACTTGTGGTGGACTGCACTGCACTAATGATGAGAGTGGTTTTCCAGACCCACCCCTTGTCTACTCACTTTCTGACTTCGTTTTCAAGGCAATGCAGGCCCTCATAATGTATTTGCAGAAAGTTTTGGAGGAAAAAGTTCTGACAACTTGCATCATTGCAGGTTACAGAAAAAATATTTGGAGGCCTGATCAGCAATAGGCCATGATTACTCACCCTCCGATTTCATTTTCAAGGTGATGGCCTTTTCTATCGTTCCATCAGAGCTCTTCACCTGACAGGAGAACGCCCCCACCCTGAAGTCACGTGACTCGTCCCAGATCTTGACGCTCTTGGCTCCGGCAGAGCCGCCACTATTCCTCTTCTTTGTAAATGTCCTTCCCGCGCCGGTGTTGACCTCAATGCCAAATGGGTACCTGAGGTATCACAAGACATCCATATTGAAGCTCCAGGACATACATGTGTACAGTTACTTATTGATTAGATAACATAAGAATTTTTGGATATGGAATCGGACGAGATTTTGGAAGAGACATAAAATGGGGGTCTTAGAGCATGTTACAACCACCACCTCATTACTCAGATGGGTACCTACGAGCTGTACATGTATGTAATAATACAACAAGGTGAATA
This sequence comes from Branchiostoma lanceolatum, assembly GCF_035083965.1. Classification (NCBI taxonomy): domain Eukaryota; kingdom Metazoa; phylum Chordata; class Leptocardii; order Amphioxiformes; family Branchiostomatidae; genus Branchiostoma; species Branchiostoma lanceolatum. The sequence continues at coordinate 10,901,395 of NC_089732.1, forward strand.
TTCATTTGCTTAAACTGTATGTACCAAGGCATAGACCTGGACCTCAGGATCTGTTCTCATGTTGTTCTTCCAGTCAGCATAACTCTTTTTTTTAAAATCTGATATTACCAACAGATTAAATTGTTGTGGATAAATGTTAAAAAAGAACAGGTACCTGTTCTGGTTGACAACACTTCCGGTGTAATAACAGTACAGCCATGTGTCCGCTAACTCCTCAAAGAACTGGAACTTACTGACGACTGTGACATCTACAACACCTGAAGGAAAAATAACAGGGCTTCTTTGTTATGTGTCTGTAATATTCATGATTTAGGACAACAAAAAATCCCAGATTCAGAATGCTTCTACCTTTGATTGCTATTTGATCCTGACATAATCAATTCTGATTTATTGATTTGATTGATTGATGTTTTAGTCTTACCATTGGCCTGAAAAGATTGGGAGACATTTCTTTAACCCTTTGTAAAAAAATGAGCCATGAAAATCCAATTTTCAGGGGAGGGAGGGATCTTGTCACAAGAAATCAAAACATGTGTAACTTCCAATTAACTGGACTTTAGATGATCTTATTACTCACTCAAGTACTGTACAGTACACATGGTGGTATCATGGTTTTTCAGAGTGAGTCTTTGTAAACCATGCATTATAAGTTTTGCATGCTTTCAGGGATCAATCTGAAAACATCTGCTGACCAAATTTTCAGAGTTTCAGTTTCCTGAGATTTCACAGAGGTGGTATACTTAGTATGACCTTAACCTACCTTCTGTAGTGTGTAACACTAGAATCAACGTCCAGGCCAGCAGTGCTCCCCTGCCTTCCATGTCTGCCGATCACTTCCTGTGACACTTGCTTGAACCTCAAGAGGGATCTGGATTCTCTATTGGATGGTAGAAGGAAAACAAGCCAACGTCACCACACAGTAGTCCAGTTAAAATCCAGGTCTACCTCTGGAGCTCCTGAGTAACTTCACGCAGTGGGGAGAACCACTGGTGCTAGGGGTAGCTTCCTCTTGATAATTGTACAGTAACTATTGGAGAGAATTTGTCCTGTTCCTCAGTGTACAGTAGTAGAATTGTTCCTCTGGCTAAGTGTAATATGATAGATTTTCTCCAGGTCACTGGCTAGACTATATTTGTCTTGCAAACCTGCTTCATCCTCATTAGGCCATACCAATTTAATGTCTTGGTTTCTAAGATTCATTGTTTTTTTTTCTGATTTGACGAAAATGACTATTAATAGACCACAAAAATGTGTAGATTTTGTACCATTCAGAAAGTCAATCAACACCAATATGCTCATTATTTTTTACCAAAAGCTGAAGAAAGTCCTTTTCTTCCTACTTGTTACTGCCCCCTTTTATCAATGCATTTCAGAAACTTCAGTATCAGAAACACAGTCTGACTCAATTATTTTCCATGAACCAAGGATTCCAAGAAACAAGAAATGAAATCAATGTGGCCTAATTTTTTTTCCTTACTCTGTTTGTCTACTTGGCTCACCCTCATTATGCACCAGTACAGCCCCAAAGCAGTGCACCAGGCTGGCTAAGTACATACTCATCACCACTGACAAAACAATTTGGTCTTGCTAAAGCCTACATTATGCAGATTTCTAACTAAGGGCTGAATTCTACCAACAGTAACCCTTGCATGCTTATACTTTTTTTCCTTCACCATAACCTGACTGCTTTTTGGGATATCCAAAAAAAAAAAGTAGAACTAAAAACTATCTCTAAACTTTATTCTCGTGTGAATTATGGCAGTTTTGAGGCATGACATTCAAACATGGCTCGAAAATATTTTCCCATTAGCATGATCAACACATTAGTCATGACCTCGGCTGTTTTAGGGATTATTTACATGTAGCTGTGGACATATACATGATTGTGTACATGGGAACATTTTTCTGAGCCATGTTTGAATGTCATGTGTCAAAACTGCCATAATTCACACGAGAATAAAGTTGAACACAACTGACAGTTGTGACCAACAAACTTCGTGTCACATTCCCTTCATTCTAGCGCTTAACATTTGGTCACAGGGCAAGCTATATCGCAAATGTATACTGTTAAAATAATCTTGCAAAATGTGTTTGTGAAAATTCCAAAAAGATGAGATGGGCGAACAGTTGTAAAAGTTACTGAAGTAGTTGTTTCACCTGCCAGTCTGTTTTGTCTGCAATGAAAGTGAAAAAAAACTCAGTGGAGCCAGCAGCCTGAGTTCGCGCCCGGGCCTGGACAAGACTGGAAAAGAGTACATCGTCCTTTCGAAGGGGACGTATGGCCGGCGGCCCCGTGTATGAGGGAGCTTTAGGGCGTCAAACCTCTGCAAGTAAAGGAACTCATCACGCTCAAGAAGAGTAGGGGTGACGCGGTGTGCTTGGCTAACAACACCCGAGCTGTAGCAAAGCCGCATTGCACTACTAGGTAACAAAAAAGCGTCTGAGATTCGACCGCTTTACCTTTATCTTTTGAGTCTGTGGGAAAAGTTTTATGTCATAATTTGCATCCCTTCATTTACGGAAGGCCCTCCTAAATCCTTATGTGAGACTGGTATGTTCTCTCTCAGCACATGTACATTAGCAAAAGAGAGAAACAAAGCCAACCTTGTATGCCTTTTGAATAAGGGAATTCCTGGTCTGTTTAAAAATCTCTTGGGCCTCTTTCTCTAGTTTCGGTCTTCTGTGGTTGGTGGTCCTGTTTGTGGGTCAGCCTGACTCAATGAGCTGTGTCAAACAGACCTTCCTCTCCCATGTCACAGGCATGTCCAATTACTCTGAGCCAGAGCACATGTACAGTACATGGAATGGGAGGGGCTACTACCAGTAATCTCCAAGCAGATGTTGGGGGAGCAGGGTTGTCATCAGGACCCGTCCCTCGGTCCCAGAAGGGAAATTTGCTTGTTGGGATGAACAAACATTTCACCGAACTGTCCCAAAAATGACATGAAACTGATGAAAATTCAATTTTGTATGCTAAATTGACTGACTTAACAACGAAAATCAAAAACATGAGGTCCCAAACATTGAATGCGCAGCACAGAAAAAAAATTAATGCCGAAGGCTTAATAGTTTTGTTTTCATAGCTAGCTGCCCAATTCTGTGTCACACCATTGGAGAAATGGTCTGACAGAAAAGGGTAGCTAGGAAAAAAAAACGATTTAGCCTCCCCCCAACATCTGCTTGGATATAAGCGGCTACAACACTAAAGAGACTGTGGTATCTTTTAATTGCCCAGTTAACTCCAAGCAGATGTTGGGGTACAAAATTTGTAACATTTTCTGACCAACCATTTTTTCTGGCAGAGGAGTGGACTAGCAAAAATGTTGGCCATTCAAACAATACTGAGATTTTCCACCTCTACATCTGCTTAGAGATTAGGTGCTCAGTAGGAGAGTGTCCTGGAAGTGTCCATTTCAAAAGTTTAATATTTAACAAATTCATACAGCAGATGTAAGTTACACTTTCTATCTGTATCTGCAGTCAGTGTGTGGTGAACTTTACCAAAGAATCCCATCATTTCATCATCACATTTTTCTTCTGTCAATATTCATATTCAATTTTGGTATACCAGACATTTCGGTATCAAGTGAGAAAAATATGTGTCACTCGACGTGTGATCAAAACTTCAACAACCAAAAAAGGACTAGATTGCCATAAAGTGATTCAAAGTCAACTTGTTTGCGTGCCATGTTGTAAAAGGCCAAGTTCGCAGGCAACTGTGATGACATTTCTTCGCTAACCTTGCCCTGAATCTGCTGAATCTGTCCATTGTCTGTTTGCATTTATCACTCTGTGTGAAGGCCAGGGTGCGCTACCCACCCACTTCCCTGCTTAAACACAGCCATGACCTAATGCCTCAAGACATGCCACTTCCACCCCATTCTTGACATTCTCCATTGAATTCTCCCAAGGTGTCTGTCTTGGGCATGCTAACAAGACTGTCAACTCTAAGTGTTAAACCATCTGTTTTCAGCACAATGACTTGTTTTATGATTCTTAAGTTGATGGCAATGCCACAAGCAAATATTATCAAAAAGACAAATTTTTCTATGTCGGCAAGCAATTAAACACAGTATTAAAGACTCAGTCAACTTTATGTGTCTAACCATCTGTTTTCAGTACAAATTACTACAAGACTTGTTCTATGACAATGACACAAGCAAATACAAAATGTATTGTCTAAAAGCAAATTTTTGTCTATGTCTGCAAGCAATTAGCCACTTTAAAATAGACTTGCAAATCAAAAGACATAAAGCATGTCTGTAAAGATATCAACAATCATCTAAACTCCAAACAGATGTTGGGTGGACAACTGTAAAGGCTTGTAACCAACAGGCTTTTCTTGGGTTGGAGGTGTATTTAAGTTGTCAGAAAAGCCGGCCAGACAATTCTCTACATTATATATATTTGTCTGCCCCAACATCTGCTTAGAAACTAGTCATCATCTATGGAGTGACTGCTGGTAGTACAAAACAAATTTATGGACAATTTCCAAACCCTAGACCGAACCATCAAAACTGCATCTGCAACATTTTGTCATGGGCAACATATGGCTATTTCAACCAGGATTCAAGTAGAAAACTTTGATATGTCCCTTGTTATACACCATGCTGTGTAGGCCCCGCTTTTCACCCTTGATCCCTGACTACTGCCAGGCATCAGCCCACAAGCCCCATCCTTCCTGTATTCAGTCCTTCTGTGATACCTCCTAACTTCCTCCAGACAGCCTGAGTGTCCAAACCATCACTGACAGCTTTCAGCTACTTTAGCAATTTCAACATTGCTGTGGCTGCTCTCTAGTATTAAATTACACTATGTCAAGGCTACAAGAGATAGACAGATAACATCATTAAACACTTACCCAATGGGAAGAGCAATGTCACAGCCGACACTGACAGCAAGGTCTAACTGAGGACAGATCAGGACATCAGACACTGTAAAAGACACTGTTGCGTTCAGTCCTCTTCAACTTTCTGACTCAGGAGCTGAGATTGACTCATGCTACTACATAGTTACATGTACTCTCGGAAACTGAAACCTGCCAGAGTGGACAGCACAGACATGCACCAGGAAAACACATTTGGCAGACTGGACCTCCCATAGGAAATGTGTTATGAATGAGTCATTCTGTCTCTGGGGACCCCATAAGTCTGTTAGAGCCAACCAACTGCCCAGCTGGAGGAGGAAGTGCTGTCCATCATTGGGGATATTCCATTTCAACACTAGTTAGGGGTGGGATGGTTGGAAACTTTATTCTCCAAGCAGACGTGGGGTTCAGCTAAGAGTTTTACAAACATTTTTGAGGCATTTTCTATGTCTATCTAGTTGTCCTAGGAGAGTGGCAAAGAGATAAGAACATTGGCCACTAGATGATTTTTTTTAAATGCCTCAAAAACATGCATAAAACAACAGGCAAACCCTAGGTAAAGTGCTTGAAGGTTAATTGGATAAAGCTGACAAGCAAATTGATTATTGTTGACTGAAGTGTCTAGCACTTTACCTTCAATAATTTCTATGAAGCCACTATCCTGTCATTTTTCTCCTTTCTACCTTGTACTGATCAAACAATTAATGAAATTTGGACTCATTTTATTTCATTTCCAAAGACAGTGATCCTTTTATAGTCTAGTCTGCAAACATGGACAGGTACTGAAATCCCTTGGGATATTCAGTGACCTTGCCTAATCTAGGGCTATTCCATTTTGAAATGTCATGGGGGCAGCCAAGAGAAGTCACTGGACCCCACTTCCTTCCTTTTGACCACCTGCAAATTGGTCTGAATACTGACCGACGGAGGCCAGAACTATTTTTAAGTTAATTTAACAACAAAATGTGTTCCTCCCCTATCCTTTCTTTCAAAAACTTTCCTGACCACCCACATCAATAGAAAAGGCCCTTTACACATAACTTTATTTCCTAAGTTGTTTGAAAAACACACCCCAAGCATGTTGACAATGGAATGACCCTATTGAAAAGTATTTGGCCAGTGTTTCTGGCGCTTTGCCCATTCCCACAGAAGTTGTGCTGGACAGATGCCACCTGCATACAAACCATGCCCTTCTCTTTGATACATGTGAGTGTGACTTCCTCCCAAGACAGGGACTTCCTCCCTTGGAAAGGGCAGCTACACAATCCTACCCACCCAGTGGGTGGAATACACTGTGACAATCATGGCCAATTAGAACAGTGGGCTGGACGAATGCAATTGGTTGTTACTGATGACTATCGTTTTCTTCTGACAGATTTTTTTCAGTCTCCTCAGCAAACCCATTATTAAAGCTGACAATTGCAGGAGGAGGTTCTATTCAACTTGCCTCCAGGCAGTGATTTGACAACATTTTTTTCTTCAAATTAAAGATCATTTATAGTATATTAATGATCATCATCATCATACAGACACTGCTGATAACTCCTTGAAACATTAGGACTAAATACTAGAAGTAAAAGAAGAAGAAAAAAATGTCAAGACAACAGAATGGCCATGATTTTTGTTTATATTATATTGTATAGTCTAAAAGGTCTAGATTCTGTCAAGTATAAACTGTAGAGCTGCAAATTATCTGTCATGCTACAAGAAACAAATGTTCGATCTTTCTTTCTTCCTTTGGCAAAGGCCTCCAACCAAAAAATAAAATATACAATATAAAATAGAACAATTTCATACATTTTTGAATCTATTACATTTTAATAATCCTGCAAACAAACAAGTAAGCAGGGAAACAAACTGCTGCTGATGAATGACCTTGTTAATTAGCAGATTATTGGCACAATTCACTGTTTACATAGTTGGCACAATCTGGCTTTGGCATTAAAAATCAATTAAAGCACCTTATTTTAAAATCTAATATATACAATTTCTGACAAAGTATGAATGCATGTTAAAATATCAATTACGTTTGCTCAAATGTAAACTAGACAGCACAATAATATATAAAAGGTTACTAATAATCATAGATAATGATGGCTAGCATATCAATTCTTTTTGACACACGGATTATAAGTTTATACCGTGGCTCCTATACTCTATACTCTGTATTCTCAATCTTAACTCCTTTTGATTCTTAGAGATACATTGTTACGTTTCATTGTTTAGTATCTCTTCACAGTTTGGGTTTAAGTTGTTGTAATCTGAGTGCCTCCTGCACGAGACTGGCCACCTGTTGAGCACACCCCCAGTGAATGGTGATCCCCGCTCCACCATGGCCATAGTTGTGCACAACCTGATTGGAGGACAAACAACCTGATTAACACTAGGATACCCAGGGTACATGTGGCTCATGTTTAAGATGATAATGGGAAAATGTTATAATGTGTGGATTTAAAAAGAAAAAAAAATTGACCGATGGGATTTATTTTAGGCTTCAATGTTGCTAGTCTACTGGAAATCTATTTTATTTTGTATTTTAATATCTATTTTATACCTTGATATGCATTTTCTACAAAGAAAGTTAAGTCTTGGATTGGCTTTAAGAATTAATGATGGTTACTGTTGCCAGTTTACAATTCATTCACTCACTATCCTATATAAATACATGTAGGTGGGAATTCACCTGTTGGAATTCACAAATCCCACAATGTCGTTTTCTACATGGTAATCCAATAAAACCCCACATTCCATATTTCATGTATATAGGAATTCACTTAGTGTACTTGTTTTCATGCACAAGTTCTAATGTCATAGTTGATGTTTAACTTATTCAGGTTATTGTTTTGTTATACATGTTTTGACTGATTGTTTGTTATGCACGATTCATTGTAAGTTTGTATTATGTTCTGTTGTGTATATTAGTCTGAAAATCCAATAAATACTAAAACCATAGCATATCCAGGTAAAAAGATACAAAAACCTGAAAATCTGCAGCACTACCAAGGTCACACACCAGGGGGCTCAACATCGACCTTGACGTTCTTCATCTTCTTCGTCTACCTTCTGACCAAATATGACTATATTCCATCCGAAGGTTCTTAAGTTAACAAACATCTGGAAACACAAACACACATACCCAGGCAGACACACCCAAAACAACATCTCCATTTTTCATAGAGATAAAAATGAATATCTCACCTCAAGACTGGAGGCACCACGCCCAACTGTCTCTCTCTCCAGCCTGACCTCTGGCCTGCTTGGTCGTAACCCCACCCATTCATGGTCCACTTTGCAATTCTGTGCACACAGATATAAGAATACTTTTTGTTGTTTTTGTATATTGTAAGATTCTTCACCATAAAAGATAACCAACAGGCTAAATAACAGCCCTGAATGGGGCTCTTGGCATAAGAGTACCGGTGGTATAAAAGAAAGTGTCCTTTTCCAAGTGAAAAAAAAAAGCATTATCGAGCCAGATTGAGAAGTCGAAGAATTATAGTATCCTTAGCAGTTCCTAATTTATGCACTTAATTTTAAAACCAGCCCCGTGACCAGCCAGTAGGGCCTATGATGTAGATCATCATACAATGTATTTTACTTCTGTGTAACGTTTGCTTAAACTAAAGGTTTTGAACGTCATAAACATTTTGATATATATAGGGCACTGGCACTCTTTTGAATTTTTTGTCTTCCAACTTCCATTTTTATCATAATAATTTTGTACCATTGAAAACAGGATGAAAATGTTATGGAGTTTTAATTCTTATCTGTCAAGGATATGGTTGGAATGGTTGGAACTTTCATTCGTGCCAAGCAGCGAAATTCCGTCCAGAAACGGAACGAAGGATGGACACTGGAGAGAGGGTCTGCATGGGGGGTCCAGACAACGCTTTGTAAAAATCCAAAGGGGCGTGTGCACCGCTCCCGGGTTTCGAACCCGCGCTGATCCCGATCTGCAGGGCTTGGGAATCCAACACGCTAACCGCTAGGCTAAAAGGTCTGCACCAGTTAGACTGGTCAGTTAGTGGAGGTTGATCCCCACTGTTACACTACTCCCCGTTTTCTCGAGTCTCCGAGTACGACATCCCTGTGTGGCACTCTTTGCCGTTACTCACAGGGCCAGTGTGGGAACTACTGTAAAAAACCAAAGGAGCTGTTACAGCTTTACGCTAACGTTAAATTCAGAAGGACCCCCTACGTATTTTGCTAAATTCACTCCGGGAAGGGAACTACGAAAAATTTGGTCGCCTCGCTACAAATTACTTGTATACTGAGCCGGCTTTCCCTACGACAAAAAAAATCAAAATGGCCTGCCTACACCTTACAAAAAAGAGCATGCAGACCCTCTGGAGAGGCAGGGCCAGACAAGTCGTCAAAATGATTGTTTTCTCCCTCATCCCCTAGCCTATAACTAACATGATCTGTTAAACATGTTGCTCTAAATGCAAATCCTGACATTTTAAGGAGGCCTTTACCCTCAGACTTGGCACCAGTTGGCAGCAGCCTTCCCAGATGTCTTTGCTGTCAGTGGGATGTGGGCTGAGGTTCCAGTTCCCCTTCTGTGCTGTTCCGCCCAAAACAACATTGTTGGCACTGTAAGGTCAAGGTCAAGTTGACTTTTAAAGTTCATTGTAGGTCACACCAATTTCCAATTCATTTGCTTGTTTCTCAGACATCTTAAGGTAAGAATATGATTAGCAAGCAGACATTATAAAAGCAGAGGAGAGGGAATAAAGCTTGAATATGACTGTATTCACTCCATGAAACTGAGTGCATTATTTTTGGCGTAAACCTGACCCCCAGGCTGTGCTTTCATCATGTTTTCTAGTAAACCACTTGATATCTTTTCAAACCCGACTATTGACAAATTAGAGTGCTGTGGCTTGGTCCTAAAAACAATTTAGTACCTGAAGTTAACGAAGAAAATAATTTCGGAATCTGTGCTACACTGTGAGTCCTTATCAATATTCCTTCAGAGACAGCCCTACCTTCAGTTTTGGTAATATATAATTGTACTGACACAAACAACCTTCAAATGCTGGCCACAATGAGTATTATTGATGTTGTATCCAGATTTTTACTCTTGTAGATTCTTGAAAGGAAATACCAAATGTCTGTAATAGCGGCATGAGCATTTGTACAGCATAAGAAGTGAAATCCATTATTTTAGAGTAAGAGTGCATGTATATCAATAATGTTATATCATGAAAGAAATTTAACGGATAGAGTAAAAGCCATGAAAAATGACTCCTTACCAAGGGAGGATATAATACGGGTCATCGTGTGCAATCGTATAGTGTTTCACCCATGGTGCATTGACCTAGGATTTACAAACACAGTACAGTTGGGATCAGATTGGGAATATAATGATTTTCCTCATTGAAGGACCATTCCACTCACTGACATAAATACACTAAAGTTTTTCATTCTCCTACTGTAAGCTGAGGACTAAATGTTCAAACACTAGATCTGGACGTGAATCGCATCAGACAGTTTCTTGTTTCTTTTAGCCTCCTTAAGCTTGATATCAAACAAACCAATCTGACCAATCAATTTAGAGGTATGATCCTTTAACGAGGTGGAGATTTGAAAGTCTTACAGAATAATGTCTTCTTACCATGGAAATATATAGAAATCATGTCCGTCATACTCAGCATCAAAGAAACATTTGATCCACGGGGCATGTACCTGGTGTTGGAGAAATTGGAGGAACACTACAGCAGCAAGTATTGTAAAAAATCCAGTCAGTATAAAAGTTGCACTTAAATCTTCATGATTAATAATATAGACTGTACCAATAATTGTACTGTACCAGCGAGGCTTTCCTGGGCCAGTTACTTCATATGAAAATATGTACTGTTTCAACAAAATAACATAAACAATTGTGTACTAAAAGGTATTCTAATAGCAATCCTCTAAGTAAAAAGATATGATTTTGATATCATATCTGTACATCATAATTCAATACCCATGCTTCTATCTGAATCTTAATTAACTGCGTTTTGCCTCATTGACTCTTTCAATACTGTAACTCCATTTTTCCAATATTTAGGTCTTACCCTATAGACTTGACCCCTCACAGGCTGGACAGTGCTGTCACCCACCAAATCTCTGGCCCCAATACCACAGCAGTTCACTACAACATCATAGTGGTCAGCAAGCTGGGGGTCAAGACAATTAGGTAGAAAGCGTAAAGCGACCAGCCACAGACTACAGCAATTAGCATGGCGCTTTTTCTACAGACTGAGCTAGTAGTGCACAGACAATGTGGCTTTTCAGCCAAACACACCGGATCACCCAAACTCTTTTTGATTGATAAGTGTGTTGGGGTCTCTAAGTCAAAAATTAGTAGTCCATGCACATCTGAGGAGACATTGAAAATATAATTATGCTAGAATAACACCATCCTCTATCACAAAAGCATAATATGCCCAATACACAAGAGGTGGTACCCTATGCAAAATTGTAAGTGTATCCCTATATTATCATATCCCATTTTAGCCTTACCTCAGTCAGTGAAGTAACCTTCCCCTGCTGCACTTTGCCTCCAGCTTTCTTGAACTTCGTCATCAACCAGGGTAAATATTTTTTACCTTCACAGAGCAGGTGAGTAGAGAACCAGCCTGAGCTGAAAGGCAATGAACCAGTAACTTTACGATTTACACCAAATGTATGAATGAAGATCAGTCTTTTAATAAAAAGTCATAAAGGCTTCACTTTTTGTATATCTGAAAAATCAAAATGACTACAGCTAACTTATGCTTTCTAGGATCAAAACATGACATTAAAAATCATATCATTTATCATTCTTAAGTTGTGTCATTGACCTATTGCTTGCATCATTATTGACAATAACATTGATATAATTATTGACCAAAAAATCATCAGTGCCAACATTTGCACATAACACCACCCCTTCTCTACAGCTTGAACAAGCCACCCTGATATACTCCTGAATCATTCTATACATTACCTGAAACCAGGAAACTGTTGCAGATCTTGTTTGGTCAGGTGACGAAACCCAAATACTTTGGAAGCCCAGGTAGGGTCCTGACAATAAAGAATGCAGATCAACAATTATGTACTGTAATAAATACTGTGTCTTTTGGAACCACAAATTTTTGCGGAGGTTTTATTGGTATGCAGTGAAGCAGTCAAAAACCGTGAACATAAAACCACCGTGAAAATTTCAACAATTACAGTTACAGATCCATTTTGTACACTTAACATTTCCAATTACATTCAGAGAAATAGTGATAGAGATTTTCAGGAATACAAAGTTTGAAGTCTTATTTTTACGAAGAGTTTTATCACCTGTTGAGGCTGTTTGTGTAAGTGGTAGCCTGACAGTAACATCACACCAACGTCAACAGCCACAGGACTCAGGTACAGTGTCTTCAGGTGGTCCCAGGTTTCATCGCCCCAACGTCTGTCAACAAAAATAACATTCCATGACAAAATTGAAAAGACAAACACCTTACTAACAATAGCTCATATATTTAGACTGCAGTTAATTTTGAAAAATTCTAAATTCAAATTTCTGTCAGTATGCATATGCTCACAACCTTTTCATGTCAACTTATATTTTCAATAACTTTCCAATATTCAAATAAGGTCTTAGGGACAACACAGCGAATTCTATGAAACAAACAAAAAACAATCATATTTCAGTGCAGGACTATTTCATTCTTTGAACTCAGTTATCAGTTGGTAGAAGCCAATTTCTTTTATGAGGCAATTTGCAAATTGGATTGGGAATCCTTAGTGGTAATTTCATGCCTGACAAGTTCTTGTGGAGTATCGCTCAAGATGTGTGGTTCCCAGAAGCCAGCAGCACCGTCGCTCGTTGTGTGCGGAGAGAACTTCTCGGACAGAACTGTGACTTGAACGCCGGGGACTTTCTCTTGGATACAGACAGCAGAGGACAAGCCGACCACCCCCGCACCAACTACACACACCCGGTGGCCCATGTCGATACTGCAGCTGGAGATGACTTGGTGATAATGTCAGGGTTTGGTCTGTAGGAGCTGCTGCAAGGAGGTTCCATTCAACCTCCTTTTGGTAGGAGTTGCAATGAAGACTCTCTACATCACAAGCACTAAGGACTTTTCCAGAGGCTGATGGAAATGAGTCTGCAAATTTAAATCCCTTGGGGATAGTTTCTGGAACCAAAATGAGGAAAAATGCATGATTGCGTTATTATAAATCACCAGAGTACTGTATTTCTTGACTAAAAATTCCACTAGATTACTAGGAAATGCTTGGGCCAATAACTCTTAGGCTGAAGTGATAATCAGTCGAAATCATAGTTATCCATTGATTGATTGATAGATTGTTTGTTTAATTGATTGATCCCTTTCAGTTCTTCCCCGAGTTCGTTCTTACAAAAGCGGTGTGGGAAAATTCAAACGAAGAGTCACATGCGGGTGTGGGAACATTCTATCAGTGAGTTGTCATCTATGGGCTCTGTACCCCACAGATTATGCATAGTTGTCAATGATCTCATTGATTGATAAAACAATCTCCTACTGTACTTGCAAAAGAATTCCTATCCTCATAATGTCAAGCTCACTTTATATAACATCAACAAAATCAAGAGGTTCTCACTTTTAAGAATCTAGCTGGTCCTCCTGATGCCTTCTGTTGGACCAGCTGGCTAGAGAGAGCTGAGAGTCCCACTGACCTGGCATTGACCCCACCAGGATTATTCTATTAAAAATATAGAAAGGGGGCACAATAAATGAAACTTTATCTAAGAAAAATGTATACAAAGGAATGACATGGAAAAATTAAGAAAAAAACTGATAATTAAAGAAGTTATGATATTATCATCAAAATTTCAATTATTCCAAAATCTTCGATATTCTAAAATCATCCCTTTATGAATGGAATCGTCCGCATTGCGAAATAGAAGATAGAAGGCATTACCATCATCATCATCATCATGGCGGCGCTCAGTAAGATTTTTGCCGGCTCGCAGTTCAACAAGACGAACTCGGCGGTTGCCGCGGCTGTCGTGGCCGCGATCTACTGGGCCTCGACGCGGAGGGGCAAGAAGACTCCAGCGAACGGCAGCAGGTAGGTGTGAGGCCGCGAAATCCGCCAAGATTCTGTCTGCAAGTTGGTGCAACGATCAGCTAGAAAAACCGGCCAGTTGCAAACTTTATGTAACGTAAGATATACCTGCAGAACGCCCCACAGATTATGTATAACATAATACTGAGGCAATACATTTATTCTATTAATAATAAAACAAGAGGAAAAAATATGAAATGTATCATTCCATTATCGTTTTGAGTCTGTCAGGTTGCCCTTAAAATGCACTATCACGGAGATCCTTATCTAACTTCACGTGACCAGAAAAATTATGCTTTGCTCAAGTTGTAAAGCTTCACAATAAAAGAGAAGGAAAGAAAGGGGACCAAAAGTAAGATGTGAATAATGTCCATGGTATTTTTCCTTAACAAGAAGAAAAAAAAAAACTTTAAGTCGGATTAAGAGTAGCCCACTACACAAGGTATGGGTCTTTCTTACCCTCAGCATAAGGTGAATGACCTACAGCACATTGACCTTTGTACTTTGCACCCACTTATGTATAATGTACATTTTAGTGCTGGTAGATTTCAGAGATAGTGCCAATAGACAAACATGAGTCTAAGAAAGCTCTGAGATAGGTTGGCCTGTAACACTTGTGCCAGGCTGTTCTTGGGAAATGTCACAGGGTCTGTTAAAACTTTAAACACAAAAGTATAAGCACACAGCCTGCCCTAAGCCTTCGGTCCTATCCCCAGTCCCAGTGCAATCCCACTGGATTAGCTATTCAATGCAATCCCATATAGAAATGCTCTATTGTGTACATTGTATATTGGTAATCACAGTGCCATTTCCCACACATACAGAAACATTCACATTCATTTATGCATTCAGCCATACAAACAAACCAGTACTTCACAGGATGAAGTAATAATAATAACTTTAAGATTGAGATGGAGAATTGCAGTTCTTGGTGGGACTAGATACCAAGGAACACCTTTTCTATCAAATTCTATGAGTATGGCAAGTGCATACTGTGTTTTTAAAGGAAGTTTTCCCTTTTTTACTTTTACAGAAAGATCCCAGATGTTCCACTGGTGATTGGAGAGCAAGGAGACAAGAAAGAGAAAGCAGCAGTGGATGGAGTTTTTGTTAGGTATCTGAATTGACTCTTTACCCGGATACAATGGAATGCACATAAAGAAGGGTTGAATCTACCAAAATATAGTATGCTTTGAAGAGTTAGGTTTATCTGGGAATTAAACTACATATATACCTAGTTTTGACTGGTCATATGCACTAATTACTCAAATCTTGCTAAACAAACATTGTAGTCAGTAAATGATTACAAACATTTCTTGTTCTCAAGGCCATATATACATTATTTTTTTCTAGAAACCTGTAATGTTGACTCATCAATTTAATCAGATATATTTTATTTCATCCTTCTTTATGTGTCATAATTTTTTGTTGTTTTACATGTATTTAGATGCTGGTATTATGAAAATGAGTGATAAAACTCAACTCAATCATGCAATTCTTAACTTATTTCATCATCAACTTGTTGCAACTATTCATACCTTTTAGTTTTACAATTGTCAAGCCCATATGGACACTAACAAGTACACTGTATGAACAACTATATGATTAATTAATTCAAGTAGCCTATTTTTAATGCATTCTATGAACATTATCTTTACAGGAGGATATACCAGATTCTGAAGATCTTGGTACCAAAGTTTTTCTCTCCTGAGGTAGGCCCTTGTACATTGTTTAGATTTGATGTGTAAACATGTATTAAGTGTATGATCACTTTATCGTAAAATATAGCTGCTAGTGCTCTTGTCTATGCCTTTAACATTTCCTGTGTGACAATTTAACATGTAGAATTATGTTATATGTTATCACATGGGAATTTCAAACAAAGACTACTAAAACACATTAGAGACTCTAGAACTTGAAGCACATACAATAAAACATATATGCTTACCTATGTTGAGATTACTATATGTTTAATACTGTAATGTATGTTAGCTGTATGTTGATTGTAATCCTATGTTAATTGTTGTGTTCTCTCCGGAAAGAGTAGCTGTCACTTAGAGTCTTAGGTAGACAGCTAAAGGAGAGAGTTGTACTGCAACAACTCCAATATGTGGTGTGGTGCTAACTATTTATATTCGTGAATCGTGATGGTATATAGGTTGGGTACATAGCCCTGGTGGCATCTATGTTACTGGCCAGGACCTACTGTGATGTGTGGATGATTCAAAATGGGACTGCTATTGAAAGGTAACCATGTAAACTGTCTTTTAATAATTAATAATTTTTCTTTGGTGTCCAAAGTTATATACCATTGTGAGTTAAGTAACCTTAGTAATGGTTTCTGAGCATTAATGTTAACCATGCAAGGTATGTCAATGTAATGTTTTTATAATGATTAGATATTCAAACTATCAGAAAGAGGTCTCCTTAAATTTACTGATGAAGATATGATGTTAAATTTTATTTTCAAGTTGCCTACAATTTTTATCAGCTTTAGCAGAAGAGGTTTTCAATTTCAGCGTGCTTTTACTAGTTATATATGTATCTTTTACAAGTTATACATTGTATAACTACATTGTATAAATACTTTTCTTCTTCTCCCAGTGCTATCATTGGAAGAAGTATGCCGCTGTTCAAGAAGTATCTTTTAAGCTTCATCTATGCAATGCCTGCTGTAAGTTTTGTCCCTCTTTTTAAAAATGAAAATGTTGCTTTTGTTACACAGGTAAATGGGTAATGTCCTTGTAACAGAAAATTTAAAACCTTGTTTAACAAATTTTCAGTTTCAAAATAGGAGCAAGAAAAAAAATTGTTGTAGCCCTATTCTATATCATCTTTACATATTCTGTACTTGTTTCATAGTTTCATGATGAGTAAAAATGTATCTTTTGAAATTTGAATTGCATATTCTTGCATTAATGCTATTTGATTGAAATACATGTCAATTTCTCTTGTAGATTTCCCTGGTCAACAATGTTCTCAAGGTAAGTAAATGGGACCTTTTTGACCATCAAATTCGCAGTTCAGCCAATAAAAGTGTTTTAAGATTTCTAATAATTCTGTGTTGTTATTTACTTTAGCCAAACTAGGCTGGGCTACAAGATCTTTCTATCAACTTGTTAAAGTCCTTAGATAGTCATTCCTTTATTTCTTAAGACCACTTTTGATTCTTATCTTTAACAAGCAGTGTTGAAACTTTTTCTCATTTATGTCTGTTATTTTACAGTTTGGTTTGAACGAGTTGAAGCTGAGATTTCGCACCAACCTGTCTAACCACCTGTACAGTCAGTATCTCAGGTTAGTAATATTGTAAAATGTGTATTTGTATTTGTCTAAGAATATGACCAAAAAGAAGGCTTGATGTTTCACCCCTTAACCTTTAGCACTCTGAAGTAGCCGTTTGACACCCAGTTATCTATTGGTTACAAAGTTTGGCAGCAGAGAGAAGGTTAAAATAGGGATTGCCAAGGGTAATGAATGTAATGATGATATAATGGTTTATTGAATTATGATGCAGAAGTTCTCAGATGGTATCACTTCTCTTCGGCATAACACACACTGGCTTGTCATTATGTGACTCGCTAAATTGTAGCGAATATGTCTCAAAGGTGAAATTTTGTAATTATCGAAACCAACTAGGAAAATATTGTACATGTGTCTACAATCAACATTCTAAAATCAATTTGGAAAAAGCACATATCTATCTAAAAGTGCATGTACGTAAAATGAGCAAATGAAAGTTAAAAAAATGGAATTTCTTCATGTGAAGATGTGTAAAATGTCAGCTTACGTTCTGCTACCTTTTCTCCAGGGGTTTTACCTACTATAAGATGACAAATCTGGACAACAGAGTTGCTAATGCTGACCAGCTCCTGACCCAGGATGTAGAACGCTTCTGTAACTCAGTGGTGGACCTGTACTCAAACCTTAGTAAGGTGGGTGTGGCCATGGCTGGGGAATAGACGAATTTGAACAGGTTTTGTCATAGGGGTATTCTGCTCACAAATGTTCATTAAGAATAGAACGTGTTCGAACTTCATTCCCCAAACCCAGAGGAAGCAGGTGTCCTATTACAATCTGACTAATTTACCATCATAGATAAGTTCAAAATAAGCCTTTTCTCTATATTTTACGGGAGTGACGATTTTAATCATTAATGTAACCATTTTGTCATTGCAACCAGTTTTACCAAACTGCAAATGAAACCCTAGTATGTACATGTGTGTGTGTGTGTGTGTCTGACTGTCTGTCTGTATGTATGTGTGCATATGTGTGTGCATGCATCTGTGGATGTGTGTTAACAATTTTCTTTCCATTTGTGCAGCCGATTGTTGACATCGTGATCTATGTGAAGAAGTTGACAGGCAGTATTGGCGCCCAGGGGCCAGCTTCCATGTTAGGGTACCTGGTTTTCTCAGGACTGATTCTTACAAGGTAAGACAGGCTTTATAGTGTGTAACAGTCATGAGTTGAGTATTTTGGCTTTTTTTCTTTTTAATTATTGAAAAAACCCTCTAACTATGGGTCTTTTACGCTTGTGTGTATATTCAAGTCTGTATGAGTTGCATATTGACATCTTTTGGCTTAGGTAAAGTTTGAGGGAAAAAGTTGGCTTTAACTTTGACCCACCGTTGTGCAGCTTGAAACTGAAAAAAAAAGTGTTTTTTTCGTCCACAAGACAAAAAATGTCAATACGCAGCTAATATGGAATTGAAAATATGCACATGTGTGAATAGATTCCAGATATGGCCAGTGTTAATATTTGAATAGAAAAACAGAAAAATGCAAAAATTTCTTTTTCTTTTTTAATAGTTCGAGATAGCCATCCAGTTGATAAGAAATGGACTCACAGTAGCCTGTGTGATGGAAACTCTGCTGTCTGGGGCTTTAATGGCCCCTCCCCTTTAATGGCTGGATGTAGGGCGGGCCACTTAATCGTTATTCAATCAGGCTAGACTCACAGCACGTATTCATTTTCAAACTGTGTTGCAGGCTGCGACGTCCCATTGGTAAGATGACGGTTCAGGAACAGAGATACGAGGGAGAATTCCGCTACGTCAACTCCAGGCTCATCACAAACAGGTGAGAAAAAAAAAGAGTAAAAAACATGAGAAAGGGGGTGCAAACACACCGGCGACGCATGGTTGAAAAGTCGTATGTTTTGCATCCCATCGCTGTAAATAGTATATTGTTGTTTGTTTCACATGAAAGGATGGATATAACTTTAGAATCTGTGTTGTATTGTTACAGTGAGGAGATTGCATTCTACCAAGGCAACCAGAGAGAGAAGGCTACCATAGAGCTGTCATTCCAGAAACTGGTTAGTCCCTTTGTCTTTAACCATTGTATCTTTGACTTTCAAAATTTTTTTTCAGAACTGAATCTACATGTATAGTACAGTACTGAATTACCATCTTTTCTTCGATAGTTTAATCAGATAACTGAACTTGTTTGATCCCTGAGAATGCCTTGATGAAGAAGGTAAAAACAAAATTGCCAATTTTGTTTCAGATCGAGCACTTGAGGACGTTCATTGTGTTCCGTTTCTCCATGGGATTTGTGGACAACATCATTGCTAAATGTGGGTAATGCTTTTCTGTCAGCCAAATGTTTAGTCAGTAATTCAATATAGATATCTTATACAAATATTCACAGTCAATATCATTGTTTTCATTTGATGATAGAGTTCATGGCTCAAAATAGTGGGTGCATGTGCACCTGTGTGCACCCGAAATTGGAGCTG
This sequence comes from Branchiostoma lanceolatum, assembly GCF_035083965.1. Taxonomy (NCBI): domain Eukaryota; kingdom Metazoa; phylum Chordata; class Leptocardii; order Amphioxiformes; family Branchiostomatidae; genus Branchiostoma; species Branchiostoma lanceolatum. Next base: position 10,921,080 of record NC_089732.1, read on the forward strand.
TGCACCTAATTTTTGACTGTGGGTGCACTGGTGCACCTAGATAGTTTTGTACTCTTTAGGGTAAAGGTTCTCTTGTACACTAGCTTACAGAATATTCTTGAAATGTAAGTATCAGTAAAAGCAATATAATCTTTTGTACTTTATTTGATGTATTGCTTGGTTGAAATTTGAAATCTGGGTAGAATCACAGATTGAAGGTCTTAAGAGAGGCTGTAGCGTCAAGATTATGTTTTGGTATCATTCAACTTTATTTTATGTGGTGCACCCAAATTATTTTCTGTGCACCTAATTTTTTAGGTTGGGTGCGCCAGTGCACCTATTTCCAAAAATGAATTTCGAGCCCTGAAGTTGGAACAACCTATTAAATGTTAGCAATGTAAAGTGAATTGTGTTACCAGAAATGTTCTTGAGTGGTCATTATGAACTGGTGTGACTGTATTCGTTTTTGTTGTTTTCTGCCAGATGTTGCTACTGTGGTGGGGTACCTTGTTGTGAGTAGGCCATTCCTGGACCTGGCCCACCCCAGACATCGTCACAGCACACACAGTGAACTGCTGGAGGTAAGTACATGTCTCTGCATGTATCTGTACCTGTATTGTATAGCTTTGAAATGTTGTATTCTTGTGTCAAGTGGCATCGTAGTCGAGGTAGAGGGTTGGCCTCCGCCTTCCAATGCTGTACCCTAGACAAAGTGGATAACAACCCACTGCACCTACTGCCTCAAAAAAGGCTATGGGACTACCTATGTACCTTTACCCACCTTCCTTGCGTCATAACCATTTAGATGTGTAGACTCTTGATGATATGATTTTCTTCACTACAGGACTACTACAAGAGTGGCCGTATGCTGGTGAAGATGGCTCAGGCCATTGGCCGGATTGTCCTGGCTGGGAGGGAGATGACCAGGCTGGCTGGGTAACTCAACGTCTCTCAATTTCTCTCTCTCTCTATTTGCATCTCTCTCCCTCTCTCTGCATCTCTCTGTCTCTCTGTCTGCCTCTCTCTCTATCTCCCTTTATGCACGATATGTTCATTCAGAAAAATTGTGAAAATTCTTATCTTGCAGTGTTTTTTTTCTGGTCCAGCAACATAGTATGTTCATAAAGACAGAAAACATAGGACTGTTCAGGACAGAGAAGTCTCTTGTTGTTCCAGGTTCACAGCCCGTGTGACAGAACTGATGAAGGTTCTCGGTGATCTGAACAAGGGGAAGTACGAGAGGACAATGGTGTCTGCACAGAACAGAGATACGGTGGAGTCAGAGGTCCCGCTCATCCCAGGCAGTGGAACTATGGTGGAACAGGACCACATCATAAAGTACAGTTGTTGTTTACCTTGTAGTGCCTTGTGGCACATAAGGCAGCAAGTTTTCTTAATGTTTCTGTAGCAGGGTATTTTTTACAGGGAGAGGCAAATTGTACTTGTACGCTGAACGTTCTTGTCATTTTCCTTGTAGGTTTGAGCATGTTCCACTCGTCACACCAAATGGGGACGTGCTTGTCAATGACCTTACATTCGAGGTAAGACCAGGCTACATTGTTGCTCTCTAACTTGAAGCAATTAACTTCAGCTTTGACAACACTTGTTGTGTATAAACTTGACCATGTTCCGAGAGTGGTGAAATGGGAACAAAATCACATCTAGTTAACTATGAACAACTATATATATGCATTCATCTATACAGGCTTTTCATTTGACATCATTAGCATCATGCTGGATTACAGTGTACGTCTCTTAACCAACCGATATATGCTACTGCTTGATCCAATTAGTTGCCAACACAGTCGCCCGGGGATTTAAATGCCTCTATCAGTGCATTTAGTTGTAGGTGTCATCAATAACATGTGATTCTTGCCCTCCCCTCCACCCCCCCCCACCCCCCTCCTCAGGTGAAGTCAGGAGTGAACGTTCTGGTGTGTGGTCCTAACGGATGTGGAAAGAGTTCTCTCTTCAGAATACTGGGAGAGGTGAGGAACAGGAGTGATACATGTATTTTAAACACATTAGGCCATGTTGGTTCAATTATGTGGATGACGTCGTCTGGGAACCCAAAAACTGATATGAGCGTGCTTTGTAAGATTTACAGTATGGTCAAAAACTTTTTTGGAAACTGACGAAAATTTATGAAGCTTGTATTATTATCAGACCTCAATATTGTACAAAACATTGCATATGTAAGGAACAATGATTGATAGCAATGCTGATGTGTATTCTGGATTCATTAGCTACATGTACATGTTTTTACACTATTTGCAGAAATCACTTGCCTCTGAGCTGTTTTTGGTTGTATTTTCAGCTGTGGCCTTTGTTTGGAGGAACCATGACCAAGCCAAAGAACAAGAAGCTCTTCTACGTGCCTCAGGTATGGATAAGAAATCCATTAGGATATATCAAGTCAAAGTTCTGTTTCTTACTAGCCTTACTGAAATAGTCCTGTTTATGTAAAACATGTGCAATACATTAAATCAATTTACAGGGACTTTGCTGTGGGTGTGGGAGCAACCTGTTTTTTATTTATTTGTTTAAGAAAATCACGACTACTGAGAATATTTGACTGAGAATATTTACGGTAACAACAGCAGTGGCAGCATATTGGCGTAACGATTGGCCCAGAACCCAGAGGTCCTGGGTTTCAAATCCTCTGACATGCCACCAATGTTGTGCCCTTGTGGCTTTCCTCACTCCACCCAGGTGTAAAAATGGGTACCTGACTTTGGTTGGGGAGGTACATATAAAAGGCAGTGGAAGGAGGGGGTTGGTCTCCGCCTTCCAATATTGTGCCCTAGATAGAAGATTAACAATCAACTGCCCCCACGGCCTAAAATAAGGCTATGGCACTACATTTACATTTACAGTAACAAATTTCCTGCCATGCGTTTCAGCGGCCATACATGACTCTGGGCACCCTGCGGGACCAGGTCATCTACCCTGACACCCTGCAGGACATGAAGAAGAAAGGCTTCACTGATGAGCAGCTACTGGCTCATCTCAAGGAGGTAAGGGACTCCATTCAGAAACATGATCTCTTTTTTGTAAACAGAAATAGTAAGCTGATGGATTTGATGTATTTTGATGTCTTGAATTGCAACCAAGTGTGTTGTAAAATGTATTTTGTTCATTGTATAGATTATGATATCAAATACATTTAGGAGCCTAGGAAAGTAGTCAAGGTGACAATTCATGTGGTTTGTTTTGTTTCACCTACTAGTAATGGAAAATATTTGAGGGACAAGGAAGACATTGTGGTTTTGCACTTTTTTAGCTAGGATATTTAGTTTTTCTCTTTGTCATCAGAGTCAATGTTTTGGCATATTGTGCTTTCTCTGTGGATTATGACATTGTGATTTTTCTGGGGTCATGTAGGTTCAACTGGAGAACATCCTGGAGCGGGAGGGGGGCTGGGATGCCGTGCAGGACTGGATGGATGTGCTGAGTGGAGGAGAGAAGCAGCGTATGGCTGTAAGTCATGTTATGCGGGTTTATTCTACTTCTGATTAAAAAAAATCCCAGGGCCCGGCCATGCCCCAAAATAGCCTAGTAGCCACAACGTATGTTTGGGACTGCATATGTAAGCAGCAACACCTATAGCTGCAATGAAAAATGAACCAGTCAGAATTGCCCTGAGGAAGGTGACAGGCAATCACCGAAACGTTGGTGTGAATAAAACACTTGCCTGCATACAAAGAATTTTGTGATTTCCAACCTGATTAAACTATTCACGGACCAAAGAACATAAAATGGTTTGACAAGACTAGTGATTGTCTTCACCTCATTAACATATCAATTTTGAGGTTTGGTTTAAAACCTGGTAACTTTGAATACTCATTTAGTCACTGACAAAAGACAGCAGATGCTGTGCGAAACATCTGACCATTTCCAAATTTTATCCAGTTGCTAGAGTAACTGTTACCTTGCGTATCTTATTACCTGGCCATTGATGTCTAACCTTCATCGACGTAAGACTAGCGATTGATGGCTGACACGTGTTTATTTGCAGATGGCGCGTCTGTTCTACCACAAGCCGCAGTTTGCGATTCTGGACGAGTGCACGTCGGCTGTGAGTGTGGATGTGGAGGGGTACATCTATAACCACTGCAGGGAGGTCGGCATCACCCTGTTCACTGTGTCCCACAGGAAGTCACTATGGACCCACCATGAGGTAATGCAATTTTTGTATCATATATTTCAAACAAGTTAAAAGCATAAAGTACAGTTTCAAGAAATGGATTGAAAGGTTACTTAGTAGTGTTTCCTCCTTATTAGTATTAGTATTAGTGTTTTTATATGTAGATTATAAGATACTGCCTTTGCCATACTTTGTACCTTGTGCAATTGTTGAGCAATAAAGCTCATTTATCAATTCATGCATGCAGGCATGCATACACACACACAAACAAACACACGCACACACACACACACACACACACACATGATTTAAATATTTTTTTGTAAATAGTACAGATCTTATTGTACCAAAGTAAGTATTGTACTTTGACCTGTAATAATCTGTTTACTAAGTAAACAGTAAAAAAAGTTGTATAAGTTTCAATTTTTGACCTTTGAAAACACTTTTTTTCCAGTACTATCTCCATATGGACGGCAGGGGTTCATTCGAGTTCAAGCCTATTTCAGATGACACTGTGGAGTTTGGGTCTTAAGTTTCCACACTGCAAAGACATGGAGAAAATGTATCAAACATAACAGGGACTTTTATTTTAGTTTTTAACATCTTTGTTTCATGGTATTTTATTTGATTAGTACAGAATATTACAAGTAATGTTGGCTTAAACTATTATTTTGAAGAATATACTGTCTTTCAGTGTCAAGTAGCAAGTAAACTTAGCTGTTGTTCTTAGAATTTCTTAGATGCATTAAGTTAGTCTCTTTAGTTTTGTATGGAATGCAATCTATCGTTCTTATGTGTTGGTTTTGCCATGTATGCTGTGTGGAATGTCTACATTGTAATTCCCACCATTTTTTGGAACCTGTCTATAATAGACGAATTTTTACGACACAAACTAATGTCGCCCTATATAGTGGGATTTTGCTCACAAACTGCCATGTCATTGCGCACATTCACAACCCAAATCCTAACGCGTTCTAACGACATTCCCCAAACCCTGACTGGTGTCACAGCACCCTGCATCTCACGGGTATTCACCTCTTGAGGGGCAGCCCAGCACCTGCACACATGCCGTCAAACATTTCCAGATATTGCTATACAATGTTGGTGGCTATTCCACTCCCTCACTTGCATAAAATACAGAGAAAAATGGCTTATTTTGATCTTATCTGTCATAAATCAGTCAGATTGTAATTGAACACCTCGCTCCGTGTTTGGGGAATGGCGCTCAAACGCGTTCTATTCTCAACAGACGTGTGCGGGGACATAGAAAGTTTGTGAGTAAAATCCCCCCTTTGTGTCGTTCAAATTCGTCCATTGTGCTCCTATGAGGCTGCCTGACGAACTGGCCCATTAGGGATAGGGGCTCGTCAGGACCTGACAGTGAGAGATTGTGTAACACAGGCTACGTTTTTTGAAACTTACCCAAATATTCGAAGAAAAAGTTTGAACAATTTTAACCAGCAATAACCCGAGACAGTTAATTACTGTACTCAGATGAAAATCAGTTTGAGTAAAGCTGTAATAGCTTTGTGATATATTCAACCATGCATTAGTTTTATTTGAAAAGTAATGTGAATAACTTCAGAGTAAGTTTATTTGATAACCTTGCATTAAAATGGTTTGCAACATATTGTAGATGTAACTAGATACAAGTATACAATCATATATATTTGTATATATGGCCCATGTTCAAGAATATTTAAGGTTTGAAAGTAATGTAACAGTTGTAAAATTGACCTTGAAACATGTATCTAGACCTATGGTAAATCACTGTTTTTCTCTGACTGTGTTCTGTTGTTGCAGTTCACTTGATTATGATTGAATACATTATTTTTGCATCTCCAAACTTGCAAGCCAGTGATGATATTGTGATATTTCCCATTTACAATAATCTAAACCTGTAGGCTTTAAAAAGTAGCAGTAGTCAAAGGGTGATGTTGAGGACTGATTGGTTAGACTGGTGGACACAAGATTCATGCGTCATGGGTTTGATTTGTGAAGTGGCATTTTGATCGCATTTGATAGTGCAGAAGTCCTGAGATTCCGATCGTCAGAAGCTGACTGAGCAAGTGAGTAGTCACCTGTTATAGTCTGTGTCCATCTTTCTCCTTTTACTTGCAATTAGCCTTGGCAAGAATTTGTGATAGACTTATCAAAATATCAAACATATATAATGTTAAAAGTATGCAATGCAATGTCCTACCTTATGTAATGTGATCTTGTTAAGTGCCTGTATTATACATGTAGTGGTATACTGATCCTTATGGCTGTTAAATTCTATCAGCAAACTTATGCTCTTGTTTGTGTCTGTGATTGAGAATAAATACTTCTCCGGGACCAGAATCCAGTATGGAACTGTCTTTGTTTCAATTATATCTTATTAGTTGCAGTCAATATGAGCATCATGTTACAGTAACTTACTGTAACTATGTGATTGTTTTCATGATCACGGTGCATTATGATGGCTTAAGTTGCATCCTTTTTTTAATTGATAATGTTTCATACGCACATGGAATCATTCTTTAAGGAGGTCAGGCTGGCGCCCTGCAGTCAACATCTCTATCAAAACAATGGTCAGTAAATATTTGAGGTGTCCGAGTCAGCTAAACGGATTGGATAAAGGGATGTCGGTGGCATGATAGCAGTGTCTCGCCCAACAAATTAGCCTCTTGCCTTATCTTAGACTAATAGCATGTTAAACGCATCCAGAATTAGGGCATGTATGTTTGTACAAATAAAACATAGTTTGTAGTACCAAACGGTTATATACAAAAACACTCTTTAACTGGAAGGAAGCTAGTGTACAATTCTTATCTTCGAAGTAAGAATGAAAACTACTTTCATGCAATGTTTGGTGTTCCCGGTTAAACATTCTTGGGAATAAAAGGATGTTCCTCAGTTAAGAGCTTGATGAACACTGTCTGCAACGATGGTCTTACAGATTTTGTCAAGCATTTTCACCCGGTCTTGCAAACAGAACGTTAAATTTGCAGTGTTTGCACTCTTATATTGACCCGTTTTTCAATATCTTATCTTGGACTAATAGCATGTTAAACGTATTCAGAATTAGGGCATGTATGTTTGTACATGATAAAACATATTTTGCTGCACCAAACGGTTATACACCAAAACGGTCTTAAATGGAAAAGTGGCTGGGTTTAGATGTCTTATCTCCTTCAAAGTTAGGATGAAAACGCTCCGGTTGCGTTGCTTACAAAGAAGAATTGCTACTTTTATGCAATGTTTAATGTTCCTGTTTGAACATAGTTGGCAAAAATATGGCATTCAGCTGAGTGGCACTGATGAACACTGACTGCAATGAGGATGGTCTTAAAACTTTTGTCAAGCATTTTCACCAGGTAGCTGAAGTGCAAACAAAACGTCAAATTTGCAGTGTTTGCATGCACTCTAGTCTTAAATGGAACTACTGACCCGTTTTTCAGGGCAGGTTAGGTAAATCCAATGGGCCACTTTTATCATGTTTATTATGGGTGGAACAAAGGTCATTTATAGACTTCGGTCAGAGATCATAGGCCATCATATAGGTCTACACTATAGCTACTTGTCGCCGGGAGGTACTTGCATCATTGAAAAGGTAAGACACAGCTTCCTTCTCCAATCTCTTCACATCACTAAGGAAAGAACTGATAGATTTAAGCCTTCTTAGCAGTTTTCTGTGGACAAGCAAGTAGATTTTTGGAGGTGTTTGAATAGAGAAGGACTGTTGAAGGACTAATGATGTCACTATCTGGATTATGTAAAACTAAGTTACCTAACACAAAAAGTTTGGAATCTTGATTTTGGTCATTGTATCATTCATGAAAAGCTTAGTATTTGTTCCCATTATACTGCCTTTAATCTACCCATGCAGAAAGTGAGAAGCCGGACTGTTGGTAAATGTAATGTTTATTAGATAAATGACAAAGATAGTCAAAACAAAAACAGAAATAAACAACAGTTTACTTTAATCTCATTTGCTTACCGTGATCGTACATGAATGTGCGATCATCGTAAGCAAAACATAGATAAACACAACAGTTTAGTCTAATTTGATTTGCATACGATGTTCGCACATTCATGTAGTACATTCATGGTCAAGCACTAGGACTGCTTTCGGTGAGTCGCAAAACAAAAATGCGTGAGAGTGGTAACGTTATATCTTATATACGGTGTGTTCTTATCCGCATCAGACTTTAGAATACAAGAAGACATCTAGTACTAAGTATACCCAGATTGCTTTCCTATGTCAGAAACGAAGATGCCAGGAGAAGAGACTAAAACATCCGAGAAGACGGTTGAGGATCCACCTCAGCCGGAGGCGGTCCAACCCTACTGTCCGGTGACAGTGGAACCTATCGCATTTCTCATCGTAAGTGGTTTTGGTCATAACCAACGAACAAGTCAATGCGTTTTACTTTCCTATCGCTCTTCAATATGTTCTTATGCCTTAAACCTTTAGGGACAGATAGAACCAATGAATTCTCGTAAGTGTCTTCGAGAAAATCTTGCTGTTTTGTTCGACTTACATGTTCATAAATAAATACATAGTAGTATTTTATCTCAGCTACATTCTCCTTATAGTAGAGCCGATCCCTCCTTGGTTGTAGGGGGTTTCTACGACGCGGATTCTGCTCTGCTACAGGAGCTGGAGAATGCCCAACTATAGAATTTTGTTGTAGATAAGCATCAGTACGTAACGTTACATGCTGGAAAATGAACAAAATGGTAACGTTATCAAACATCGTTGAACGTCGAATATCCCATGTTTGCTTTGTTTTGACGACAGGTCATGTCTGTTGTGATGAACCTTACATTACAACAGCAGTACATTTACTACCGCATCGCCAACGGCACAGTCAACCAGCAAGGATCCAGCTGCTACGGCAACAGCTCCAACTCATCCGAATACCAGGTAGATGCCGCGGTGTGTGTGTGTTTGTGTGTGTGTTTGCTTGTTTGTGTGCGTGTGCATGTGTCTGTTTGTGTGTGTGTGTGTGTGTGTGTGTGTGTGTGTGTGTGTGTGTGTGTGTTTGTGCGCGCGCGTGTGTGGTTTGGCGTTGTTTATGTGTGTGTGTGTGTTTGTGTGTGTGTGTGTGTGTGTGTGTGTGTGTATGTGTGTGTGTGTGTGTGTGTGTAGTTTATTGTTGTTGCTAGCATGCTGTGCTTAGATTCTGCTGATATTTGGTATGTGACGTGGGCAGTCCCGACTATGCACGTCATTTATTTTCGGACCTCCTGGTGGTTTGCCTTGTTTGTTGAACGTCATGAGACCTGTGTAAACATGTACCAGACACCAAATATATCCGTTTCTTTTCTCTACGTCCCTTTTACTGTGAGATCCACTTGTATTCAGTACTGCTGCTTGTTTCAAAGAATGGTCCCTTTGCGACTTTAGAACCCAATTGGCCCGGCGCCCATATCACCATCTAGCGACACTGCACTTTGGCGATCCTTCACTCAGATAATGCCACAGCAAGCTATAAATAAAACTGCTAACAAACTGTGTAAACAGTTGCAAATGGCAAGAGATCGTGGGTGACGCCTCTCTGACGGAGCCGTTTTATCTAGTATCATTGTTGCCAGTGTAAAATTGTGTGGTTGCCAAGACTAATATACTTAACCAACCTAGGGTTTTGTGTGCAGCAAGTGTAACAACCCAGAAAATAACTTCTTTTATTCTCTTTTCCTACACTAGGAAAGACAAAGCGATCAGGCAGAAGCCATCCAATGGGCCACCGTCTTACAACTGGCCAGCGGCATCCCCGCTCTCATAGTAACCGTTCTGATTGGTTCTTTGTCGGACAAACTCGGAAGGAAACTCAACCTTATCATTCCCATCTTGGGCACCTTGGCAAAGTAAGCATGTCGTTTATCCTTCTGTTTCAGCGTATCTATGTCATGCTTAGGTCATAATTGCACCGGTACCCAGGGGGTGTAGTCCCGCCCGGGCCCCGAAGACACAAATTTGTGCCAGTGAACTGCCGGACACCGAAAGAGTACCTCTCCTCGGTGTTCTCACGATTAGCTCACGGCGCCTATTAGTTACCGGGTCCCGCGTTGATTTTAACTCCGTGTTAAAAACTTCCAGGGCCCCGGCCGTGCCCCAAAATAGCCCGGTAGCCGCAGGGTACCCCCACGGGACCACGGCGAGGTAACGCCCGAAAGCGCAAAAACAGTATGTGAACGCCCGGCAGGGCCCCTTTTTCCAATCGTCACCTAAGCATCACCAGTGGTACAACATTCAATGTTCTCTGTACTAAATGGAGGTACAATGTGCAATTAGATAAATTTAGTCTACATGATGATGAATAGAAAAAGACTTGAAAGTCACCAACAATGCAATTTCTTTTAATGTTTATTTTCTAGATTGATTTCATTTTTATTTCATTTGCTAGGTTTCTTTTGGCGGCCTTTGTCGTCCAGTTTAACCTTCCACTAGCGGTGCTCATACCAGGTAAGTCATTGTTACCGGGTCCCGCGTTGATTTTCACTCCGTGATAAAAACTTCCAGGGCCCCGGCCGTGCCCAGAAATAGCCCGGTAGCCGCAGGGTGCCCCACGGCGCCACGTAGGGTAACGCCCGAAAGTAGAAAAAAAGCCCGTGAACGCCCGGCAGGGCCCCCTTTTCCAACTGTGGCCTAAGCATAACTCTGTTAGAGACCTTATGCAGTTGTATGTTTTTTTGTAATGTATACTAGTATTTTGAACGTGGCTGGCTAACCTTCAATCATGGCTTCATCAATGTAAAGTCTACAAACTGTTTTGTGATTTTCGACAGCGTCCTTCATCAATGGGCTGACGGGCAACAACCCGGCCCTGATGGGAGGTGCTTATGCGTACATCGCTGACATCACGGTGGAAGGAACGTCTCGTTACTTTCGGCACGCAATCTTGAGCGCCGTTTTTGGTAGTTTTGCGGTTTCATTATTTGGCTACACGATTAACGATACTTGTGTTTTATTATCTTGTTCGCATCCAAGGGGCTGTAGGGGGAGATAAAATGAATCGTGAAAATCACATCAGGTTCTATGGCAAGCAGTGATTGATTGATTGGTTGGTTGGTTGGTTGGTTGGTTGACTGGTTGGTTGGTTGTTTGATTGATTGATTGATTGATTGACTGGTTGGTTGGTTGACTGGTTGGTTGGTTGACTGATTGACTGGTTGGCTGGTTGGTTGATTGGTTGATTGGTTGACTGGTTGGTTGGTTGGTTGACTGGTTGGTTGGTTGGTTGGTTGGTTAGTTGACTGGTTGGTTGGTTGGTTGGTTGGTTGGCTGGCTGGCTGATATGATAGCAACCGTCTTTACAAACGGTGTGATTAAAGAAGAGGCTGTTGGGAAGGAGATACTAGCCAGAGTCTAACCCCGACACGCTGAGGAAATACGCAACCCTAACTACCTTATTTTTCTTCTTCATCCTCTAAGGCTTGGCTGTAATCGTCTCTGCCCTAGGAGGGAGTTTTTGGTTCCAAGCACTCGGTATCCCCTCGGGGATTTCGCAGCCGCTCTGGTTCGGTGTGGGAGTGAGCGCATTCAGTCTGCTCTACGCTATCTTCGCAATCAAAGAGACCTGCCCACGGAAGCCTGGCCGCCAGCTGTGCGCGCTGTCCAACATCTCCGGATTCGTGCAGCTCTTTAGGGCCAAAAGGAAGACACCAATATGGCCATTGGGTGTTCTACTTTTGACTTTTTTCATCCTCTTTGGTGTGAACAGCTCTGTCATGGGAGTGTTCCTCACCTATGCCATAGGCCCGCCATTTTGCTGGGCTCCTGACTACGTGGGGTACTTCCAAGTGGCAATCGGAGGGGGGGCCTTCCTGTCGATGATCGTCATCAAACTTCTGAGCAACTACCCCTACGGGATGATGACGGTAAGGGCAGGTTGTATTTTTAACTTGAAAGTTCATCTGTGTTGGTAGAAGTCATTCTGGATCAAAGCTGCAATATCCAACGCACAGAAACTGGACTTACCCAAATCATGTTTTAAATCATATTTGGCAGGATCTACATAAATGTAACCTGGATCAAAGTTAAACTGTAGTTTCAAAAACAAATTGGCCTTAAAGTGACTTGAAAGTGTTGAGAGCTTCAATTCAACTTTGATCCAGGTTGCATTTTTGTATATCCTGACTAGATGTTTTTTCATGACCATGTTATCAAACGTGGTTTAAAACATTATTGCGCTGCATTGCCATTGTAATTGCCTCAGCTCATGTATTTTTTCAAAACTCAAATATCCTGCGAAGGATTTTCACAAAAATTCAAGCGCTGATTTATGAAAATTTGAACTTTTAATATGATTTGCCTCACATATTTTCATGATGCCTTTCTGATGAAGTTTTAGTAGCTATAAAGGGAGACATATGCATTGGTCATGTTATTTCACGTACGTACAGATGGGATACATATCAGGAATTGGCTGCTTGACTCTGATGGGGGTCGCCGCATACACTCCAAACCCAGACGTGACATTCTTCATGGGTGAGTCAATTTTGATATCATTTTTGCCATTCTTACATGTCTTTATCTATTCACTATATTAAACGAGATTCTTTTAAGAATCACCACAATATAAAGATATTGTGGTGTGAAGAAAACACTACGACCGTTGTGTTCATGGCAAAAAATGTTTCTTTGATTCAGTCTGTATTCGACCACCTTGTGAAATTGGTCTCCATAGCACTATGGGGACCAACTGACATTCTTAGCTCTCTAAAGTATACACCGTCCAGTTGGAAAAAGATCCCTGATCCAATCTACGTTTGTGATAAGTGTCATTTAAGATACATTATCCATCTCTCTTCCCATACTACAGCCGCAGCTGTTGGTTGTGTGCAGACTTCCAGCAATACTGTTATAAGGACCATTATGTCCAAGATGGTCGGACAAGATGAACAAGGTATGTACGACAGTGCGTATGTGCTAATCTCCAAGCAGATGTTGGTAGGCAAATCGGTGGGTGGTTAAAATAGGGTGGTTTGTCACATTCTAATTTTCAGTTATTCTCTTATAACGCTTGTGCAGACGTCGACAATACAAACATAAGTACGACATCCCTAGTCCATAATGTTTCGTTTGTACATCTTCTGTAATAGAAATTATATTTAAAAAATTAAAATCAAAATTAAACTGTTGCACCCCCCCCCCCCCTTACAGGGAGTTTGTTCGGCCTGACGTCTTTCGCCAACAGCCTAGCAGGAGTAGTTTTCGCCCCGCTGTGGAACCTCGTGTACGCCCGCACCATCCCCATCATGCCCGGGATGATATTCCTCATCTTTGCCGGGGTAAACCTGCTGTGCCTCGTCCTGACGGGGTGAGTTACTGTTACAACAATCCAACTGCACTTAAGATATCACGTCGCCAGAACGTAATGCGTATACGGCAATTAGCCTGCTATTTAAACCTATTATAACTGCCGAATTTCATTTCTTCTCTTTGGTCAACGGTGCATCGGAATAACAGCCGTTGTATAAAATATGTCTTTGGACACAACTATATAAACCTATATGCGAGATATTAACCTTAAATACGCGAACACGACCTTAAACGCTTACGTTCTGGCGACGTGCTACTTAAAATCATGCTGACAAAGAAGTGTGGTCATGGAAGTGGGGGTTGACCTCCTTTCAGCCTTCCTACACCTTTCACTTAGTCATCTGGCCATGGGTGGCTTATAGATTTTATGTAATTAATTCATCGACAAAAACAAGGTATAGTTGTTTATTCTAATGCATGCCTTTTTTATAGTCTTATTTCAATATTTTGATTTTAATTCATAACATATAGCGCGCATTTACTACTAGGGTGTGGAAGCATTTGACAATGTAGCATTAAAATGTACGTCCAGAAATGATCGAATGTTGAATTCCATGTGTTTAAACGCTTCTGTATAAACTCTTATTTGACCGTCTTCCATGCATTTTCCTGCCCAAAGGTTTGTGAAGTTCAGCGTACCAGAGATGTTGGAAGAAAACCTTGTGGAAAAGGACAAGGAAGAACACGACGTGACCAAGCTGTGAACTGGTTGCTGATAGTTATGGCATTCCGTCATAGAGGCTACACTACAGTGTACCCATGTACATGTACATGTTACACGTGTCTTCAGACTTATTCTCAATCAGGCCATGTGGATTTGATTATATGGATCGTTTGCTTGCAAACAAAATGTTTTCGACCATACTGTAAATCATACAAACCAGCTGCAAAATGGGGAAATATATGCTGTAAATTACCAAAAATATATTTCGGAAAACGGATACTTATATCGTAGAATGCCAAGTCAACTGCAAAGTCAAAGGAGAAGTTTTGAAAGAACAAAAATGAAGAACCTATATTTCGGTATGCTATACTCTGTGTGCTTAGTTTTGTTCCTCCTTCCAGACCACGCAGATTTCATAATGAAGGCAACTGTTGTTTTTTTGCCAAACTTTTGTTTTTGTTTGACTCTTTAGAGAATGTGTTCAGTAGCTTGACTCATGTTGTATTCACGTAATGTTCTTCCTGTGTGTCGTACCTTCATCGACATATAGCTTTCTTTTATTGTGATGAAACGTAACGTATAATATATGCGTTACTCGTTAACATTGACTTCAAAGCAACTTATTTGGAAATCGCATTATATAACTCTACGTTGTGTACACTTTTCGTAGATGTATAAAGCGGCAGGGTTATATCCAAGTATTCAATAGATACAAAGTTGTTTGCAACAAAGTCTACTCTTCGTGGTCATTTACTCAGCCTATGATTTCAATAGATTCAAAGGTTAAACGATTTTAGAATATACAAAGTATCGAAGTAGATACAATCCAAAAGCTAAATCTATTGTACACATACTCCGGTATCAATGTCATCGGTAACATTTATTTATACACAATGACTTCTATCCACGACACGTCGTTGGGTAATAAGTCTGTGACTTGAGCGAATATCGAATATATAAAAACCGTTAATGTACTTTGATCGAAAGCCATACTTCATATGCATGATATATATGACGATATCAATGCATTTCCACGCCTTTATATCCACCCTTCAGGGCCTTGTTGCCTTCGGGGTGGGGGGTCTAGTTTGCCTTGCAAGTGTTCATGATAAGTATGAAAATAAGAGGATTTTAACTTACAACAAGTTACAAATCTTCGTGATTACGACGGATCCTAATAATACAGAAGGAATGAATAACGATGAAAATTGTTTTCTGTCATGTCAGAGCCAAACCCATCTTTCTAAATTAAATGAATTTCATTTAACCTATAGATTACGCGTGCGAAAATGCTAAATAAAGTGGAGTGAGTTGTGGTCCCTTATCCGACGTCTGCTTTCCTTGTCCCATCACAGAAGAGCAAATAAGATGATTGGAGTCGTTCTCAACGCGTAACCTCCATTACCATTACAGAAATTACATGCCGGGTTACATAAATCTGCCACTTTGAAAAACACTGGGTTTGGGAGATCTCTAGTTCAGCATCCTTGGGTATGCACAGTTTAGATACACAAGAATGCATTATACTGGGGGATGAGATCTAGGTTGGAGATCTGTTTGGACGTATCTTTTCTGGGTGGCGGGATTATGTGCCCTGGTGGAATTATGTTAGTAGATGTTAACTATGAAACAACAAATCCACGACAGGTACCAGTAGCATAGTGCGCCCCAATCACGGTACACAGACGGTGACAAAAATAGTAAACAGTGACGACGTACGTAGGACATGTAGCAAACAGGCTATACAAACATCATCCAGGTGCACACAGGTTAAAGGTTATAGGCTAATCCTTTCTTTGTTGTCTCGTTAATGTTTTACAAGTTAGTCTAGAAGATCCTAATGTAAGGAATCCGCCAGCTTCACGACATGTTCACGTTACATTCAATGACTGGAAAGATGTGAAAGCTTTAGCTATGTCGGTTCTATGGAGAAAGATGGTCGCAGGGATGTCCGTTCTCTTTGTGGTGAACACGCTGGTTGTCTTTATTTATTTATGGCGGGACGCACGTTGTACGTGCAGCCGGCGGGAGCAAGCCCCGATTTCACGGCCACCATTACGGCCGTGTGTTTTATCCAGCGACCAAACGGAGAACGGGTTATCGACGATACAAAGAACACAAAATAGTTCACGAACACCCTACGATGAATGTGTAATGGTGAGGAAGCTACGACAAGACGAACAGGACAGCATACCGTTTGTGCCAAGGGGGACGTTTCAGCAGTAAGTACTACCTACCTACGGTATCATTTCCTGTTATATACAAGCCAGCATGGTTAACCACGTGTTATAGCCTGGGTACCATCCTCCGTAGTAACCGCTGGCTCAATGTTTTCGCTTGCTAACAACGTGGTTAGCAAGTTACTACGGAGGATGCACATGTACATGGTAGAAAAATGAGAAACATATTATGAATAATCCGGCTGTATTAAAAGATTTAGAGGTAGCTCTATATATGGGTCCGTGATTATATATCCCGTTAAACGTATAATAATTATAAGGTGGAAAAGTACAATCACGAATTTTGTGGGTGTGGGGTTTCTCACTTGATCATGACTGACTTAACATATACCAGCGTTTGTTTCCGAGAACACAGCTCATGCTGCAAAGTCTGAAACAGTGGAATATACAGACAGAAACGCTGAAGGAATAAGGTTACTTGTTTGTAGCTTCCACATCCTTTTCTCATTGTTGAAGATTATCTACATACATGGCCTCCGTCGGTTAATATTGACCATGGTAAAATCCTAATCCACATCAGCCCTACAGCATCGACTACGCCTAAGCAGTCCTACACGAGAATGACAGTCTCAGCCAGTCTCTGGCATATAGGTCACATCTGTAAGCTGACTCAGTTTTATTGCAAAGTTTCTTTTTCTGTGGATCCGCTTTTCGGCTGCCATGCGCATTGAAGATCATATACTCCTAAATATAAAATGAATGCCCTATGTTGCCAACAGGACATTGTCACATGTTTCAGCAGAGCACAGTTGCAATCAGAATGACGCCACACAGCCAGCAAGAATTGTCTTTGGTTCTCGCTGGAGCGAAATCAGAGAAAGACGCCAAGTTGCCAAAAATAGACACATCAACAGGTACCTGTCCTTTGTCTTTTACCAAAAGTCAAACATTATGCATGGCATCGTAGGAATACCTATAGCGGATATAGCCTTTGTATACTAGTATTGTGTCTCAAACGAGTTAAACTATCTCAGAGTCCGAGTATCTGCATCAAGATATTTGTATCTGTATATCCAGTATAACCGTCCTACAGCCTAACACACCAGTTTCGCAGGCAGAAGCTGGTTATATTACACCGAACGACTTGTCACTGTCACACCTAACCGTTGTACATCTAACTGCAAGCGCGTTAAGCGTTGTTTAGGCTAGTGAGGATGTCCTTGTTGTACTTGAAGAACTCCATTCTACGATAGTTCTAGGAGCAAACTACATATTTACCCTACTAATAATCCATCTCGAATTTGTATGAATACATCGAGAAAACGTTTTCCACTATAGCAAGAACTCTACCAACGGAGCACGTACTTATACTTCTATTTATATATCGATCTCTTCAGAAGTTTACATTTTCAAGAAAGCCACCAGTATATTGACTCGTGGTCTCCTCTGAGCTACCCTGCCAGTCTGAGGGTCAGTCCGGGGAACATCACAAAACTTCAAGGTGGGGATGATGTCAAGATAACGATATTTTTCAAAATAGTAATCACGTGGCTAGTAATGTGCCTGTAGCAACCTCACATTTGAGCTCCTATTTCCAACTACTAGTAGTTGGTAACTTAAAGAGCCCGGTTCAAGCCCCGGGTCAGGACATCTCGGTTGGGGCTGCACCGCCTTTCGGAAGGGACGTAAAATGAAGGTCCTGTCTTCGATGAGGTGCCTCGAGCATATTAAAGGGATTCCAGCCATGTGAATACCGTAAAAATGTACCCTGCTACTGAAACAGCAAGGGAAATTGCTGACCTATGTGCCACTAGGCATTGCAAGGGTCTCAATGAATGAACGAACTAATCATATTCAAATGGATTGTCGATCTCACATAAAATGTCCCAACAGATTGCGTTGACCTGTAACGTTATAACGTCTTAACTTTCCAGGTATTCGCGTTGCATGGCTTGAAGAATACGTCAGCGACTCATGGCTTAAAGAGGTACGTAAGCCAAATATCTGTATCTATACAACCGGTATAATCGCCCTTCGGCGTAACACACCAGCTCGACCTATTTCGTCACCTAATCTGTATAATAATGAACCACTGTCCATAGTAGATGTTTCATTGGAACAAGGGTATTTAAAGATCTGTTTTATAAACCTCCTTCATAAATAGCCCTTAAACCTCCTTCATAGCCCTTGATTCGAAAGAAAAACCCTACTATGATTTATTTGCGTTGCATTTGATACATAGAAAAATGAAACAATACTCATTTGTCCTCTTTGGGCTCTAGCTATGTCTTAAAACACAACGTCTCCTCTCTGTATCATAACACTTGTCGGCATGGCTATCTACCAGGTGAGGCTATCGTGTCACCTCGGTTCTCTGGTGTTCAGTGCCGATGTCCCGGATGTGACTGTGATTGGAGACAACAGTAGTGACGTCACAGTGACGTCATTAGACATCCATCACATCAATCGACAGTTAGAGTTTCTGTACTACCACAGTTTGTCGGAGAAAACTCTAGCAACGGACGAAGGTAACGTTATGTCTTATTCTTCTGTAACAAAAGATAAGAAAGTTAATTCCATTTTCATTAGAATCAGCGCAAGCCATATTTCTCCTGTATTCAACACTTACTTTAACACTTAAACTAATCTGTTGCAGCACATTTTAGTTTGTTTCAGGTACAATTGTTCATGTATGAAACTGAGACTAGATATTAAACATTGAGATATCACACTGTCAAAAGCAAGGCTAAGCGTGTTTTATTTTCAGTTCAAGTCCAGTTTGGCTCCTACAAGACCACTATCACAGTAAGGATCCAGCATTTTCCGATGTTCCACTTGTATGACCACGGAGAAGGTACTAGTAGGTTCTTTCTGTGATACGCTCATGTCAACTAAAGATCACTTCCAAGTGTACTTAAACAAAAAGTCGTTAACGTCATCCTCAGAGTCTATGTCACAAAAATGAGTGACCGACTAAAGAAGAAAATCTTCATATTCTTCATATGCCCAGAGAAATCGATTATGTTCACTCATCCTAGTGCACTTTCCTCTGTTTCAGACAACTTTGTAAAAGACAGAGTCACAGTGATCACTAAGACCTACCTGCGCTACTCAGTCTTGAGAAAACTCATCGAGTCCGTGAACCAGTATTTCGCGGGAGTAAAGATTATCGTAGCAGACGACAGCGACAAGTTTGAGGACCTCGGTGATTATAAGAATGTTGACCACTACAAAATGCCTGCTCAGAAGGTGTGTAGACAGTGAGCTAAACCTGGATATTCCTCAATGTGCGTGTGTGATCTGTGATTTATTTTCGTCCACAGTTGTGACGTAACAGTGTTTCATTACCAGGGATAGACACACAACAGTTCGTAGTAACAGTGTTTCAGTACCAGGGACAGGCACACAACAGTTCCTTGTAACAGTGTTTCAGCACCAGGGACAGGCCCACAACACTTCTTAGTAACAGTGTTTCAGCACCAGGGACAGGCCCACAACAGTTCTTAGTGACAGTGTTTCAGCACCAGGGACAGGCACACAACAGTTCCTTGTAACAGTGTTTCAGTACCAGGGACAGGCACACAACAGATCCTAGTGACAATGTTTCAGTACCAGGGACAGGCAAACAACAGTTCTTAGTAACAGTGTTTCAGCACCAGGGACAGGCACACAACAGTTCTTAGTAACAGTGTTTCAGCACCAGGGACAGGCACACAACAGTTCTTAGTAACAGTGTTTCAGCACCAGGGACAGGCACACAACAGATCTTAGTAACAGTGTTTCAGCACCAGGGACAGGCACACAACAGTTCTTATTAACAGTGTTTCAGCACCAGGGACAGGCCCACAACAGTTCTTAGTAACAGTGTTTCAGCACCAGGGACAGGCACACAACAGTTCCTTGTAACAGTGTTTCAGTACCAGGGACAGGCACACAACAGATCCTAGTGACAATGTTTCAGTACCAGGGACAGGCAAACAACAGTCCTTAGTAACAGTGTTTCAGCACCAGGGACAGGCACACAACAGTTCCTAGTAACAGCGTTTCAGTATCTAAGATAGACCCACAACAGCTGTTAGTAACGATGTTCAATTACCAGGGGCGGGACCACAACAGTTCTCGGAGATTTTGTTTCAGCATTAGGGATACGTGAATGAAAAAAAATGTTGATAGTCTTTCTCCTGATGTTACAATTATTGTCACCTATTTGCACATACCAGGGTTGGTTTGCCGGTCGCAACCTTGCCTTGTCCCAAGTCACCACCGAATACTTCTTCTGGCTCGATGACGACATGATCTTTACCGAGAAGACGGACTTGAAGTTTATGATGAATTTCTTAGACAAAACAGGATATCACATTGTAAGTATGTAATCTGCCTGTTTGAAATATAAAAAAGGAGGTTTGGATCTTCCAAGAAGACGCTGAGCAAAGTAGAGTCTGTTAAATAAATTATCTCCGAGTTGTGTATATGACAAGCAAGTTTATCGTGGCAAAAGTGAATGCAAATATACGAAAGTCACGGGTTACACACTGGTGTTCCCGTGCTGATTCAAAAACCGAATCGGTTTCAGCACTGGACTGGAATTCTATAGTGGAAAACAAATCTCAGGACTGGATTTCCAGTGCTTAACCAGTACTGCTTTTCCCGTGCGGAACTCATTTCAGCACTCGGTTACCAGTGCGGAACTGTGCCAAGAGGAGAGTTCCCAGTGCTGTAGATGCATCGACACTGGAAGTCCAGTGCTGATGAGAAAGGCTCAGGTCTGGGAGTTCAGTGCTGGTGGTCACTTCCGCGCTGGGTGTCCAGTGCTGAGAAAGGAACCCGTGACGTTTCTATATACTGTAACGATATTTGCTAACTGAATATACATTTTTGTAGGTCGGAGGTCGTCTAGAAGACAGTGAGCTTACCTTCGCGCAAAGGTACGACTATATCCCGACCAACACTGACGACGGCGGCTGTCTCAGCCGAAAGGAGGGGTCATACAAGGTTATTCCCGGCTATCCGACCTGTTCATCTACCGACATCGTGCTGAACGTGTTTATGGGAGAGACACAGACGGTCCGGTCGGTCGGGTTCGAACCGAACCCTGTGTACGCCCGAGCCGCCCATAGCGGTACGTCAGTCGTTTTCTTACGGACTTGATCGTCTCTCTCAGCTAATATTATGCCCTGGGGTGCACTTATCCCAAATACAAATACAAACGTGTACAGAGTGGTCCTTTTGATGCGAAAATTTTCTCATGAATATTACATCTCTACACGTTTACTAGTATATAAGAATATCTGTCATAAATGAGTTTTATTCCCTTCCCTTGCAGAGTTCTTCGCGGATGGTCTGGGGAAGTTCCGCGTCGCTTCTTGCACCAACGTAGAAGTCAAGCATCTTGGCGACACGTCCAACCGACGGTACAACAAAGCCAGGCACACCGGAGGAACCCTCAATTACTACAAACTGAAATACATCTACTTCAGAAATAACTTGTTCAACCTCCTGATAAAGTAAGGTGTCTGTGAACGACCACATATAGTAAGGCAATGTTGATTTGATTATATATATAACGTTATATATATATGACATCCTCTGGGACCCCCAAAACTGATGCGAGCGTGCGAATAAAAAAAGGTTGGCAAGGAAAATTACGTCTACGTGGTCAGGAAGGTTGAACAAATGACGCAAAGAGTATGGAATAGTGAATAACATATTCTTAATTTTCATTTCTTCACATCTTCTTCTTTGACTTTGAAATTCATTTTGGTATTCTATCGCATTACTCTAGTATTGTTTCCAATATATTTGTCATTTTGCAGGTGCTTTGTACGATTAAAGTTTAGTAAAGAAAACACGCGGATGTCATCTATATAATTAGATCAACATGGCCTTAGGGAAAATTACGCTGGACTTGACAAGCTGTAATGTAATAAAACGTTGTCTTATATATGTTGCTCTTTGGTATTGACTATTGTAACCAATCTTACTCATGGTAACGCCGGTGAATTTAAATTTGGAAATCATCTTTCATGGAGAATACATTGATCGCCTGATAATCCCCCTAACTGTGATGTATATACATTGGAGCGTTATCAAAACATGTAATTTGAATGAAGCTTTAAAGATAGTTGAACTGTTCAAGTTTATTTTTCAAGCGACCAATGCTACTTAAGTATGTCTAGTCAGAGTAGATGTTCATCCTGTGATATTTCCTGATTCTCTCGCAACTTTTCTTTCTGATATCAATGATGAATTTTTGGTCCGGAGTGAATTTGTTAGTTCAAGTCTTGTTGCAATTGCTCAAAAAGTAAGAGCATGATCATAGTCCGAGTCAGTCAACGACAATAGCAGTGTTATCATGAAACTACATAATAATCTTTATGACATTATCTTCCCAATGAAATTCCGTTTATTTCAATACCCATGTATTGAAATCGTGTGAATGCTATCTCGGTTACATTTACACAGGTGGATAGGTAGATGGCGCTTCAACCGTACTAGTAGTAAGTCAACGTAATCCCTTGAGACTAAATACACTTTGCGACTTATATTACAGTTATGCATTGTATTTACGGACAATCGCCGTATAGACTATACTGAAACTTTGTACAGTATTTTAATTGAAGTGAAGGTAGATTGGTAGACTTACAGCCCCGAAGAAGCTTCACTGCTTTTATGTTATTTCATAGAATCAGCTTCGTGTTTATAAATGCAGTAGTCTCTGTCATAGCTCCCCAAGGCACTGTATAACGTTAAGTAGAAGAAAGGGCATTATATAACGTTACATGTATTGAAAATCTATATAATGTCTTTAGTAGACGATACAGTCCCAAATGGGGTGACTAATTGACCAGTAAAGTTATCCTAGCCGCCAGGAAACCATCCAATTCTAGCTCCGATAGAAAGGAGGAGAGAACTGGAGCTAGAATATAGGATGGATATAAACAGACTCGAGTTACTAGTAGTTAGCCGCAGAAGGTGGGCGTTAGCCTGCGTCCCGTCTTTGCCTATTTCTTTTACTATTTACCAAGCAAAGAAGCTTAGACTAAGTAGAAATCTGGACCCTAAGCTGCAAGCATCCGGACACACACGCAAACACACACGCAAACACACACGCAAACACGCTCAAACAATGTTTTAACTGTTTAAAAGCCTACTGTTAGACGGTACTTGCCGTGTAAAATCCATTCTTGATTTTGTTTTCGCCAAACCAATGGTAATCGATTTTTTTTGGCTTAGAAAAGCTTAATAAATTGTTTAACATCATTTCCAATTGAAATCTTCCACTTTACAGAAAAAATGACTTGATAATTTCGCTCAAATGCCTATTGAGCTTCCCTGTATAGCGGAGTACCCTTGTTATACTTTTCACTCTATTTGCCGATTTCTACTATTTTCACAGCGATCTGCGGAGCCTGGTAGAGGCTAATACCATACGGCATACACTGTGTGTTGAGTTTTGTTGAACCTTGTTGACCCCGTAGATTTCATAATGAAGGCAACTTCTTTGCGATCTTTTTTTTCTATTCGCACGCTCGTATCAGTCAATTTGGGGTTCCCGGTGGATGTCATCCACACAATCAAATCAACATGGTACCAACTTTTTTGGGACCAGCGGTTTCGACTACAAGCAAGTGGGTAATCAGGTACATGTAAATGTTAACCTTTGACCGTTAATCTTTGATCTTTACGCCACCCTAGCATTTTGATTTTCAGTACAGTGACACAAGCATCATTGACGAGATTTTCATCATTATCCTAGCCTTATTGCTGGGGATGTCTTCATTTACTAACTAGATAATAGCGTGTTAAGACAGGTAAGTCTTTGATTTACTCCGTAGGTCGCGGTAATACAACAGTAGTTTATTGTGTGGTTTGTCAGACCGACTATGGCCGGGTTTGTGGTCACGATAGCACGAAGGGCGTTTTTGCTTGTTAATAACATATAAAGCAGAAACGCCCTTCTGTAGTCGCCACGGTTAGGGTCACGAGTGTTTTCTAGACCACACCAGGCCCTCCTACAGGCGTGTAGATCGTAGAATTAGGCAGAAAAAGGAATAACACAAAAGTTTAAGTTTTTTTTAATAAGCCCATTCACGGTTCCGACTACGCATGTGCAGTGTCTAAGGTAAAGGCCTCTGAGACGTAAACAAAACCCGTCTGGGCGTTGTTATGCAAATATAGGCAATGTCGAGACGAGAACTGTTTACAAGCCTGGGGGCCTTGACCTTTGACACTGCACATGCGTAGTCGCAACTGCGAATGGGCTTATTGAGCACATTTCTCAGCAGGCCCGACTCGCTTGGTCCGTTACCTCCTGTCTACCAGGCCAGTCCACCAGGCCTGTCTACCACGCCAGGCTTCTCAGATACCCCATTCATATCCCCACAAACTTTCATGAAGATGAGATGCAAAACTTAGCAGCTAGATGCTGCTGCCAATCACTCTCCCATAGGATCCACCATGCGGCGGGGATGGCCCAGGCTGGCACATGCGGCGGCTTCAGTCTGATTTTTGCATTTCATCTTCGTGAAAGTTTGTGGGGATATGAATAGGGTATCTGAGAAGCCTGACGTGGTAGACAGGCCTGGTGGGCTGGCCTGGTAGACAGGCCAGCCTTTTCCGCAGTCCCTTCCGCATTGTCCCTGCTATACCAAGCCCGTATTCTAGCTTCTGGTGACGTGGCCACCAAAACAGCTTTCAGCCAATCAGAGGCTTTGCACAAGCTCATCTTGTGCAAAACTGTAAAGGTCGCTGAGAAGCTATCAACCAATCAGCTTATGTCTTACATCGCTACTTTGGGTTCAGAACAAAATAATGGCTGTTTGTGCCAAATAAAGCTAGCTCGTTAAATTCATGAGCAACTGTCAGTAACGTTGCCAGAAGCTAGAATACGGGCTTGGAATAGCAGGGCCAATGCGGGAGGTAACGTACCGAGCGAGTCGGGCCTGCTGAGCTGGGTGGAACAGAGATGTTTTCTAAATGGTCATGCAGGGCAGTTCCTGTGGAATAATGTATTCTTGCCTAGGGGACACTACATGTAGCTCCATTTCAGACTGGAATGACTTGGCAATAGTTCACTCTTGAGCAGAAGTTGTTTTGAACAGGGATGATTTTGGAACAGTCCATTTTTGCATGGGGGAGGGAGATGGGTGAAATATGCTGTATTTGCTCTCGCAAATGTTGCCTTTTTTGTTTAATCTTTATGTTCTTACAATTAGTAGAAATGGACAAGTCGATAAAGGAGCCTCCTGTTAAAGAACTGCCATATTCTGGGAACAAGAGAAGCAGGCGGAAGAAGTGGACAACAGATAAGGGAAAGCAGCAGGACAGGGAAACGGACATTTTATTGGAGAAAACATATGGAGGAAACTTTGCCCAGTGGAATGGGAAAGTCTCATCACATGTACAGGCTCATACAGAACCGATGGAAAGTGATTGTGCAAAGCATGATAAGAGAACACCATTTGTATGTGAAGAATGTGGATACAAGGCAACTTACAGATCTGGATTTCTGCAACATATGAGAAGGCATACAGGTGAAAAGCCTCACAGGTGCGATCAGTGTGACTTTTCTACAGCATGGAAAAGCCATCTAAAACGACATATGGTCACACACACTGGTGAAAAACGCTTCATGTGTGGAATTTGTGGGCACAGAACGCCTGATAAGGCCAATATCGTTCGACATATAAGGAGGCACACTGGTGAAAAACCTTTCAAGTGTGACCAGTGCGATTACTCTAGTGCAGATAAAGGGAATTTAGACCGACACATCCTCAAACACACTGGTGAGAAACCCTACATGTGTGGGGAGTGTGGGTTCAGGACAGCCTACAAGTCTGAGTTAACTATACATATGAGAAAACATACAGGTGAGAGACCATACAAATGTGACAAATGTGACTACTCTGCTGCCCAAAAACGCCATGTAGATATTCACTCCTTTAAACACACTGGTGGGAAACCCTTCAAATGTGATCAATGCGACCATTCCGCTGTTCGAAGAAGCGATTTAGACAAACACATGCTTGTACACACCGGTGAGAAACCCTACATGTGTGGGGAGTGTGATTTCAGGACGGCCAATAGGTCTAACCTAGCTGTGCATATGAAACAACACACAGGTGAAAAACCCTTCATCTGTGGAGTTTGCGGGTATAGAGCAGCTCAAAGTACCAAGTTGTCCCGACATATGAGAAAACATACAGGTGAGAAACCCCACAAATGTGACCAGTGCAGCTATTCTACTACACGAAAAAACATTTTAGACCGACACAGGATCAAACACAATGCTGAACAAGCCTACATTTGTGGGGAATGCGGATTCAGGGCAACCCAAAAAGACCAGCTACTCCTGCATATGAGAATGCATGTTGTGGAAAAAAATTGCAAATATGACCCATGTGACTTATCTTCTGCACAGAAATGCATTTTAGACCGACACAAAGTGACTGACACTGTTGAGCAAACTCATATTTGTGGGCAGTGTGGATTCAAGGCAACTCAAAAGGACTTCCTACTTCTGCATATGAGAATGCATATTGAGTCAAGAACTTACAAATGTCACAAGTGTGACTTTTCCACTTCACAGAAATGTATTTCAGACCAACACAAGGCTAAACACATTGGTGAGCAAACCCACATATGCGGGGAGTGCGGACTCAAGGCGACTCAAAAGGACCATATGTTACTTCATATGAAGATGCATATTGATGAAAAAAACTACAAATGTGTCCCCTGCAAAGTATCTACATCATAAGATAGTTTAGGCAAACACATGGTAAATCTTGCTGAGAAGGTTATGTTTTCTGTAGCATTTGTATGACGTTTGCAGTTGAACAGCATAACTACAGAAGCTATGGATGGATTGTCATGAAATGTGGTATATGTATATAGTTAGGTCTTGAAGACATGATTAAATTTTTGTAGGTCTTCGTTTGCATATTTTTTTATCTATCAACATTCCTCTCTTCCTCAGCTACAAATGTCATGTGATTTAATAGTCCTATCGTGGAATGCAGTAGGTTTAATGGTTAAGCAAATTAGAATCTAATTTGCATTTTATCATATTATTCTGATTTGCATAACTAGTACATGTATTTAGTTATGTAAATCATCACTCAAGCTATCTACATACTAGTACCAAAAATCATAACCATCCGTCACCCCCTTCTTGAGTTATTCTCTTTCAAAGTCTGAAGCAAAACCTGCTCCTACAGTTCAAAAAAGGTGCTAGGGGTCCAAGCCTTCACCACTTATTCTCAGTCCCAAGAGCTATCCACCACTCAAAAATCAAGACCATGGCATGTCCAAATACGAGGTATCAAAACAAGAAGCTCCACTGCAGTACCATAAGAAGCCATTAGGGGGCCCACACTCTAACCCACATACCAAATATCAAGGCTATAGGCCTTCTCCAGTTATGCTGTTCATCCACACAAATACAAATGCTACCGAAAATATAACGGTACTGTATATGATAATATGATGGGAGTATTCACACTAGTGGCACTTGTAGGTTAGATGAAAGTGGATATAATCACACTAATTATGTGAATTTTTTAAAAAAGTCATTAACATAGCCAATGAGGAAATACTACAACTGATAGCTCCTGAAGAAGGTTAGAACTTTGATAGTTGTATCATAACATGTCACTTGAAAAGAGGAGAAAATGAATTAATTTAGATTATGACAATAAGAAATTTCTTTGCACTAGTGAGTAAAGGCTCTCCTTAGTCATTGGTAAACGATAGATTTTTATGACATTTTTAAAGTATATAGAAGTGAGTACTTTAATTTGTATATTATGCAATTTAGATAGTTCCAGTCACTAAGACTATTGCTTGGCGATGAGATATGGGGTTGTTGAACTCTTGTTATTTATGAAATAAATCACCTATCCTAACAAATGAGAATGATGCAATGTCAATTGGTAGATCTATCATCAGACAATATAACTTTGTATATTCTCAATAGCTGTAACACTAAAGGGCAAGTAGCTCATAATTCTTGTTGTGATGCCATCCTGTATATATATAGGATGGAGAAAAAACAATAAATACAAATTGTCATATCAAAATATAAACTGTACTTTTTTGATAATGCTGCAAAAGTGAAATTATTGTATTGTTTCGTGTTAATTTGTATCTAAACCTGGTAGACATCGACAAAGTATGACGCCAGCATTTACGATTTGATACGAGCCAAATCACAGACAGCATCGATGCTTTCTTCATTCTCCCACAACAGCGCAAAATATATATAACAAGGGCTTTAAAAAAAATCTGAAGTTTTGTCTAGGTTTATGAGTGTGAAATGTCTTTTCCTGTTCTGTTATTAAAGTAGATTCTGCCAAAGAAAGTCACTCAAGGGCTAACCGGTTGAGAGACTACTCCAATTAGCCTGGGTCCCCTCTGACAAATCATCCACTACGTTTTGCCAATTTCTGTAACCATTTATAATATAAACCAAAGAAGTCTGGTGTATAGACAATGTCCTTGTATAGACTAAGCAGACATCTGGGCCCTAACAGGCCTGGGTGTGAGACTACCCTCTGACCATTCGATTATACGCTTTTGCCAATTTTGCAATGCTACTTGTGCTGCCTTGCTGCAATTTTCAATAGATAAGTAAATAAATTTCATTTACTGTTTACCAACAAAAGAGCCCCTAACAGGCCTGGGTGCGAGACTACCCCGCCCAGGTGAGCCGCCCGCCATGTGGGATTGGCCCAGGACAGCCAGTCACGTGATCTTCAAATACAAGATGGGGGGAAAAGAAGATGGCGGAATGTTGTGAGAGATGTTCAGGGCACATCACCGTCCTCCTGCGGCCCCCTAGATCCATGGAACGATAGATTTTCCAGCCTTGATGTTAAAGTGTGAGGTTGTGACTACATGGGTGAGCTCCTGATCGCCCAGAAGGCCAGGTTTGGGACGGAAGTGCAGTCCGGCGTTCACACAACAGCAGGTGAGCTAAGCGAACGTAAAATAAATCTATGTACAAATCCTGACGTTAACGTCATGTCATCTTCCTCTATCTCCCTGTGCCCACGTTGTAACGTCGTTAGCGGACCGCAGGTGATGGTTAAGAAAATGAACTGTCCACATCTATCGCCGAAAACCATTTTTCACAAACCACTTTTGCTCCTTCGGTAAGCCACAAAATTGGATAATGTGTTTAGCTTACAAACAAGGGGGAATAATAAATGGTTTATCTAGTTATAGTCCCACGTGAGATATTGCTGTTTAGGCCTAGAAATAAGTATACTCTGATGGAATTCCGTAATCCTGATTATCAAATCCTAAGCGTCATAATATCGCCTTAATCTTAATCCTTATCCAAACAAAAGTGACACGGTTATTTCCGGGGCGAAATCCCCTGTTACATCCACTTCAGTGAGAACATATAGGTCGTTATCTATTTAGAATTGTCAATCTGATAACTTGTTAAGTCTCGTGTGGGCTGTAACAACATAAACCTTAATCTGGCAATCTTTAGATTTAATTGCTAATTAACGCTTAATTTTACAGTCCAGCTGGAAACCAATACAAAATGTTACACCAGATGGCATAGTCGTAATTTGGATAAGGGAAATAATTGTTACTTTATAAGTGTAGCAAAATCTTAGCTACATTTTGCTTGAAATGTTGCAATTTGATTAATAGTTACAGGTTCATACGACATCTGGGTAGACAAAAGGTTAGACAATTATACGTTTTGAAAGGAAAAGTAGAGTAGAGTAGAATTTTCGGTCAGGTAGGACTGCTCCAGTTTAGACCGCTCTTCATTGTTGAATTCCATTTCACTCAACTGTCATGGTGGGTTTGTGTGGATGTTCCAAAGCTCTGTGGTTGTACTTTACAGGGTGAACTTCCATGTACCTGTCGAATCTGAAAAGGTCGTGGTAGGAAAACAATACAGTGTCAATTTCTCCTGCATTCAAACTTTGCATGTGAAAAAGGAAGTATTGTCTTGCCATTGTCTGCTGTAAAATTGTAATCCCATTCAGGGTAGTGCTTTAAACTTTTAGATGAAATGCCAACTTGAATAGGGATCTTTCATTTAATGTGATACTGATATGCAGCATGCCTTCAATGCTGCTGTACCAGAATGTAACATTATGTATTGTAATCTTTTTAAGCAAAAACACCGAAAATTAGATACAAGGTGCTTATTCATTATAGTTTATGATATTGTGCGATAACTTGCAGGAAGTAAGAATATTACATTTACAGACAAAAATTTGCATTTTATAAGACTACTTTAGAGGTGTGGCTGTATCTTAGTGCCAGTCTACAATCACCACCTACTACTAGTACTGGAATATTTTTAAAATCAAAGGCACTTGAGTATACAATCATTTCGGGTCTTAGCCCATGGAGCAAATATCCTTGTTTAAACCTTCCGTTGTAGTGTAAAACTATGATGGCTTAAGTGTCAGTATTGAAAGGTTTCAGGCTGACAGAAAAGAAATACATCTATAGATTATCAGTACAATCAGTATTCATCTTTGGCAATGAATTCTACAACATGTATATAAATGGTTTAACAGATTGAGACATAAGGAACCTAAAACAACATTGCAGCCAATGAGCCCTTATTGTACAACTGGTTGAATTACATACTAATATTGTCTTAAAATGCACAAGAATAATACAAACCGGGAATACTGGGATAATCATATAAAATATTATTTCAAAAGCAATAGGAGCACACTTATCCAAACTGAAGATCAAGAATAACAGTATGTACAATCAGAAATTAGGATTTCAATCATTTGCATACTATAGATTATGGTATTCTGGTCGTCAGTTACTCCTAGAATGCTTTTAAGGGTCCTTCAGTAAATGGACCTTTTTGAAGTGAAATGCAATTGCAATGTACTGCGATGCTCAGAGTCACCCCTCAACGGTATTCAATGGTTGTTTGGCACGTTGTGTCAATTGTCTGTCCCATGCGTTCAGACAATGTCAGGGCGTGTATAGGTGTTCTGGCCAGCTTAGTGTCAATAATCAGGTGACGAACTTGGTGGAAGCAAGATTCGCGTGAATTACTGTGAAAAAGACTTCCACCTAAAGAATATTGCCGCAGGAGGCAAAGTAGCAACAGTACAAGTCAGTTAAAAAGATATTTACAGTAAGATATACATTGTACCAATGCAGAGCACAAAATACTATACATTTTACAACTTTCGTGATGTTTTATTTTTTTTGGCGACCAGCCTAAATTCAAGATACTGCAAATACGCAGTTCCAATGTTGCTGTAGTGCTACAGAATTGTTTTAACTGCAAATTCAGAACACAGGAAAAACTCCTTTTCCCTCTTACACTAAGTTACAGCGAAATAAAACCACTGTGAAAGTGAATTAGTTTACAGCACCCACCTGCAATTTGCAGAAAAAAATTGTTGTTGAGATTACACGATTTACAGAAAAAGATATGAGAAACACGAATTTGGGCTTGAATGAATCACAGAAGAGTATTGTAGAAAACTGAAATATTATAGGCATTGCCGGTTTGTCTCCAGTTGTACAATTGTCACCATTGAACAATTGGTTGCTACAGATTATATTGTTAGAAGTTCTATAGTCAAAAAGATACCATATTTTGACAAATGTCATTTACCTGGAAATTGTGATGGAAAACAATGAAGAAAGAATGAATAAAGAAGTACGTTTAGTTCGCTGGGTACCACTGACTGGCTCAGTCTTTTCGCTAATCCGTGGTCAGCAAGCAAAAAGATTGAGCCATCGGTTACTACGGAGGATGGGGCCCAGGCTAGCATTTAGTATACTCCCTGCAGATAAGGGACATGTGTGCATGAGAATGTGCCACACCCACCTGACCTCACTTTCACTAGCTCTTGTTATCAAGAGGACTTGAAGTGTTTTTCCCTATATGGATGTTTACAACAGTAGCTTATTTACATGTACTGTATCATGTATCATCATTGTTTACATAACATAGACACTTGCTTTGTCTCGAGTAACAAGCTAAATGTTAATGGAGGGGGGTGCTTTGTATTTGCTTTAGGTTCATGTTTGATATAAGGAAGGAAGGAAGAAATGTAAAGATTTGTTAAATGGGTCCCCTAAGATTTCAGTTTGTCCCATGTGCTACAGTGTGAATGCCTACAAGCATATCTGTCAGTATGTTTATTCATTTATTCCTTCTACAAATTAAGACTTGAGAAGGAAGGCAGACGAATTAAGACAAGGGAAGGAAGAAAAGATTTGTTAAATGGGTCTCCTAAGACTTCAGCTTGTCCCATGGACTACATTGTTTTATGTTTGTAGACATATCTATCAGTATGTTTATTTATTTATTTATTCCTTCTAGTACAAATTAAGACTCAAGAAGGAAGACAAATTAAGACAAAGGAAGAAAGAAAAGATTTCTTAAATCAATATATGGCTCCCCTAAGACTTCATCAGCTTGTCCTATGCACTACAGTGTTGTATGTAACATTGTCATTAAAGATATCGGCCAGTACAGCTGCAGTTAGGTTTATTTATTTATTCCTTTTACAAATCAAGACTCGGGAAGGAAGACAAATTAAGACAAAGAAAGGAAAGATTTGTTAAATGGCTTCAGCTTGTCCTATGCGCTACAGTGGTTTATGTTTGTAGAGATATCTGTCAGTACATTTATTAATTTATGCCTTCTACAAATTAAGTCCATTCTACTACAAACGTACTGTGAATCTAGGCTGCCTGTTTTGATTTGATATATAGAAGCGGCCAAGAGGCAGGCGACTCACTCTCCGAATAATCAATAGAAGGATAATTAGAGTGATAAGAGATTAAGGTTTGGGATTTAGGCAAGGTGATTGCTTTTCGTTATACCCCCGGTAGTAGCCATTCTCATAAGGTTCAATATCCTGGCATAGGTTGCAGAATAGTCAAGATTTACATATCATGGTTCTATATAGAACCATGATCATATGTAAAAGAATATGATTTGATATTCAGAGATTTGCTGTGTATACTCTCATTGTAGCAGACAGTATATCACTATCATATTTGGTTAATAAGATCATACAAGTATAATTGAAAGTTAGGGCATGTAAATTTGATAGCCCGATTGTCATATTGTTCAGAACTTCTGTAACACAATAACATGGTATAAAAGGGTTATCGTATATATAATGCTACATGTAAAAAATGTATATCCCTTACACTGTTACAGTTTCTGAAATAGGTATTTGCAATAATATTGTACAGATAAGCCCCATTGTGATGATAACAGAAACATGTATGTATACTTAAGTAGGCTTGTAGGCAAGGCATAAGATTCTGCATACATCAGAGACAAAGTAAGTATTGCTAAGTGCTCAAAGTGCTTTTACTAGTACTTCTTAATGCTAGGTTAATCCATCGTTCCATTGTAATATTGCGGTCTGATGTATTGTCACCGCTGATATTGTCTTAAAGATCGCACTGCAGAAACGTGCCACCAGCAAGTGAATCTTCTAATCCTGGTCCCTCCAACTTTCAAGACTCCCTAGGCACTTCCCTTATCAGCCAGATGATTGATGACAGCACATATACTAGTATATCTTGCATTTTCCAAATGTTAGCCAAAAGGGTAAAGATAAATCCAGTTGTCCTGTCCAATTGAGGTACTTAAAAATTAATTTCGTACCATTTTTGGACCCTAGATGAAAAAGATTATCTGGATGTATAATTTGAAATATAAATACACAGAAAAGGCTTTAAAGTGTAATATCAAAATTTATTTTGATACTGAAAATTCCGCTATTATACATTTATGTAGATTTATTTGCCGTTGTTGTTTTATGCACAGAATGCACCTCAGAAAACAGGTGCCAATCAGAAGAAGGTAACAATCCAACTGACATAATGGCCAGAAGTTTGTAAGTTTTGTTGTTAGTCCAGGTTGATTCGATTATATGGATTACATCAATTTTCCATTTCAAAAAAAAAGTTCTCAAAGCTCAAAAATGTTGTAAATTGTACAAACAGCTGCAAAATGAGCAAATACATGCCATCAATTACAAAAAAAAATATATTTCAGGAAAGGGATAGTTTTACTAATGTTGCAGAATGCCAAAGTCAATTCCAAAGATGTGAAAGAACAAAAATGAAGAATCTATTATTCAGTATACCAATGTGTTAAGGCATTAGCTCACCCTTCATGACCAGGAACCAGTATCCCTACTTTGTAATTAGCTTTGCTTCAGTCTGTCTTGGTCATTTCCTCTGTCCAGCGTACAAATATACATTTCAGACTTTGTAAAGTTCAGCCAACAAGCAATGAAATTGAGCCGGGCAATCCCTTTCAATTGCCCCACCACGAGCCATGCGACACCGATCACTCTAGGAGTCCATTTGCGAAGCGTTCAGGCCATTCTAAGAATGTTGTTGAAGTTATCAGGGCTTGAAATTCATTTTTGGGAATAGGTGCACTGATGTACCTAAGGCCACACCAATTTAACTTCTTGGTTAACAAATTTTTATTTTCAAAGAAAAAATTGGAAAATTGAAAAAATTGGAAAATAAAAATTCGTTAACCAAGAAATTAAATTGGTGTGGCCTAACGTTACGATTTAGGTGCACAGACAATAATTTGGGTGCACAGTATAGTTATTATTTATATACAAAATAAAATAGAATTTCAGCGAAACCTAGTTACAAACCTTCACTTGAAAGTTCATCTGTGTTGGTAGAAGTCATTCTGAATGGAGTTTAAACTGTAAACGCCAACACAAAAATTGGACTTACCCAAATTTTGTAGTTACAAACCTTATTGCCTCTCATCAGAGCTTGACTCTGAAGTCCATTAGTTACTATCTGGAAAATCCTAAACAAGAATGTTTTTCATATTTTTCAAGACTTTTAAATATTCTGTATACTATTAATTATTACTAACGTACAATGGCTTACTGCATGTCTGTAATGTACGCAAATATTGAGGCGCACCGGTGCACTCGCAGGCAAAAATTAGGTGCACAGCTCCAATTTTGGGTGCACAAAAGTGCATAATTATGCACCATGTATTTGGAGCCCTGCATTGTGCATGGCGGACAGGCCGCATGATGGATGTAAGGTGTCCTGGAGTTGTGCCAGAGCTCAACCTGTCAGGACCAGAACCTGCAGGCTGGTGTAGCCTCCTGTGTACCATATCCGCCCAGCTGGGCAGCCAACCTTACTGATCACAGGGCAGACTACATATACCTGTCTGCACGGGCCGGGCTAGCTGCCGGGAAAACAAAATATGGACCCCGCAAATAGATCTCGAGGCGCGCACGATTCATCCAGCTGGTAGGGATGTTATCTATTACAGTCCTTTATTACAATCTATCAACAGAATATACTTCTATATAGGATTTATGTGATAGTATATAGTGGTATTTTGTAGTCTAATATTTATTGATGGTTAGATATGATATTGAAACAAGGACGAATGGTAAGAACTGTCTTCGTTATATTGTTGAATATGATTTTTGTACAGAATTCTGTTGGGAAAATTGTGTTTTCTTTTGCCACGTACCCCAGGGAAATTGGGGCCTGAGTTGTCATCATATGTAGGCGGAGCGCCTGCCCTGATATCTTTGGCATTATTTAGCATTCTTTACCTTCACTGCTAATTTTCTCTGACACCTTGTACATTTTAGATAATGATAACAATGACAGGATCTTCTACTAGTCGGAGGTGTTGTCTTAAATGTTGTTGTTTATGTACAATGTCACCTTGGCTTTCATCTCCGAGTTGAAGACAGTGAAATATTGCCGGGCCCATATCGTTGAGTGATGATGATTATGAATGCGTGGAGCACATTTGTATGCAACACAGGGGTTAGGTAACATCATATGGACAACGTAATATTTGACCAAATTCTCTTGGAATCCCCCAGCTTTAGTCTTCATATAGCTGGAGAGATCTGAAGTTGTATAAAGTAATATAATATTACTCCTTGGGGGTGATAATTTCAAACAACCTGCTGGGTCCAAAATTGAGGTGAGGGTACGTTATGACAGGTGGAAGGATTTCTGCAGTTAGTATATGATTTGAGAACAGGTTTTGTTTAATTTTCAACAGCAAAACTTTACTACTTTCAGAAGGTGGGTTGGCCACGCTGTATCTAAGATAAACTCTGGTCCTTAGAATAGAAATGAATGAAAAATTATGCCATATATTTTATGTTGGATATTCAATATATGTATATCCTCTGATAGTTGCTCACGCTGAATGATGACAGTCAAGATATTATCCCTCATTGCATTTTCGTCTACTCTTCTAGCTTTCCTCACTCCCCCTAAGAGTGACTACAGTGTCTGTTAGATATTGTAGTTGCACATTGGGGAATCTAGATTCTGTTAATGGCCCCATATGTCATTCTTGGTAGAGGGGGTCAATGGCAAATGAATTCATTGGCACCCTCTTGTATTGTACCTCGAGGTTGGCAACTTTTAGTTAAAGCTCTGTTGAATTTTGTGCCTCTTTTTGTAATGTATTCTTTAACTTGGAACCTGCTGAAAACTTATCATATATAATTATTTTGTTTTTAGATTTAATTTAGCTCTTTGTCAAAGATAAGTGTGAATGCACTCGAGAATTTTGTCAAGTATTTGTGTTGTATTCTTCCTTGCCAAAACTTGCTAAAACTGTTATTTAAAAAACTGCATTGAACGAATATTCATGGTTATTATTGAATCAGCAAAAATGTGTCTCCAAGATTTATGATGATGAATTTTGTCATTTACATTCCGTCATCTTCATCAATTCCCATTGGAGGCACCACAGCACTGAAAATTCATCTAAATCTGAGGAGACTTGATTTTCAAGTAGACATTTTTTGCAGTGTTAAAATTTTGTGTTAGGCACTAAAGGTACATTACTGAATGAAAATTTGGTATGATTTCATGGTGGAAAGGTTACCACAAAAACAATCACTGCAAATATTTCAAGATGTGCGGTATGTCACAGATGATACTGGTGGTTGGTTCAGTTACTGATTATCATGTAGTTTTCACTGATACCTGTCACTGGTACTGATAGTCAGCTAATGATGCGGTGGTGAATCCCCAATGACACGTTGATCATCAGTGACAACAAACATTGAATATTCATTTCCAAGTAGTATTTCAGTATAATCATAATCTTTTCTATGTTCTTATCCAGTCTTATCCAGCACTAATGAGGAATTTTACATTATACTTACTGATAAGGCCATACCAATAAAATTTATTGGTTGGATATTTTCATGTCAAATTTTAACAAGAAGATATCATGAAAACAGAGGGCATGGAGAGAAACTGGCATCTGACTCTTGTTCACTCCCTGATACTGTAAATACAGAAATGTTCACGATGGTTTTATGTTAGCAGTTTTTGCGCTGAAATCTTTACCGATGATGATGAAAATCACTGTGAAAAGCCATTCCATTGTGTGACTGTAGTCACTACTATTGTTTCAAATGTGAACACTCTATTTTCTACCTACTGTGAAATTCAATCCCCTCAAACATTTCTGCATTTACTGTGTGTACCACGCTACAGACTCTTCTCAGAGTCAGACAGTTTTCATGTTGATATTCGAATTCCAACATAGCTAAACCAAGAAATTAAATTGGTATTGCCTGAATAAAGATGTAAGTAAAAGTAAAAGGTATTTTTTTCCTCAGCATTTTTTTCCTGGACATTTTATCCCCAGCCCCATCCGGTAGTAGTTGGCCAACCCAATAACGCCCCCTCAGTGCTGTATGACAGCGTCCTGTCAAGGGAATAACTGACAGCCTAGCTGCTAAGCTGAGGACTGGGGCTACGCATAGAAAGAAACAAAGTACTCTAACCATCGTCACTCTTGCCTTTTGGCATAGCCGTAGGGAAGCTATCATTTGCATTCTCAGGTATAAAGCCACAAAGTGCCCAGGAAGAGTGGGCTACTTAGTGTATACTCTAAGGAGATGTCTTAGATTGGCCGATAGACTTTTACAAGTCCTGGATGAACCTTGCAGGGCCAAATTTGCATTCCCAACATCCCCTCTCGGAGTGCTAATTGAGGGAGAGTACGGGAACAGGGAATTCATCCGCCCTCACTTGTACTAGTGTGCTGGCTGGGGACATGAAGGCCTCAAAATTTATCTTTGTGAATAGGTGCACTGGTGCACCTAACCAAAAAAAATTAGGTGCACAGAGAGAATTTTGGGTGAACAACAATCGGAATAAAGTAGAATGTCAGTAAAACATAATCACAAAGTTTAACACTATATATACTTCCACTTATAAGAATTAATCAATCGGTAATTCTAAAGCTAACTTTGAAATTGTACTCATACATCAGATAAATTATAACAAAGTTTAAATTGCTTTTTCTGATACTTATATTTCAAGAATATACTGTATACTAGTGTACCTTTAAACCCTATAGTGTACAAAAATGTCTAGGTGCACAGCTACAAGTTTGGGTGCACAAACTTGCACATGCATCCAGTGTTTCGAGCCCTGACATGGCATGATGAATATTCCCATTTTCAACCACATCATCAATATAGCCATCTGACAGGGTACGAGACCATGAGGAAGGAAAATTAAAACTCCAGTCAGAGACCTCACTTGGCCTTGGGGTTGACACCAACAGTACGTGGCAATTATAAGGTTGTGCTGAATGATCTTAGGCTAATAAATGAATACTCAGTTAAGTGCTGCACGTAACCTTAAAATCAAGTCAAGGTAACATACAATGTTCCAATAAAGAAACAGCGTAATTTGAATAGCTATCTGACAATAGGAATATACTATTAGTTACTAAATGCAATTATGCAATTTATGATACTGTATCACATATCGTATCGGATGACTGCGTTTCAGCATGATGTACATAATAATTTGACATGTACATGTAGTTTTATCTAAAACAACCCATTGGAATTTCATACACAAAGTAGCTATAGGTGATTTTTTTCTAATGACATTGCCAACCTTACTAAGGATGCGACCTTTAATGCGGCATTAGAACATTTAATCATAGAAAGATTGAAAGGATATTGTTTTAACCTTTTGCACACTGAAATAGCTGTTTGGCACCCAATTCCCTATTGATTACAGGCAGCAGGGAGAAGGTTAAGTTAACTGAAGTATATTATACTAGTTTATGTGGTAGACTGTTACTATTAGTGAATGTTTATATCCCTATTTGAGATAGCCATATAGGGTCGACAAAAATCCCACCTGTTAATAAGACTGCATTCCCCCCCCCCCCTTATCAACTTTATTTTTGTGTTTCCTATATATATGTATGATGGTATATTACATTCAGTCTCTGAACTGTGATAAATGGTGTAGACAAATGGACTGGATTGGCCCCCATCTTGTACCTAGACTTGAATGGATATCCAGTTTCTGGCCATCAATAAATATGCATGGCCTGTACTAGATAAAATCCATGGCAGGATCGCTGCAGGCAATCATACCATTGGCCTTGTTAAAGCAGTCAAAACTGATAATGTCAGAGGAAGGTCATTTCTTACCCCTGCCAAGGAGGTAATGCATTCAGCCAAGTGTGTGTGTGTGTGTGTGTGTGTACATGTGTGTGTGTGTGTGTGTGTAGCATGTGCATGTGCATGTGCATGCGTGTGTGCATGTGTGTTAGTGTGCGTGCATGTGTTAGTGTGTATATATATTTGTATTTGTGCATGTGGGGTGTGTGTATGGGATTGTGTGACTGTGTGTATCTGTATGCTTGTGTGTCTGTAATTGTCTGTGTATGTACTGTGTACCTTTTAACAGAATCTGTGTTAGTGTGTATGTATGTGTGCCTATATGTTGATAACTGTAAAGCTGTAAAAGTATCTATTATATTTAGATATATGTCAGGAATTAAATGTTATTATCTATCAAACATTTTTCTTTCAAAAGGTCAAGTATAAATTTCGTCTGTCTACAAACAGTTTGCACGTTTGAAAACTGAGTGCTTGTTCAAGTTTGAGAATCGGTCCACCTTGTTGGCTTTGCTTGTCAAAACACTGAGTTCAACAGTAGAAAATTTTCAATCACGTTTAAAGTTTGTTCAATAGGTAATTCAAACCACACAGCCCAAGTCATGAGTTTTAACTTAAGAGAAGACAGGCAAAGTCGTGAAAGGAAGAAACGTTTACAGAAAAAACAGTCTGCAGTTTTGAAAGTAAGCTTCTTGGATTATATGAAGTAAGCTTCCTCCAAGTTGGTACGTGAAGAATGTGGTGCGTGTCCCGAGTTAACCAACCCCATCCCTCAGACAGCCCTGCTAATATCCAACCACTGAGGCAATAATGCAAATGCATGGAGATATTACGTGCTTGGATAAATGGTCTCTACATTCATGACTCACGCCATATTCTATTAGTGCTCAAACATAAAACTCGTGACTGCAAATGAAGACCTATACGGCAAGGGGAGGAAAGTCAATGTTGATCTCTTGCAGCAGACTCTTCCAAAAATAGACTGGAAAAGGACAGGCACTCAGCTGTTCTGAAAGTGAGACGTCATGTGAAGGGCATACCAGTAGAACTAAGCATAGTTAAAAAGTATTTCGGACTTTTCTAGAAGGGCCAAGGTAAGGGGTCTAATTCCTCATAATTCATGATCGAATATGCCCAAGAATGTGTTTTTTTTTGTTTTGATTTTGGAAAAGATGATTTGGTTTAATTTCAAACTGATGACCCTTGCCAAGAATGATAACTCAAGCATGTAGATTTCAATTGTTTTTGGCTTGTAGGTAGTTATGGTAATGAAAGAGATGCATATTATGCAATTTAGGACATACTTTACATAATAAATGAAGAAAACTCAGCTATCTGTCTCTTTGGAGAGCTCCTGCAGTGAGGCTTTAATTCTGCCATTTTCCTCGCTGTAGGTGGCTCCTTGGAGCCCATGTTCTTAACACCATACGTAGCAGGTTGTTTTTAAAGTATTCCTTCGTTCACTTTTATGTTTTTCGGTGGATGGCCGAGACTATTGTTGCCTGCCGCGAGCCACACGTGCACCCCCCTCCCACCTGGTATCTCTTGTCGCCATGGGTCTGCGTTTTTTTGTTTTAAGTTTATTGACGTTATCTCTTATTTTGAAATTGAACATGGCTACCAACGATGATCACATCAACCTCAGCCTGAAGAAGAAGGGACTGCATATCGCTCATATAAACATATGCAGCCTTCGCAACAAGGTGGGTGAAGTTGAACATTTACTGAACAACAACCTGCACATTCTTGCTGTGAGCG
The DNA here is from genome assembly GCF_035083965.1 of Branchiostoma lanceolatum. NCBI lineage: Eukaryota > Metazoa > Chordata > Leptocardii > Amphioxiformes > Branchiostomatidae > Branchiostoma > Branchiostoma lanceolatum. The sequence goes on from NC_089732.1 coordinate 10,962,583, forward strand.
AAACCCACCTTGACTCCAGCGTCCTGGACGGTGAGGTACAGATTGCGAACTATGACATTCACAGACTCGACAGGAACGGGAGAGGAGGAGGGGTTGCCCTTTACGTCCGGAGCCACATACCGAGCAAAATTCGAAGTGATCTGAGTGTGACCGGCATTGAAGCTCTCTGGATACAAGTACATTTACCTTTCACTAAACCGATGTTGATTGCTGTTGTGTATAGACCCCCTAGTTCCGACAGGGCTTACCTTGAGTCTCTCCTACTGATCATAGACAGAGCAAGCAGGGAGGGCATGGAAATCTGTATGTTAGGGGACTTCAACATTGACTGGAACAACAGTTCCCCCCAGAAGGAAGACCTATCCAACACTGCAAGGTCGTGCAACTTGTCTCAAGTCGTGAATGTATCTACACGCAAGGGCTGTAACAGACATGGACATAGCACAGCTACTTGTATTGACCTCGTTTTTGTTTCATCCCCAGAGAAGTACAGTAGCGTAAACACAAAGTGCTGGGGTTGTACCGACCATGATATTGTTTACATCACAAAAAACACCAAGCTACCAAAGCAACCACCAAGATCAGAGTACAAGAGAAGCTACAAAGGATTTAACTCTGAGAAATTCATGCAGGACATAGCAAACCTTCCATGGACTCTTGTTGAACTGTTTGAAGATGTGGACGACGCCTTGGATGTGTTTATGCTACTTTTCAACACAGTGGCTGACTTCCATGCTCCTGTTCGACGCTTCACAGTCCGTGCTAACTCCGTGCCTTGGCTGGACGCAGAGCTGAGGGAAGCCATGGCCATGCGAGATGAAGCTAAGACTGAAGCTGACAAGTATGGTCTACACTCCGACAGGGAAGTTTACAAGAAACTCAGAAACTATGTGGTTAAGCTAAACAGAATGAAGAAGGAACACTATTTCACATCCAAGATGACTGAGAATTCCAAGGATCCAAAACATGTATGGAAGTTAACTAATTCATTATTAGGTAGATCTAAGTGCAACAGTCCTACCTGTGTGGAAGTGAATGGTCAGTACATAGTTAAGCCTAGTCAAATTGCCAACTACTTCAATGATTACTACACAACTAAGACCGAGACTCACAGGAAAAACCTGCAGTCTCAAAACGCACCTGTCACTGATCTCATTGATCAGCACATTATGCCTGATAAGTCATGTGGTTTTCAGTTCCACTCAGTCGGCACTGCGGAAATACTCAGGTTGTTGGTAAACATTCCTATGTCATCAACATGTGGTATTGATCAATTAGAGAACAAATTAGTTAGATTATCAGCTGCGTATATTGCATCGCCAGTAAGGCATATTTGTAACCAATCACTTGTCAATCACTTATTTCCCGACCAATGGAAGAGAGCTAAGGTGTGCCCCCTGCCTAAGAACACCAGAATAACATTGACCGGGAATAACAGCAGGCCCATTAGCTTACTACCTACCTTAAGCAAAGTATTAGAAAAGGTGGCACACAATCAGATCTGGCAATATGTTACACTGAATGATATTGTTACACCCCACCAACATGCCTACAGACCAAACCATTCCACAACCACCGCCCTGTTGCAAATGACAGATGACTGGCTCTCCGCCATAGATAAAGGAGAAATTGTAGGGGCCGTCTACATTGATTTTAGTGCGGCTTTTGATCTAGTTGATCACCAGCTTCTATTGGCAAAACTTAAATCCTATGGCTTCAGTTTAGGCTCTCTGACTTGGATGAGTAGTTATCTGCAGGGTAGAACACAGGTAGTGTATATTAATGGGCATTTTTCAGAACCATCTGTACTTGAATGTGGAGTCCCCCAGGGAAGTTGTCTAGGCCCACTTATTTTCACATTGTTTACTAATGACTTACCTTTGTCAGTCTTAAACAGTACAACTGAAATGTACGCAGATGACACATCGATGTACAAAGCTGCTAGGTCCTTATCTGAGATAACTGCTGCTTTACAGCCTGACCTTAATAAGATATCAGAATGGGTAAAGAGCAACAAACTTGTCATGAACATTTTGAAGACCAAGTGCATGCTCTTCGGTTCACCCCGAAAACTTGCCCTTCTGCCTTCAACTTCTTTAGACTTAGTAATTGGAACAGAGGGTATTGTACAGGTGAAAGAGACGGTGTTGCTTGGGTTGCACATCACTCAATCACTTACATGGAATTTGCATGTGAATCATACTATTGCTAAACAATCTAGGAACATTGCCCTTCTGAGACGGCACGCATGGGCCATGACGCATGATGTTTTTAAGGTAGTTATGTGTGCACTAGTCCTATCTGTGGCGCAGTACTGCCTACCAGTCCTTGCCAACATGTCGGACTTGAACACTCGTAGGCTCCAAGTGGTACAGAACAGAGCCTGTAGAATGCTTTTGAAATGTGCGATTGACACACCTGTTGCACAAATGCATACGGATCTAGGTTGGCCCACGGTAAGAGAAAGGTTCGCCATCAGTACTTTAAATACTTTTTTTAGAATACTTGTTAGTCACGAGCCTCAAAACATCTACAGTTCTATTGTCCCTGTCCATTCTACACACACATACTCGACTAGATTATCCAGCTCCCACAGTTTCAAACTACCTAAACCAAAAACTAACAGTCAAAAGCGAACCTTTCTCAACCGAGCCATCAACCTTTGGAATACATTACCATCTAACATCAAATCATTGACAGTCCCATATCACTTTAAGAAGGCCATCTACCAGTTTGTCACCAATTATTCGTAAGTTAAGTTAGCAATCTGTATTTGTTATGATTATGTATATAACGTTATGTCCTTTTAATCTTGCACTGTATATATGTCTGTGTTTGTATACTTTTTGTGTTGAACCCTGGAAGATTAGTCGCAATTCGACTAAAGGGTATCGAAATAAACCAATAAACCAATCTGACCCAAGTGCTATGAACACATACTATTCTGTTGACTGTTGAGCCAATTCTTTGAGTTGGAAAACAGTTTATTTCTCATTTTGTAATTTACCAACTTAGATGAACCTTCAAGCTAATATTCCACTGATTGATAGCCTTCAAACCCAGGAGGACCTCAGGGTTCTGGGCCAAACACCCTAGCCAACACAACGCCACAACTGCTACCTTTTATACTAAAGACCTCCGTCCCCCCCTCCCCCAGGTGTGCTGACTCCCTGTGGATGATGCTGCGCAGCTGTTTCTGCGCCCCTCGTGAGAAGGTGGTGATCAGGGTGCTGGAGTTCCAGCATGCCAACCTGGAGCACGTCCCGCCCGAGATCTTCGAGTACACCAAGTCCCTGGAGGAGCTGTACCTGGACTCCAACCAGATCAGAGACCTGCCAAGGGTACGTTAACTTTGTTTTATTTATCAGAAATATCCATTAGGCCACACTGTCCTGATTGTATGGATGACATCCGCGCACACATCAATTTTCGTCCATTTCCAAAAAAATGATAATAGAAAGTTAATTGCAAATTGTTGCCCGTAGGCTAATTGCAAATACATGATACAATTGAAAAAGGATTGACACCAATGAGGAACAGTATAGCTTGTGACTACTCGTCTCTAGGCTAACTTCTGACACTAAATTCTACTTATTGGGTTTGGCTTCTTTTTCCAAGACAGCGTAAGACAAATGATCCCACTTTTTAACAATAGGGTCGCGACCGTATTGTAAATCATATAAAGAAACAGCAAGATGAGGAAATATATGCCGTAAGTTAAAAAAAATATTGGAAAAGGGATACTAATCAGCGAAGTCTTCCAAGGTCAAAGACAAAGATGTAAATGAAGATTTACACTATATATGTTCTGTGTGTTCAGTCATTTGTTCAACCTTCCTGACCACTTAGAAGTTAGATTTAAAAAAAAATTCAAGGCATTTACTTTTTTCCCCAACTTTTTTTTCTGCACACCAGAATCATTTTTTTTGTACCTAGATGATGTCATCCATCAATCAAATAGTGATTCACTGCCTTTTACCTCCCCAACCAAAGTGATAGTAGACGTTACACCAGTGCAGGTATATATAGAGAGAAGAAAGGTGTTTCGAGCCCTGTTGTAGAGAAGATATTTTGAAGTCAGAAAGTGAGAAAGTCTGGAGACACAGAGTCGGCTCTTGTACTTCACACAATGTCTGAAGCGACAGGCAGACGATATAATGGATTACTGAAATTTGGATCTCGACACCTAGAAATGACCTATGAAAACTATAGGAGATAGAGTCTGCAGTGCACTTATCTAAAAGGAATATAGAGTGCCGTCACAAGTGATTCGGGTGGTCACCTTCTGAACTAGGAGTCATAAATCCTGTGTAGAGTGGCCGAATAAAATGTTAATGCCAATATTGCACTGAATTTTTCTTTTGTGGCTGTGTGAGGCATAGCATTACGAACTTGTGTGGCCTAATGTTATATAATATTCGCCAAAAGTTAGTTACTCAAGCAACTGAATAAAATGTTGAAACAATTACTGTTTCAACATTTTATCCAGTTGCTTGAGTTGTCTTTTGGCATATCTTATTACCTGGATGTTTACCTTCATCGACGTCATATGATGATATTGATGTTTGAGTTTTTGCCTTTCCCCCTTGTTTAACCTTCTCCCTGCTACCTAACTCTGTAACCAATAGAGAATTAGGTACCAAATGGCTACTTTAGTCTGCTCAAGGTTAAAGCACTAAACTTCCTGGTTCATTTGTATGGTTTACATCTGAAGGCAGATATACAAATGTAAAGCTAACCACACCAGAATGTCTATCACATCAAAATATGTACCACAGACCATCGACTTGATAAAAATCATTTGCCCACCCAGGTGGTACTCTCTCATGGACGATGTGGGTAAAAGTCACGTACACTACATGTGTGTTATCCACCCTGGCATGTATATGGCCATTTCCAGGACACAACCAATTACCTGGGAGGTAACCCTAGCCGTCCAAGTGGGCTTGAAGGAGTTGATTGGTAGATGTCATAACACTGTATGTCTTTGCTAGTCCCTCTGGGGGTAGCCTTCTACTGAAACCTTTACTTTTCATGTACATTGTATTTCCCTGGAGGTCTGTCTGAAGGAAAAGATAACATGACTCATATGTTGTTGATTTTGAGCTGCTAGATAGATTATTGAATTCATATTTGGGTATCAATTTCTCCTAGCTTTAATTGCATCTTATTGATAATTCTATTGATTTAGAAAAAAATTATTTTTGCTAAAACCATCCAAATTGCAATTCTTCTCCAGAATACATGTATGTATGTTTCATATTCCACTGACTACCGTGTAGAAATCAGACCCTGCATCAGTTGAACTAGAAATAGCATAGTTTTAATGCCTTTGATAATCTGTTTACAGTTTACTTTATTTGTTTACTTGTTTTGAGTACTGTTGTATGATTGGAACAACGGTGTAGCCTTGGACTGCAATAAAGTTTTATTGTGTTGGAAAAAAGAAGAAATTTATGGCTCTTGGTGGCAAATGTACAGATTTCTGTGTGTTATTTTGGCACACCTTTGACAAATTAGCCAAAGAGGCTCGATGGGCATCACTTCACCACCGGGGAGGGTTGTGTAAAGTGCCTTTCCCAAGTTCACAACATCTGGGTATGGTGAGTATCGAACCCGGGAACTGTTGGTTCTAGTCCAACGCTCTAAATGTTACCCCAAACCGATGCCACAATTGTGTTAAAGAATATTATTAATATTTCCTTTTTTTCCCCTTCCACAGCCCCTGTTCATGTGCCATGGGCTGCAGAAACTTGGCCTGAGTGACAATGAGCTGCTGATGCTCCCGCCGGCCGTGGCCAGCCTGGTCAGTCTGGTGGAACTGGACATCAGTAAGAATGGTAAGACTGGACGGCACGTCTTGTTTGGCCCACTGGGGTTTACACACCATTATAGGCTGGCCTTGATTTACTGGTTTACATGTAGGGATGTCCCTATAGCTCAGCTGGTGGCAGCCTTCTGCTTCCAATTAGTGGGTAATTGGGAGACCCTGATTTAAATCCGGGGAGGGGCATAAGATGGGGGCCCTGTGTTCAAGGAGATGCTACTAACTCCTCCCTGTAGAAATATTCCCTGCTATAAAAACAGCAAGGGAACTTGCTGCCCTACATACATATGTATATATATGTGCCACTATGCACTACAGGGTGACTAACAAGAACTTAATTTACGTGATGGTATGTGTAGCACATTATCTAAAATGATGATATACAGTGTATAGGCATTGAGATGGGAAACATATTATTGGCTAGGCTGTGAAATAAGTTAAGAAGACTAAGTTTGCTGCTGATTTTTTCATTATCTGTAAAATATCTAATGAGCTTTTTTATTACATATCTCTCTAGATCTTTATTCCTATATCTGATAGTTTCAGATTTTTTTTATCGTTGACTCAGACTAGACGTTTGATATAATAATAGTTACTCGACTAGGATTAAGAAATGTTTCAAATGTTTCTCCCCAGGTATAAGAGATCTTCCAGAAAGCATCAAGGCTTGTAAGAACCTTACCTATGTGGAGGCAAGTGTCAACCCACTGGGCAAGTAAGTATGGCAGATGTTTCTTTAAGATGTATTGTTGTTTCTTCAGTGCAGTTCGGTTCAGTTCATCCTCAATGAGGTGATACTATTGTCTCCATAAGTCCCTGTCGAGAAGTTTATCAAAGGTCCCCCTAAGTACCTTCTTAGACATTTTTATACCTCATGTGTCAGTACACTGTTACTTTGTGATATATTCTTGTGACATTCCCTCATCTTACCTGTAACTTTGTATGGTATCTATACACAGCACCAGTTTTTTGGTGTGTCATTCAGCACCAAGGACAGTCTTGTTGATTAGTAGTAACTGTCACAAAAAATATATTAAGAATCTAGCGATTTATGTCCACATAATTTCATTTGTTTTTATGTTGTTACATATTTTGTATCTCTGATACTTTTCAAAATCAATTTAAGATGAATTAATCAATCAATTTAGGTAGAATATCTGCATTGTTTTTAAATCAACTGTAGAATTCTGAAACTAGTGCCAGTAATTGCATGTTTGTTGTAGCAGCAATCTTGGACAGAAATGTACAAAGCCTACTGTAAGCAACCATTTTCCCCATGTTACATGACCAGGCTCCCAGATGGCTTCACCCAGCTGCTCAACCTGACAGAACTGTACCTGAATGACACCTTCATGGATTACCTGCCGGGAAACTTTGGCAGGTAAGGACACACTATGTTGGCTCTTAGACACTTTAAGAAAGAAATCTTGCAAGTCTCAGAGATCAGAACAAGAATACTGGAGGACAATTTGAATCTGACAATATTAGATCCAGGTAGTAGAATGGAGTATGAATTATAACATTTGGCCCCCAGGCATATTTATCTCTCATTTCAGCATTGTTTTTTCTATTCAAGCACTTCAGATATGTTTGTATTGCTTATAAAGGATGCTATCAGCAATGCTTATATGTCACCAAGGAGAAAATTTGAAGAAATAAGACATTTTTTTCCACTTTTTTCAATTGCTGATAGGATAGATGATGCATTGTAAAGAGTCTACAAAATAAGTAAGCCAAATTGACATTTGGACAAACCAGGAGATACATGTACGACACTGAACATGTAATCTGTGTCTCTGGTTGAATGATTGGTTGTACAATGTACTTCCCCCCTAGACTAACCAGGCTGAAGGTACTGGAAGTGAGAGAAAACCACATGAAGACACTTCCCAAGTAAGTTTCTATCTCAGTTCCAACTTCTTTTTGACTTGTGTTCTCTTAGATTTTTATTGTCATTTCTCAATTTTCAGTGTAACAGCTTTGAGAATATATATCAATCGTAATATCCGCATGTTTTTTCAGATCCATCAGTCGACTGATCTTGTTGGAGAGGCTGGACATGGGGAACAATGACTTCTCAGAACTGGTAAGTCATAAATCACATGTTACGGGGGTCTGCCCACCTGTAATTTTCAAAAAAATGTTGGAGATTGCAGAAAAAATTTTTTGGATCAACTGCCTACTTTGTAGTCTGTTTAGACTTGACTCGGTATTTAATCTATAATTAAATATATTGCACTGTGACATATTTACATGTTAGTCACTTTATGATTAACATTTTGAAATGACTATACGCTTGATACCCTTGAGGAGTTACCCTTTAACCATTAACCATTAAACATTTATATTTATTAACTATTTTACATTGTATTTTTTGTAGCCAGAGGTGGTGTGCCACATGTCCAGCCTACAAGAACTCTGGGTAGACAGCAACGCTATTCACACTTTTCCACAGGTATGTACGAATGTCTGAAATGTGGGCTTTTCTATCAAACTGATCAAACCCTTGCTGAAGTTTTAAAGTAATGTTTTATAGATTTATTTGCAATGGAGCAAATACGGATTTTAAACTGGAAAGATAACATTTGCAAGCAAATACATAATGTTTACCTTCACAGGTCTAGCCTAACAAACTTACTGCTCAGTTTATTCTTACTCAGACACATTCATATATATGGTGACCAGGCCCTCCAGCTCTGTCCTTCCACTTGCTACATAATGTAATCAGACATCACAGGCTGTCTGCTACTTTACCAGTAACCATGGTGACAGCATTCTGGTCCAGGTCATTGACCTTATTTGTTTGGAGAAGAAGAAGACACAGGACAAAAACAAAATATTGAATCCCTTCTGTGTAGGTAGACATAAACAAAAGCGCAACATAACAGTTTAGTAAGCTTTTTTTTTATCCACCTCTCAGGCCATAAGGTACTTACAGAGACTTAGCTTCCTGGATGCCTCCAAAAACCAGCTAGAAGACCTCCCAGAAGAAGTGGAACACCTGACCAAAATGACGGACCTTCACCTCTCTACCAACCTCCTTCAGGACCTTCCAGCTGGCATTGGTGAGTACAACATGGCCTGGTTTTCTGTCATCTTAGACAGAGATTCTGGTTCGGTAAAAGGGAAAGGTAGCCCCATAGTCTTTTTGAGGCCGTAGGGGCAGTGGGTTGTTATCCACTGTGTCTAGGGCACATTATTGGAAGGCAGAGCCCAACCCTCTCCTTCCACTGCCTTTTACCTCCCCAACCAAAATCAGGTACCCATTTTTACACCTCAGGGTGATGTGAGGAAAGTCCTGTAAAGTGCCTTTCTCAGGGGCACAATATTGGTGGAATGTTGGAATTCCTGGGTCAAACATCCTAACTGTTAAGCCTTTGAAAATAATGTTGATGTCCTGGTTGATGAAATTGAAAGATTGTGAAAAGAACTTATTGAACTACATGATTGTACACTACATACATAGACTATTTTTCTATAGATTCTATCTAACATGTTCTTCTATGTGTCCAGGTGCATTAACTCAACTGGTGGTATTGAAGGTTGACGACAACCAACTCCTGTCTTTGCCACACTCTATTGGAGGGTGAGTTTGTTTATCATACCCCGGTACAATGTGTGATCAGCCAAGAAACAGTGTAACATCCCTTGACAGCTTGATCGCTTTACTGTTTACAATTATTTCGTTACTCAACTGAATTGCAAAGCTGCGTAGAGGTGCGTTGCTACAGACTTTGAGCCTTAATGAAATAGACTGCACGATTGTATATTTCTAAATTGGGTAACTGACTACATCGTGTCTTACACCATTCATTTCTATATAGGCTTGCTTCGCTGCAAGAACTTGATGTGTCTTACAACGATTTAGAGGTAAGGATTATTTTAATCAAGTTTAATACAGAATCTACTGATCTTTTATCAGACAACTGACTGTGCAATGAATTGTAGTGGAAGGATAATATCAGTTTTAATTCTCTAAAGACTCGAGATTAGCGTTTTAGACGAGGAAGTGACAGTAGCTCCTGATTCTGTCTGGTCCTTTTTGTTTTTAATCACGAGGTTTCATACAGAACCTACTGAGCTCATCTTAAACATTATGACTGTGTGTGATGAATTGTAGTAGAAGGGTTTTAGTTCTCTAGACTATATACTGTGTGTGTGCCTGATAGAGTTCAAAGTTTTTAAAAAAGGTAGTGACAATAACGCAAGTTCACCTCTTGTCCTTTTGTTTAACCTTCTCCCTGCTGCCTAACCCTGTAACCAATAGAGAATGGGGTGCCAAACGGCTACTTCAGTGTGCTAAAGGTTAACATAAAGTAATTTTGTTGCTCGTTCGCTTGTGTACAGCACCTACCACCCACTATAGGACTGTTGCGGAGATTACGAACTCTGATCGCTGACGAGAACTGCCTCATGGAGCTGCCAGCAGAGGTCAGGGTTCTTTGGTCATTACTCATTGAGGCATGTAGACATAAACTACTTAACAGGATCAGGTACAGATTTGGACATAATCCTCTTTATAGTATACCTGGGCCGCAATAACCTTCGAGATGGGTGTTTGGACCGGTCTTTACTTTACGGCCAGGCTTCCCTAGTTCAATTTGAGTGATTCAAACTCGTTTTGAGTGTGGCAGTTGCACTGCTGTCAAAAAGTCGAATACCGGAGGACACAAAATTTTCTCTTCTGGTGCATTTTGCATTGACATTTTTTTTCCAGGTGGGTACGACATAAATAGAATACAACACGGTGTATTCCGTATCCGACCTTTGGGCGATCAAACCCGCAGTCAGGCTGCACTTCCTCAAGTGATAATAAACCGTGTTGTAATGTATTCTATATAATTAGGATCAGGTTTAGGTCCAGACCTGGACATAATCCTCTACACCTGAACCAGAACTGGACCTGAATGTTCCATACTGGTCCCCACCTATAGTATCATGACATTGAAACCTGGAAATGAACTTGAGGTACATGTGTTTGCAGCTGGGCAGCTGTAGCAGTATGACGGTGCTGTCTGTTAGAAGCAACCAGCTGGAGAGACTGCCGGACGAGATTGGCAGGATTCCCAACCTCAAGGTCATTAACGTCAGTGACAACAGGTAACACTGAACAAATCTTAATTTGCATACCTGTGCATGCTAAGGGAGAGTAGAGCAGGAATGTGTTCCAGCTAATACAGACTCTTGTCACGGAGCCTGACGTCTTGCGGGTATTCACTAATCTGCTGGGCGGCCTGGCACACATACCGTCAACATTTCCAGATACAATGTTGGTGGCTATTCACCTTCCTCACTTGCGAAAAAAAATGGCTTGTATCATACTTTTGTAATCGACTTCATCAGTCAGGGCGAAAATTGTGATCGAACACCTGCTCCTTCCTAACCTGATATCAATCAAGCCTCCTGTAACCGCTCACCACCCTGTAACCGATTCATCTTTAATAAAGAATTCTCATGCTTGTCATGCCTAGGCTGGAGTTCCTCCCCTTTAACTTCACCAAGCTGAAGAAGCTGTGGGCTCTGTGGTTGGCCGAGAACCAGTCCAAACCACTCATCCCCCTCCAGTCGGAGTACAACTCCAGCGTACAGGGGAGGGTGCTGACCTGCTACCTGCTACCACAGCAGCAAGGACAGGAGGATGGTGAGACCAGTTTTTTTTGTTTGTTTCAAGGTATCCCCATTTGAAGTGAAGCATGATGCTTTTTCAAGTAGCTAGTGGTAGTTCAATGCGGCTTCGCCACGGCTCGCGTTTTTGGCCAAACACACCGGGCCACCCCTACTCTTCTCGATAAGTGTGTTGGGTTCTTTTACGTGCAGAGGTTTGACGCTTGAAGCTAATGCCTGAAGCTCCCTCATACACGGGGCCGCCGGCTTTATGTCACCATCCGAAATGACGAATGCAATCCCTTACAACATGTCCGAGCTGGAGTCGACACCTAGGATTGAACTCGGGCCCTAGGATCCACGGAATTTGATCCAGATGGCGAAGCAGCGGGATTGTGTTACCGCTTGCACCACGGGGACATGTCGCAATGGTGCCTAAGTATTCATTTGAAATTTACGGAATACATACAAATTTTGCGGAATTCATACAATCCACTACTACACATATTACGGTTTTACCAATAAAAATTTTAATAAATGTTTCTTACTGGTGGATGCAATGAATTCAGTAAAATTTGTAATGTAATCTGAATGTAATGAATTCCATAAAATTCATACAATCCACTACTAAGAAACATGCAAAGTTTTTAGTATGTCTCGGCTGGGGATCAAACTCACGACTCTACCGTATGCAAGGCAAGCACTAGGCCATTGCATAACCTCCAATTATTATGTTTGATAACGCATGGCTTTGTAAAAGTAAGACTTTAGACACCAAGATGTAAATCTCTATTTTTAGATCTGTACATGAGCGACAAAGACAGCTTCCATCCGTCCCTGTGGGAGGAGGAACGCCAGCTCCGCCAGACCATCCAGTTTGACGTGGTGGAGTCACCTGACAGAGAGCCAGTGGTATGTTTATTTGTGTATTATGATACCCTTTAGTAGTATCACGAGTAATCTTCCAGGGTTCATCATAGTCATATAAACATGCAGACTGCAAGATTAAAAGGATTATAAATGTAATCATAACAGAGCATATACAGATAAAAATAAGTATTAACTTAAGTTGCGAACCAGCAGATCGAGAGCCTTTTTGAAGTTGTATGGAGCGGTCAGTGATTTGATGTTGGGTGGAAGAGTGTTCCATACATTGATGGCACGGTAGAGAAAGGTTCCTGTTTGTTTTTGCTTTAGGTAGTGTGAAACTAGGAATTGGATAATTTGGTTGAGTATGCATGGGTTGAATGGACAGGAACAATGGAACTCCAAATGGTTGCTGGTTGAGTAAGACGGTTGCTTGGGAGAAGGTCTGGACTATGTAAAATGGACGAAACTGTTTCAAAGTGACCTCTGATGGCAAGTGGTTGCTTGGCCGGGTTTGACTGACAGTGTACGTATTTTTCAGGAAAGCAGCCTGCGTCGTTGCCCCACCCCCCACAGTCGAGAGCTGCGCAGTATGAAGTGTAAACTGCTGGTGGAGGACAGCGGGGTGGAGACGCCCCCCAGCGAGGTGGTCAGCACCACCAGTAGTCAGGTCGCTCCGGACGTCAGACGACCGTCGGAAGTACGGGTCAAGGAGGCCAAGCTGTCCAAACCACGATCACCACAGACATCACCTCTCCTGAGAGAGAGACATCTCCTCTTCAAAGCTGATAAGGTAAACAATATTGGAGGGAATGATGATTTGTGACAAAAACTTTTAAGTAATATTTTTTGTCAAAATAGTTAAGGCCTTCTTTACCTTTTGTGAAGTGCAGTTCATAACTTGAACCACTACTTTTCATCATTTATTGGTTGATATATGATGTAAAGTAATATTTTGCCTGCCAATTTTTGGTAGTTTGTCAGCTACCTTCCTTATGGCTGTTATGCTACATCCTACCACTAGGTGGAGCTGCAGCAAGAATGTGGGCCCAAAACGTGACTATACTTTGTCTGTACAAGTCTATACTTTGTTCCCTCCTAGGAAAAGCAGCAATGAGACAATGTCACAGTGATATTTTGCCTGCCAACAATTAAGTAGTTGATCAGCCACCTTCCTTATGGCTGTTAATGCTACATCCCACCACAAGGGGGCGCTGCAGCAAGCATGTGGTCCTAAAGTGACTGTACGTTTTGTACATTGTTCCCTCCCAGGAGAAGCAGCAACGAGACAATGGCACAGTGATATTTCGCCTGCCTACAGTTGGTAGTTGGTTAGCTATCTTCCTTGTGGCTGTAATGCTACATCCCTCCACTAAGGGGGCACTGCAGCAAGCATGTGGTCCAAAAGTGACTGTACATTGTTCCCTCCCAGGAGAAGCAGCAACGAGACAAAGCTCGGATGCGGCGGCGCAGCGGCAGCAGCAGTATGGGGAGCGAAGATGAAGTCAGTCCTTTGGGCAAGAGGACTGTTAGTGTAAGTTTGGCGCAATATTGTGGTGAAAAATTTTGGATCATTTCATCCTTTAGAAGGGATGTTAAGCTGTTGGTCTCATGTAAGGGGAGACTTATGCCCTAAACCTCTACACATTTAACAGCTCTAATGTTGATATTGCCTGAAGCTCTCTCGTATAGGAGGCAATCATTTTCATGTCCCAATCTGACACACTGTCTTGCTAATCAAAAGCCTTTTAAGAAAATAGATACATGTATTTGAAGAATGGTCATTACTGGTAATAGTTAATGTCAGACATTAACGATACTGTGTGCCAATGTGTACATGTACCTTCAATCCTGCCACAAAATCTGAGTGGTCCACTGCAGGATGGAACTAAAAAATACAATATTCAAATGCTTCAACTTAGTATCTAACATCTACTAACATAATTCAACCAGGGTACGCAATTCTGCCACCCTGAAAAGATATGTCCATAACAGATCTCCAAACCAACGTCCCCCAGTTTAATGCACTCACATGTACCGGCAGATTTCTGTAACCTGGCGGATTAATGTTAATGGAGGTTACATGTACATTGACAGGATGCAGCCTTCCTGCCACAAAATCTGAACGGCCCCCTGCAGTGCAAGGAGAAGCACGCGGAGACTGCTCCCGTCAGGTACCAGGAACGTGCAGTAGACGTGCCGGATCACGTGCTCCGAACACAACAGGTACTTGTTCATTATCTACTGATAAATTTATAATGTATTGGTTTGTCTGTGAGAGACATACAGCCAGATCTGTCCAGCTAACCAATGGCAGCATGGCTATTACAAAGGACTAGCCCTGGGACATGATCAGTTTGCAAATTACGCTCAGTCCAAAACATATACAGTCAAACCTGCCTATAGCGGTCACTCAAGGGACTGGCCAAAATCGACCGCTATGGACAGGTGGCCGCTCTATAGAAACGGTTGATTTTGACCACGAGCAATAAGTGCCACACTAAGAAACATTTATTCACATACTATACATGTACAGTGTACAGTCAAACTTGGTCTACCGACCACTTCCACAAGACGACGATCGGCTCAAGATCTTGAAGATGACTGATTTCGGTCGGTCTCGATTTTTCCACAAGCATATTATTTAAGTCCAAGTCGATCCATCGATCCGCCCCCAAACCGGAGCACATGCGACTTAAAATGTTGCCGAAGACAACCGTGTCATTTTCAATTGCGCGGTGACATTATTTATCGGGAAAAAATTGCGGAATATCACGGTAAAATCAGCCTGTTTGGGTTGGATTCCTTGACGGTGTGGGAAAAACAAAATGGTGCTTGAGGTCATAGGGTCATTGGGATAGTCTACTGTAATGTAGGTGTGGGGTATGATTTTACTCTATATTAAATAGTACAATATGTAAACTTATTTCGTCAAAGAAGTTCTTTGAATGAAGAGAACACACAAACAAAGAATTGATGACTTTAAAACCTTTTTGTAGAGGATGAAAGGCGTCCGTATAATTTATAATAAAGTGCTCGCCCATGCTACTACTAGTGAAGTAACCCAAGTAAACAAAGCGTCGGCAACATGTACCGCGCGCAAGAGACTCTTTGTCTGCAAATTTCTGGCGTCTTAGCGGTTTTGGAAATTCAAAACCCTCACCAGGGGCCAAATAAAACCATAGGCAACATTTTCATGGGTAATACTGCATGCTATAAAAAAATATAATGACAATATTTTTCTGCCGAGAT
The DNA here is from genome assembly GCF_035083965.1 of Branchiostoma lanceolatum. Taxonomy (NCBI): domain Eukaryota; kingdom Metazoa; phylum Chordata; class Leptocardii; order Amphioxiformes; family Branchiostomatidae; genus Branchiostoma; species Branchiostoma lanceolatum. Next base: position 10,978,133 of record NC_089732.1, read on the forward strand.
TTGGAAGAAATCTTGCGGCGACCATGAGCCGCGACCGTTATCGGCAGTGTTTCCAGACCCGTGGGACCGAAAACCGTGTGGCCGCGACCGCGTTGGACAGTGACCGCTATAGACGAATTCTTAATGCTTACGTCAATGGGAAAAATCCAAGGGACCGACAAAAAGTGACCACTATGGGCAGGTGGCCGCTATGCAAAGGTGGCCGCTAATACAGGTTTGACTGTACCTTAAATCTTGAAATGTTTGCAGTGGTTATGAAACTGCGTGTCTTGTATTTCTACTGGACAACAGTATTGTTTAAACCACAAACTTTAAACACTACAAGAACCTCCTTTCTCCTCCAACCTCAAAATCAAGTCTATGCAAAAATAAAAGAATTTACAGTACAATAAGCTAAGAACACAACAGGTGCAGGTACAGAGATGGAGCATGCCAGAAACTATCTATGATAAGAGTTCTGTTTTTTCTTAATCTCACGAACAAGAGTTTTTCCTTCTCACTGTATCCTGTCACAACACACAAAAATGAAAAAGTCTTACAAATGGAATAAAGTGGAATTATTTGCAGGTGCTTTGACTAATAGTCTATGGTCGCAGAAATGGTCACTTGCTATTATAACTGACTTTCCTGGTACATCTCCCAACTGTAACACATACATTGTACTTTGTTCAACTCCAGGTAATCTCAGCAGCTCCCCCATCCTCAGACTTCCCCCCCAGCGACTACTCCCAGATGGCGGGCAGAATGTACGCGGTCCAGCGAGGAGAGAGAGTCAAAGAAAACCGGAAGAGCGCTCCCGTGGAGCAGCTCCTGGAGGACTCTACCGCGCCGGGAAACTTGGAGGACGGTAAAATCTTCTCCTCCACACCGGACTTGTACAGACACTCTCCTCCCTCTCAGCCCACAGCTGGGGCGGACCAGAATGTCCCCCAGCCCTCTCAGCCATCTACAGCACAACAGGAACAGTTCCCAACCACAACAGCCGCATCTAAAGGCGACAGGACAATGCCCAGAAGCATCTCACAGGGGATCCAAACACAGCAGTATGGCACTCTCCCCATCATGAGCAAGTCAGAGAGCACCAAGGACTTCTCGTCGCACGAGTTCGTGTCGTCCACCCCGCCGTCCCAGCAGCTGTTGGTGACCACAGCCCCCAGTGTCTTAGCACAGCGGTCGCCCGCGCCCAAAGTCCGGCCACAACCCCCACCCAGATCCATCCTTCTGAGTACCGAACAGGTCAACAAGCTACCCAACAGCCAGTCCAAGAGCGAAGAGCTCTCCAAGTCTGTCGTCGGCGACTCGAGCAAGAACACGCCTCCTCCCGACGTGATTTTGTCGGACAGTGCGGTGACGAGAAGTGGAAAGGCTGGGACGAACGCCGCAGGTAAAAACACCAACGTCAGCCGACTTCAGGATGACGCCCTCCCCACTACGCTATCCCAGGGGCAGCCAGTTTCTACAGCATCTCATACACTAGAGAGGCTTGTTCAGCCCGTGAGCATCTCCGAGGCGCCCATCAGTCCTGGGAACTTCCAGTCCATGACTCTGCAGAGACCACGTCCGTCTGTCCCTCCTTCTTATCAGCAAAGTCTTCGTTACTCACAACTGGCCAAACTGGGCTTCCAACCAGGTGAGCTGACAGAAATGGCTCATGCTGAGAACAAATGCATGGATGAAGGGGTGCATGAAAACTTCTATTAACTCCTGATAGATCTAAGTGGATTAAAGTATCATACACTTACCCATCATTTGGACATGACCTATTTGATCTGGTGCATGTGATCTTGATTTGTCGGCAAACGCTTTTCACTAATAATTTGAAAGTAAAACTTCCAAAATTCAATTTTGAATAAAAATGTTGATGTTGATACCAGTACTAACAATGATATGGGGATGATTGAAAGTAACTGAAGTCATCTTTCAGTATCAAGTTGTTGTCAAGTTGATAGATTGTTGTGTTGATCCCTGCCCTGTAGGAAAGAGTGCATTCCGTCTACAGCACAGTAAACTACAGGATGATACCAATGCCCCTCCCTCTATCAAGGACCCCGCAGTCAGCAGTTACAGTAAACAGCCTCCACCAACCACCAGTCCTCCTTCATCCCCAAACAGGTAACTAACATCCGGTATGATTGGTGCAACTCATGCTCAATAAAATATGATGCATTCAGGGTTCTCAACAGCGTAAGGAGCATCTTAGGGTGGCAAAGCCTCATGGCAAGCTCTGCAAGTGAGAAGGTGAGGGCCACAGGCCCTAGTATTATAGGGGGTCCTTGGGTGTCTTCCCATGGAAATTTTTAAACGTATAACCCTCAGAAAGACTATTTCCTGCATTTCAAGGGCCGTTTTTTTATACCTTTGTTATAAAAACAACAGAAAAGCCCTCTATGCTGGTTGAAACACAATCATTGTTGTGGCCCAAATCACAGTGTAGGAGATACAAATCACAGCATAGGGAATCCAATCCACAACGTAGGAGCCCCCTTCTCTTTACTGCGATGGTGAGAAACCTAGATTGCATACTGGCATGTTTTGTGAACTGTAAGTGTGTGCTGTGAGTGAGAGTTAGTAAGGGAGGGAGGGAGAGAAAGTTTGTTAAGGACGATCAATCATGCTAAGAAACCTGAGCCTCTTGCATTAAAAAAAAATCTTAAGTTATCTTCTAAGAGAACCTGTAGGTCAGTAATTTCACGATCTCTTCCTTATTTCATCAGAACAATTGCAGGGGTGCAGCATGAAACTATGGCTGAGAAAACAAGTACAACCACGCCAACAACAACTACAACTGGTGGCCATCGCGTGGTAGTGAACTTGGAGTTGACACCAGACGGGAGAGGTACATCTCAGATTCCACCGGAGGAAACGCAGCACCAAAAAAACGCAGTCGAGCCATTGGCGAAGGAGCCTGAGGAGTCAGATGACTGGAGACACACACTTCTGAAGCAGATCGAAAATAGTATCATGCAGGCCAGGGAGGCCGGTTATCCGGTAAACAGTTCAGATGGTGAGTCGGATATCGAGAAACAGGGTAAGGAAGAGAAAAGTAAAGAGCTCTACGCTAGTTCAGAGGTACAGGAGGGAGTGGTTGATGTTAAGGGACAGGCAGCCACTCCCGAAAGTCTAGCTGAGGACAATGTGGACTCGAAAGAGAAACAAAACTACGGTTACGACGGAGATACAGAAAGTAATCACGACGAGCAGTCGGTGGATCCGACGAACGCTGCGCAACCGGTCCAGCCGTCGGATCCAAAGTTTGCCACGACGTTCAAACAGAGGTTAGCGTACTGGCAAACCACCTCGACCGGACAGCCCCTCGAGGGAAGAGAAGAGGATCGAAAGGTCCAGCCTGGCTCGATGCACATCCCACCCACCTTTTCTACTTTCAAAAGGGTCAGCACCCGGCCGTTTTCATACCTGGACACTGTTGAACACGAGGGGACGGACACGTACGCAGGAGGACAGGTGCCGCTATGCGCTGCAGCTACTCTACCCAGACCTACCCCCACCTACACTCAGAGTCAGGGGAACCTGGCAGCACAGCCACGGCCCAGGCAGCAGCCCATGGCCAGTAGACCAGGTACATGGACATGCATGTATCCACAGTAGACAGTCCTTTCCATTAACCCTTATCCATCATTCATGAGGACATGAAACGGAAAATGCAAAGCAGTCGACTGAGGAGAAGCATGCCACTTTCTTTGGTAGCTAGAAGTGCAATACATCCTTGGCTCAGCTCGCATTTTCAGCCAAGCACACGAGGTCACCCCTGCTCTCTGGATAAAGACATGAAAGAAACCTAAAAACCGTCTGTATGCCAAAATGGATTGGGTGTAGGTTCTAACACTAATGGTGTAGAGAACTAAAGTAGTGCTAAATACATGACGTACAAGTATAGCTTGGTTCATGGCTAAAATATGCAACGTACATGTATTTGACCACCTAGAACTTGTTCTTTTTTATAAAAAAAACTGGCATCGCTCCAAACTTGTAATAACGACAACTTGGTGTTACAGGAACAGGGAAGCGGCCCCCCACCCCTCCGACCCGGGTCAGCAGTGTTCTGACCTCCTCCGTCCAAAGTTTACCAGTGTCCACCACCTCTACCTTACAGAAGAGTAGTACTAGTGGTCAGCCTCGCCCAAAGTCAACATCTAACAACTATGTATGTATAGTCATCCCATATGTTAGGTGATGATAAGAGTAGAAGTATTAGTGCTGTAAGTTTTTAATGATATGTATGTAAGTTGAAACAGAAGGCTCTGCTTGAAAACATGAATATGAAAACAGTATGGTAATCACACCATTATGTTAAATTAAGTTGAGCACAGTTCTCCTACCTTCCTTCTTTCACTCAGTAGAATTCTTATAAGATACACTATCTGTGTGCTCTTCTTCCTTGATAATGAAACCTGAAGACAAGTATTGCCTTTGTTGACAGTTGACGGTGACTATCGAAAAGAAACCAGGTTTAGGATTCAGCATTGCAGGAGGGATTGGATCATGTGGCAACCCTTACAATCCTGAAGATACTGTAAGTTATGTTATGAATATGATGTGTTCATGATCTGCTAATGTCTGAAGCAAAATGTCTGATTTGTTGGAAAATACATACTGTTGACTCATAAGCACTGTTGATAGATTAATTACGCTCACTCATGGTTTGGTTTATTGTCTTTTCTTTAAGTAACAATATGAACATTTTCTATGTTAATTGGCATGATATGATTTCTCTTTCACAGTAGGTTAAGACAGTAGTAGTTCCCAGTATTTGAAAGTTTTTGTTTGATAAAGAAGTTTGATATTAGGTCTTTTACATTGTGTATTAGTCATTTTAGTAAAGAAATTGACCAAAGGAAAGATGGTTGTACAGATTTGCATATATGCATCAGCTGGTAAAAAAAAGTCAAATGTTAATCCAATTTGCTTGCCACTCAAATCACTAGAAGTAGTAAGCCTTTTGATGCTTCACTATTCTATGCTTAATGTAAGTCCATCTCTTTCAGGGAATTTTTGTAACCAAAATCCTACCTGGAGGGCCAGCTGATGGTAAATTGTCACCAGGAGACAAGATATTACAGGTAAACCCTCCCACATAACTACATGTCTCTGTCCTTGGTACTAAACCCTCCCCTCTTAACCACATGTCTCTGTCCATGGTACTAATCCCTCCACACATAACCACATGTCTCTGTCCTTAGTACTAAACACTCCATACATAACCACATGTCTCTGTCCTTGGTACTAAACCCTCCTTCCATAACCACATGTCTCTGTCCTTGGTACTAAACACTCCCCACATAACCACATGTCTCTGTCCTTGGTACTAAACCCTCCCCACATAACCACAAGTCTCTGTCCTTGGTACTAAACCCTCCCCACATAACCACATGTCTCTGTCCTTGGTACTAAACCCTCCCCATATAACCACATGACTCTGTCCTTGGTACTAAACACTGCCCACATAACCACATGTCTCTGTCCTTGGTACTAAACACTCCACACATAACCACATGTCTCTGTCCTTGGTACTAAACCCTCCCCCACATAACCACATGTCTCTGTCCTTGGTACTAAACCCTCCCCATATAACCACATGTCTCTGTCCTTGGTACTAAACACTGCCCACATAACCACATGTCTCTGTCCTTGATACTAAACACTCCAAACATAACAACTGTCTCTGTCCTTGGTACCAATTTTTCTGCTGTCACAGTGTCTGGTATGAGCAAAAAAACAACAGTCGCAGTGTGTGTGTGGAACACATGTACACGTGTTTGTAATTACCAGGGAAATGGTGTCCTCTTGGGTGTCCCCTGCAAAAGGAGGGTGTCTAACATCTTTGTTTTCTTAGTGTAAGGCGTCCAAAAGACACCCTGCTAACTAATAGGGATGCGTACCGGTTATAAAGGTCCGGTTATTACCTGAAAAAACGTTTCGGTTCAGGTCCAAAAAACCGAAACCCAGTTTTCCGTTTTTTTTGGTACTGGACCGGTAAAAAAATCTAGCACTCACATTATATCTTTTTCGTTCTAGAGCATCTTAAACCTTCCGTAAATCGCAAAATTTGCGCTCGAAAAAGACGACGTTTGCCATTCATGGCGGTCATATTATCTGCATGCTGAGGTACAACAAGCAATCTTTCCCGAAAACGATCTTTTCTCCGTGAAAATATCCCAGCACCACCACAAGACAATGTATCAGGTCATGAAATATGTTGTGATTAGTAAAGAATATTCCTATCGCGGTAGATACACCGTTAGATTGTGCAAAACACGATCAAAATTGGCGTTCTCGACACCGATCGAGGCGCTAGGCGCCATATTTGTTTTGAATTAGCTGCTCTCGCGAGATTTGATATTAAGAATAGGTTACATGCAAGGTCAGCTGACCTAGACAGCGAGACTTCGCGAGACTTCATGACCTTTCACCCACAACCGCGGGAACTGAAGTGAGAAGACGTGACGAACTGTTTTCATTGACGCTTGCGCATATAAAGATGTCATCCCGCAGCATAAAACGGAAAAGGCAAAATCTGTCCGGGGCAGGAGAAGCTGGCTATTATTTTTCTGCCACAAATTGGATAAAGATGGCTTGATCGTGGCAATCAGGGATATGTTTCTGCAGTGGGCCTCCCAAAAGGACTGTGATATCCTGTGATATCAGCGGTGCGGGACTTGCTGCTAATGAACTTCTAATGAATACCAGGTGCCTTGATCAGATGAAGGGCATGCCAGAATGTCAAAAGGCCGAGTTCAGAGAGAAATTCAAGTATATATTTTTTCAATTTTTTTTTTTGCATGTGATTTTTAAAAAATGTGATTTGTGTTGGACTCCAACTTGACAAAGTCTAATCTCATTTATTGGTTTCCTTTAAAAAGTGATTTTGCACTGGAAAATATTTTTCATTTCACAGTCTTGACCAGTAATTATTACTTATTTCGTTCATTTTTAAGAACTTTAATAATTCTACCTTATTCTGATAGAAGAAAGCAACAGACTTAGCATTGTGTTATACTCTCAGGTTAGTGTACAATAACATGATATCAGTCTTGGTCTATGACAAACAGCGTTACACTGGTATAAAAGTACATGTATGTGTATCACAGTGCAATGTAAGAACACTCCAAGTACTAGTAAATAGAAGTTTGGCAATTAGTCAGATATGCCATGGGTTCAGGTCGGACCTAATAGGTCCGGACCTGAACCTAAACTTTTAGGTTCAGGTCCGGACCTGAACCTGAAAATGGATTTAGGTCCGCATCCCTACTAACTAATAGTGTGCCCCTGTGTGTGTAGGTGGAGCAGTATGACTTTACCCAGGTGGAGCATGACCAGGCTGTGATGCTGCTGAGAGCCATGCCGAGATCGGTCACCCTCGTCATCGAGAGAAGATAGAGACGCCACCTAGCACTCCATGTGGAAATTGCCAAACTACAGTAGTACAGGATATTCATGGCACAGTTATTGAACATGTTAAGGATGGTCTCACAGGTTTGCATGTTGCTTTTCTTCACCTGAATCCTTGATATCTTTGGAATATATGAAAAAGAATCTTTTATTGTGTTGATGAAAGTTAGACATCCAGGTAATAAGATATGCCAAAAAGAGTTACTCAAGCAACTGGATAAGATTTTGAATCTTTACCAATCTTTTATCGCAATCACGTTTTTACAAACGCAAAGAATTGGACCCAAACGAGTCTTTAAAGTCTTTGTGAAGGAGTGAATTTGCCGTTTCTATGGTGTTCTTTTTGGCAGATGACTTTCACATGAATCAGTGTATCAAATGTATCATTCAAGAAAGTCCTCTTGAAATATGTAAAATTTCAACACAATTCAAATGAAAATCTAAAAATCATTTGAAATTTATTGTAGAAGAATAGTAAGTACATATAATGAGACCATGTCATTGTCGTGTTGGACATGTATTCAGTGTTAGATTTATGTACATTCAATACTGAGCATGTCCCTGGTAACAACATGCAAAGTTATGAGACTATCCTTAACGTTTGTGTCAGGCTTGTCAGTGTCTTCAGTTGTACAAATCTTGCTTAACCTTATGCAATCTAAGGGTGCTGTACGGTGCTTTTAACATCTGAGTGCAAAGATTTGATTTCTGTGATGTTTTATGTTTGACAAAATCCCTCCTTATACCTACCTCATCTGCCAACCGCCCTGTTTAGTTAACTGTATTAAAGTGAAATGCAATACGTAGTTTTATTAGTGAAATATCTATCATAGAAGGTGTTGTGGTCTTCCTATTTTCACATTCTAAGGCTTGCCAGCATTAGTTCATTCAATACCATCTAATACAATTGATTGTCCCAAGCCCTGTTGGGGGAAGAAGAATCCAGAATACCAGTCAAGCTGGATTCAAATCAAGCTACATGTATATGTGATAAACCAAACACATGTACATTGTACAGCGGCTTTCAATCCAACAACCTTTCGATAAACAATTTTTCGGTGTTAGCAATGTGTCAGTATTAATCATATTAACAACGCTTTATGAAGATCATGGTATGATAGTCACTATTTCTTGCCAGGCCGCACCACCACAAGCCAAAACAACTTGCCAAGAAATTCTCTCTGTGCCAATAGCATTCATTACCATGCTAGAGATGGTTGTACAGACTGTACTATGAAATTGCATGTTGTAAATTTGCTATGCCACATTTGGTCCAGTAACAGCACTGAAGGCTAATTCCTAAGGTGACCCAACAACATTTTAGTAGTACTCATTTTAGTATTTGTGCTGTTGTTTGAGGAAATACGATGAAATAAAGTGAAGGCACTGTCCCTATCCATATTCCCCTGGTGCCATCAGCATAGGCCATACACAGGCCATGTTCTTTCAGTCTACAAAATTTTGCAATAAAGAAAACGGCAATTCTCACCTAAAACCCAGACTACCTCCCCATCTATCTTACCAGTATCATTCCGTTACACAGTAAGATTTAGTTAGGCCAGACGTGATGTAAATATATATAAAAGAAGGGTGATCAAAAACCAACAAATTGATGTTCCAGTAATAGTTTTAATGTAGATGAAATATTTGTTTCACCTAATGTAATCATTTATGGGTGTACTGTATACTACTCCTGTCACCAAAAATGGAGATACCCTACCTTAGAATAGACTCTGGGTTTTACTGTGTTGTACTATTGTATCTATGGGAACTTTCTGGACCTAGTATGTATATTTAGAAAGATGCTGAAGAGATGAAGATGAAAATTTCTGAGACAAAGCAAAACATGAAATGATATTTAAAGAAAGTGTTAACCCTTTCCCTGCTGATGTCTGCTGTAAACAATACAATATTGGGATCATAGATGAGCCCACAGCAGGGATAAGGTTAAATAGATGTATGAGAGGGTGGGTGTCATACTCTGTGTTTGAATGAAACTGTATATGTAGATGTTGACTGTGATCTTTGCTTTAAGTTGTACAAAATCTTTTCATAGTGTTACAGTTAGACGAATAGGACTGGGCGAAAAGGTTGCTCAAAGTATTACATTCTGGTGGTTTCTATTCAATGCAAGATTTTGATAAGAAACAAGAAGTATGTATTTGACTGGCTCTGCACAAGGATGCATTGAGGGTTTGTGAAGAATTTACTATTATGTTGTCATCAACTGTTGCATTAATAAGGGTAGTGTTTTAGAAGAAACTGCCTACTCTAATACATGCATACAATGTATGTATGAATGTGACTGATGAAAAAAGTGTTGGGTGGCAATGCAGATATGTAATGTAAATTTACTGTTTCTTTTATTGTATATAAGTTGTGCATTTTATTGTGACCCACCCATGTCTTCAATGCAGCTATTTGTCTAGTTTTATAGATTTTATTCTGGTTTCTCTGAAGTATGGTACACAGATATGGTACTTGGACAAATAAATGGTAATGCATATGGTTTTAGTTAGTAAAATCTACCTGCCACAAATCAGCGCAAATACATGTATTTTCATAACTTATTTCTTTGCAATCTCTACGTCTCTACCCGTTCTTGTCTACCAGTTTTTTAGAAGTCATTTTCTTGTACTTTTTTAGATTTCTCATTTGCATTTTTCCTACTTTTCTATGTGAAGTGCAGGTAGATCATTTCTGCTCGGAAGTGTGTTTTAATGTTTTTTTAGGCAAGTTCTGCTGCTGGACAACGACATTATGGAAGCATTGATACACAATGCTGTTACATGTAACTTATAAGGTGTTTTATTGAACGAGTTTGTAACCAGGCTATGGATGGGCCTATAGAACGCTTTTAAAGAAGGTATGAGATTCAGCAATATCTAAAGCTTATTTTGAAAAAATACATTGAAGAAAGTTGACAGCTGCAATGCCATTTCTTGCAAAGCAAAGAGAACAAACTGAAAAGTGCAAACTCCATGATGTTTTGGGAAAGAGATTTTACACAATTTGTTGTTCAATATTGGTAACACAGTAGTACAGTCCAATCACAGTTACTGGGTAGTTATGGATTTTGGTGGAATATGTTCATCAGTCTGTTGATTTGCATATTCAATTAAACTTTTACGACTTATGCCTGATGTTGTGTTATATTTGCACATTTCTTACCCGCAAACATTGAATATATATTAGACCTTCCTAGCCTGAATTCAATCAAGCCTCTTGTGACCGCTAGCGGCCCTGTAACCACCTCACAACCCAAGGGGAGGGGAGAGAAACCCCCGGACAGCTGGAGTTTGCGTTATACAGACTAAGACCTTCCAGTAAGACATATCTCTGCAAGATTTCTGGTCTCAAAAGTGTACAGTCATGTACACGTATTTAATTTCAAGGGATGAGTCTTGAGGACATTTAAGCATCATTTGTTCCATCCATGGTATTACAATAAACCAACAGTTCCTGAAACTTGGTTTTATTCGCCTGTGATATCTACATTTCAAGGAAATAGCCATTGAGGCTCTGAACTTGTGCATAATGAGCAGTAGACCTACATTGTATTTTCACTCGTCAGTCAGAAAAAATTAACTTTATTACATCTGTCTGCCAATCTGTTGGAGAAGTCTACTTTTACAGTATTTGTACATTGGTACTGATTCAATGGGCTTGCAAATACAAATGTACATTGAGTGCCTAATACTGCATGTTCTTATGCCATGGAACGACAGATATGGTACTGTGGATAACATTCAAGTCTACATTTACAGTACGTGTCTGTAGGTACCGATTCAATAATTATTGGCTGGTAAACTGCATTCTTTCTTTGCATCATAGTCAAACCACTTGAACAATGTAGTACCTACTAGCATTTGTTCCTATGCCATGGAACGACTGAAATATTGCAGGTACTGTGGATAACATTCAAGTCTACATCTACAGTATACAAACAGTGTGTGTACTGTGTAACGTTAGGTACCAATTCAACAGGCTTGCAAATTCTGCCTTCTTTCTTTGCATTGTAACCAAAACCACATGAAAATACAAATGTACAATGTAGTACCAACTAGCACATGCCAAGTCGATGAAACAACTGAAATATTGCAGGTACTGTACTAAAGACTAAACTCCTCAGAGTTAATGTCAAAGTCTGCCATCTTTTGGTTCAACACAAGCCAGCGGCCACAGAAGCCTATGTCAGCAACTCTCTCATGAAAAGACAACCACTGCGGTTTCAGGTATTGGCACTCAGCAGCGTAGACATTGCAGTTCTTGTCGTAGTCTCCAGTCCAAACCACAGAAACCACTCCTAGAGTCGTGTATCGAAGTGTTCCATCGTTCATGTGGCCAATGAGAGACTGCACGTGACTGTCTGATGTTGGGTTCCTAATCGAGTTACTCAGCTGGAGAAGGTCATTGGAGGAGTGTAGGAGAGCCTGCTGGAAGGATTGGTAGGACGGATTGGTCTTGTACGCGTACACTGTTCCTGTGATCCCTGCCAGTAGGAATGATGATCGGACGGGATGTTTTGTCATGTCCTTCGCTCCCTCGACAATCACATCGCTGTAGTCACTCAGGAGACTCTTGACCGACAGAGCTGAAATGACAGTTGGGATGATTAACTTGATTCTACCTCCTACCATAGGATACACATAGGTGGTGTTAGTTTGTTGCTATATGTAACGTTGGGTGTTTAGTTCTTCGACGACTTGAACTTGAAATGTATTAGGTTTGGGCCATCTAGCAACTCAGTTTGAAACTGCACATGATCATGACATTAGTCTTGTCCAAAGGTAACGTTATCACAAAAAGATTTAAATGGCCTCATTCACAACATTCAGCTACAGTCATTGGTAAGTCATGTCATATAGGTAGCCTAATTTTCGTCCGTTCAGTACTGTAACTTACATGCAGCTTGGCCTCCCATAGGAACTTCATATATTTTACAGGAAGAGAGGGAGGGGGTTGGTGGAAATATGGAGTATTCTGGACGTTTAAATGATAAACGGTAAAATTAAAAGGTTCATATGATAGCATGGAAGCTTAATTAGACCGTCTTACCAACACGCTCCAGTCTGCCTCCCTTGTATCTGTCTATAAACCGTAAAACGGACACGGGAGTTCGGAGTTTCATCAGAAACAGCGCCATGTCGGGCACGTTTGTCTTTCACCTCCGACCTTCAAAGAAAATCCGGCCAGCCACACTATGATTTGGGGGAGTACCGGATTTAGAAAAAGTTATAATAAACCATATTTATATCGTTTGTCCCCTCTTGTTGTTTAAATATGATACAAAAATATTTGTTTTATTCAGCATTTAAGCCTTGTTGAGTAATAAAGTAATACATTATCTAAAGTGTTAACAAATAAAAAGGCGGAGTACCACATTAACGAATAGTAGATCCTAAACCTCGTACTCAGGGCACTTACCGACACTATCCTGTGTACGAGAAGACGAAGATGGCGGATCCAGGAAGACAAACTGTTGTTGACGTGGCTTCACAGGTTGTATTTTCGATGTTTGAGCTTTAGAGAGGTTCAGAGATGTTTCTTATACTACTTAGAGCATTTCTTGTAGTTTATATCACGTTACTGAGGCGGTGACAGGCACATGTATCATTATTTGGCTGATATATTTAGGTCAAACTATAAAACCTTGGTCGTACAAAATAAGGCCCTAAAACTGCCTCAAGCCAAATTGTATAGGCCTCATGAACTTGCCGAAATAATTCACGTAAATCTTCTTGTGCTAATTTCATGTCTTCCCGATTTCAACCGAATTAGATCGTATCAAAATTAAAGGTCCCATGATTCAGGTGTTGAGGACAAAAAGTATTGTGTGACAATAACACGTGTAGCAAAGGGGACTCTCTTTTGCACATTTGATGAATAACTTGGTACATTTTCAATTATAGTAAATGTGAAGCCAAAACCTCCTTGGTGATGCTGCCTTGGTGATATTAACTGTGACTTTTGTCGTTTGTGGTTTTCAGGAAAAAGGAGACCAAATATCATCTGATGACTTGCAGTTTCATGGTTTGTATCAGAATAATTTGACTGCCATGTGACTTTAACTTAGCTTAATTAAGATAGAATCATACTTTGCAGGTGAAACGTTATTTTGCATAAATTATAGTAATAGTGATAGAATGGTATTGTGCATGTTTAGCCTGGTATCCAAACCTATTATAGCTGCGTGTAACTGTTGAGTAACGTCGCGGTGGTGGAGTGCCAGGGCTTTTATTAATTTGTCCAAGAACCCAAAGGTCCTGTGTTCGAGTTCGGGGTCCCCCGACTTATTCTGTTGATGTTGTGCCCTTGGGAAAGGCACTTTTATTACACAAATTCTCTCACTTCGGTGAAAATGAGTATCTAGCTTTGGTTAGGGATGTCTCTCGCATAGGACGTTAAATGGAGGTCCCATGTTTGAGAAGAGTCATGCCTCAAGCATGTATAAGAACCCCACTACACTTATCAAAAAGAGTAGGGGTCCTTCCCGGTGTGAGTGGATCAAATAAAATTTGTCTGGATATGCAGGTTGTACTCTTCAATGCAAACCTGGTGTGATACGCTATGCAATGAATAAATGAAGAGACTCAGTAGCTATAAATTATATGGGTTTGGATTCCAGGCTAGTACATGTTAGGAAAATACTAACATATAATTATAAAGTTGTCAACTGAATACATGCATGTAAACAAACAGCTGCCCACAGTATGTTTATGTAGTTTTTTTTTCTGATACAATATAGACTTCAGTGGTGCCACCCTGAGTGATGGGGGAGGGGGGTTGCCTGGTGACAGAACCAGCCGGATGTCCAGTGATGACGAACCTTTACTGGACGCAGACTCGGACCAAGCAGAGGTCAGGACTCTTCTATTCATTTTGCAGGGAGGAGACTTTTAAGGGTAGTTAGGGCATTTCTGCCCAGGCTGATAATGGAATAGTCCTAAGACAGTAACATTGTTATGACTAGAGCCCCAAAGGATCTTATACAAAACAGCTTTTTAGGTAATTAAGGTGCAAAGTAACTTAACAATAATGTCTTCCTTGAACATGATTTTGCATGTAAATTAAACTGAAAATAGCTGGAGTTGATGGGTTTTGATATCCTTATCTAAAAAAAGTGAACAGTGACTAAGTCTCATCATACTTTTGATGTAACCATTACGATATAAACATATGTCTTTATATCTTCTCTATTGATTTATGTACGATTATATTGCATGTAATAATTTCCACAGCTTCTAGGTGGACAGAAGAAGCAGTCACCTTTCTGGACTTTTGAGTATTACCAGGATTTCTTTGATGTGGACACTTACCAGGTATTTCATTTTATCATGACATTGTCCATGTGTGAAAATTTTCTTAATAAATATACATGTATGGTCATTTCTGTTTCAACATCCTTTCTACAAAGATGTGCTACAGGCAGTTTTATTCTTTCAATAAAGGCATACAATGTATTAAGTATTATATGTTTCTGCCATTAACAAATTGTCTTCTTCAACTGCCTAGAAGCAGCTGACCAGATAGAAAGTCACCTAGAAGAACATCCTGTTCATTTTGTACAATGTTAGTTATTGTTTCCATGGTTTTCATTATATATAAATATAGACCATTCCTGCGTTGTCTGCTGTAGGTGCTACACCGTATCCTGGGCTCCATGCTCCCCAGACCTGGGAAGAACTTCCTCCTGACACACGTCCGACCAAACCCTGACATATACGGTACTGCTTCTACTGTTACTGCTTAGCCCTTGTTCCTAAGGATAATAAGCAGTGTTAGTAATAAGTGACTAAAACAAGAAAGGGGGAAAAAAGACAATCACAATACATACAGACGTTCGCTGAAACGTTGGTTTAATAAAATGCTTGGTTGTGTAGAAACAGTCTTTTTACCAACCTGATTATGCTATTCACAGAGTCACAATAAGGAAATTTAGCTAACTGATTTTGAATATGACAAAGACAAGACTTGAGCTTGAACTTGTGTTGCACATTACCAATGACTGTACTTATGTTCCTGTGTGTTCTCAGGTCCCTTCTGGGTGTGTCTGACATTAGTCTTCACCACAGCCATCAGTGGGAACCTGGCCAACTACTTCAGCCTGGCCAGCAGTGGGTCTGAGTACCACTGGGTATATGACTTCCACAAAGGTACAGTCTCTTTGGCTGGCTACTCATACAACAGTAGAACAATAGCAGCCATTATGGGCTGTGAAAACAATTGTCACAGGAATAAAGAAGTTACAAAGATCAGTATCTGTCAGTCTTTCACCATAAGTTGAGCTGTTTGATTTGTTGAATCAGAAGTAATCCTATGTGAGAAAGAACGTTTTTAAAGAAACTAACATTATGTCATATATAAGAAGAGATGTTTTCTATTTTTGTAGTGACCCTAGCAGCAGCAGCCATCTTCAGCTATGCATGGTTAATCCCCACAGCCCTGTGGGGGTTCCTGTGGTGGAGGAACTCTCAGCCTCACTTCACCTTCCTGGAGATCATCTGTGTCTACGGATACTCTCTATCCATCTATGTACCCATATCGGTGGGTAATCATGTTAATGGTGTTAACTTCTTCTTCTGACAAAGTACCATACTGTTAGATGTACAGTCATACTGATTACTCTCCAAGCTGAAGATACTAGTACTATAGGCTCTGGCTTGTTTTTGACATCTTTTTAGCCATTTTGTCAGCATTTCCATTTTGTTGATTTTCTGATCGTTGTTTACTGGTTGTTAACTGTCTATTCCTTAGGTCCTGTGGCCATCCCTGTGTTCAAGAATAGTCATTAATCATTGTTTACTGATTGTTTACTTTCTATTCCTCAGGTCCTGTGGGCCATCCCTGTCCCTGCGGTACAGTGGGCGCTGGGACTGGTAGGCATGCTACTGTCTGGGTCTGTTCTAGTGCTGACGTTCTGGCCTGCTGTCAGGGATGATGAGAGAAAGGTACACTTCAGTTCTGTATAAGGATGAGGATTTTTATGACAGTGCTTTATCTGTGCAACAGCATCTGATTCATCTTTATCTGCTGGAGATAATGCTATACAATGTATATTTGGTCATGTTCATGTAGTTTCTTACTGTCATTGTTAAACACAAAATTGTTGTTCCAGGTGACGTATTTGACCTTGGTTCTGATCTTCATTCTGCACGGACTGCTGGCAGTGGGCTTTATGGTAAGTACTATCATTTGAACATGTAGAAGAAGCATTTTGTTTCTATGATCATGTACTGCAGACATGATAGGGGGAGTTGTGATTTTGAAGATGCATGCGTTGTTATTTGTGGGCCTCCTAGAGGCTTTACTTGGCACTGCATCACAGCTTCACCATCTTTTATAGCTTCTGTTTTTATGATATACTTTAATTTTCTGGTGGCAGATAGCTTTGGGGGCCAGGAATATGTGGTATAAATTTGGGTCTCCTAGCAGCTTGTTTGTAGACATCTAAGCTACAGTACAAATGTAGGTATAGCCCAGACAATGTCATCAACACTGCCTTCTGTTGCAGCTGTATTTCTTCAGCGTACCTCTCCATGGGAGCCCTGTCACCCCTCAGCCACACAGGACAACTATTGCTCCAGCCGTCTCCACTAAACACATCTAGTCATCATAAAAGGACATCACATTACTGTTCTGGTCTGCTCCAATATAGCCTCCATCATTTGATACTGACAATGGTTGAATCCTAGATCACAACGTCCTTACAGCAGTACAGTATTGTCTGTAGCTAAACAGTCCTATTTGTGTGTGACAGTCCCTGCCACCTGATTATAATTAAGTCACACTTGTGAGCTGGCCCTGTATGGTTAGAGCTGTTACAGTACTATAATAGAGTTCTTTCCTATGGATCTGCTTTTCTTCTGTGGTATGCATCAGGTTGGCTTCTCCTGATTTCAGTTGCTTGGTCAGTGTGGCTTATATCATATGAATGGGTGCCATGAAATGCTTTCATTACCCAGGGCTATGTTGGTAGTTAAAATGCAACAGCTGTAAGCTAGTCAGACTTGGTATAGGAATAGCACAGGTCCAATCGGAAGCTCATCTTTTGCCCCCCTCCCTCTTCGAATTTCAAGGATATTGGTTTTTCGTTTGTATGTTGCTCAGAGTTTTCTTAGTGCCAGTAGGCAAAGCAGCGAGACTCATAATCATATATATGTATTTACATTATTCAAGTTAAAGAAACCTGATGTAAGTATTGATTGCAATGAATTCTAAATACAACATATTAATAATTTGAGTCTAAGGTTAAATTTCTAGATCAATGTACAGTGAACTATAGAAGGAGAGGGTGTTAAACTTTTATTTATAATGCTGGGTTGGTCCTTTTGTATATGCTGTTGAGCGTAAATATGCCCAAATATATTGTGAACATAATATGATAAAGTAAGCAGTACAATGGTTTGTGGGTTTTTTTACTCTCCTTTTTGGCAATGAGAGTAAAGATGTCCAGATATATTGTGGACATACATGTAATATGATAAAGTATGCAGTACAGAAGTTTATGTTTGTTTCTTTTTACTCGCCCAAACACTTTTTGAGAAGGATGGGACATTTTGCCAGATGGAAGTAGTAGTCATGAATTTACTTAATATTGTTGGAGTATTTTAGCAAATACTTAGCCTAAATCAACAATAAAACGGTCATAAATCAGGGATAGTGTAGGTGTGAAATACTGCAGTACAAAAAAAATAAAAGGAACATGATGTACTATCACACCATTCTGACATACTGGTATATAGGATATCTAATTCATGAATTTAAAAAAAGTAATTGTGAATATCATTTTACAGTTGTTGTAAAATGCTTTAAGTGCTTTTATTTTTAAGTGTAAAATGTACGATATGACATTTTCCCATAACCATTTGGCAATAACAAATCTTCAACTACATTGCGAAACACAGGCTCACAGAGGGAAGTCACATTGTACACATTAAACACCCTGTAGAATACTACATATTCTGTTTCTACGCCAAGATACAATTCAGTAGGCTGAAAAAAATACAAAACTGTACATAACACCCATTACATACTTTAGATGTTTCCACAATAGTTCATTTGAGGCAATATAGAAATTTTACTTTGCTGGTACATGTATAAAAAAATTATCAACTTATTTTCTCATGAAAAAAATCCATTCATTCACAGCAAACAAAGCAATAAACATCTAGTAAGAATTAATATGTCAACATGAGATAAAAAAAACAATCTTATTTTAACAATTCACAAGTTATATTTTCATTTTCTGGACATCGTAAGAATGCAATGGTACTACATTGTATGTGAAATGAGGTCTTACAAATATTTTGGTTTGTATAGAAAAGGTTAACTTAACCTTAACATGAAAAGTTGCCTACAAGAACTAGTAGGTACAAATATCATCATGTGGCTTTGGTAGTACCCTGAGGGTTAAACTAGACAAACTGTTGGCACATACTGGTAACTGTAAACTACGCCAAACACTACTAAAACACTTATAGCACCAAACGTCTGTCACAACATATACCAAGCCAAGCAGCAAGCACTTGATCAGTTCCTAACACCCTAAGAGAAGAGTTTCTAACTTGGAAAATTGAAGAAAGAACAAAGCACAAACATGAAAATGATGATATCTTTGTTGCAGTCATACCCGTAAACAGTCAACACTTAGAAATAATCTCAGAATGGCAGAGTTTATAGTATGTTTGCTACACTAGGTTTGTCTCAGCAGTTAGTGGTTCTTGGGAAGCCAGATTTGGCCAAGCTGAGGTTTTACATAAAGAAGATGGGGGAGGGGCAATGGCCACTTCCCTGGGAGTCTACACAGTAACTATACATGACCCTAGGAAAATAAGGTATTGACACCATTTGTATATCTGTTATACACCAACTTTACAAAAGAAATTTAAAAAAAAACACTTTGGCTTTGGCTGATAGTTTCCCCAAAGATACCCATCATGCAACTTATGAAATAATGGCATTTTAAGTATTCTGAAGGTGGACACCTGTTTATTTTTTTCAAAATATCTAAATCTTATTTAGTATAGAAAAAAGAGTGACTAAACAGTACGCCTAACCAAGTCACTGAGCAACACAGCTAAAAGACACTGTAGATTACACATAAGCAGGAGAATCCAGGCATTTCACAGGAGCGCTGAGGGTGACCTGGCAGAGCGGTACAGGCCGCTGTAGAGCCTGGCCACGTTGTCGTCAAACAGCTGTCTGTGAGACACGTCTGACCAGCTGCTGGCTCGGGGGGACCAGTAACTGTCATCACTCAGTCGAACCAAAACACTGCAGGATATAGGAACATTTTGTAGGTTTTAGAACAGAAATTGAGTTGTTTGGTTGGGCAGAAACTTTGCACCAAAAGTGCTATAATCATAAAGTAACAAAAGTGTGCCTTTTCTTTATGAAAGTTGAAATATAAATCAAAGAATGACAATACAAGAATGTATGCAAAATTATGACAAGAAATACTGTAACTACAAAGTTGCAAGATGCAATCCTTTGTCACTTAGTTAAGCAAAAATGATGTACTTCTGTTATCATAAATTAGAAATATTTAGAACATCAAACTGTAGTTAGAAATTGTTAGCACATGTAACAGTTACTTATCTCAGTTAAATTTTTACAAATGCTTGGAAAATGTTAGAACAAAAGGCAACAAACACCCACACGGTAAAGTGAAATTGACTAAATGATATATCACTACATTGTTGTTAGTTACAAGACACATATTAGCATTGACTTCCACCAAAAGACAAGGACAAAACAGAAACAACAGATACCTTCATACAAAACTAGTACCTTCTCCCCGGGGACAGGGGACGGGGGCTGACAGACCGTCGGAGTTCCGCTAGGTCCAAGTCATCCTGGACAGGGGAGGAAAAGTCATTTGTAAACTTTCTTATACATGCATAACATTATATTTTAGGTGTTATCAAATATTAGAATCATTTCTCTAGACTAATAAAATATCACGACTTGAGGGTCTTACAAAATGATGTATCTGTGAAAATCATAAGCCAGCTGTTAAGTATGCAGTTTTGGGGAAATTTTTATGTCTTCAAGTGGACAAGATGGTACGTTACAATGAATTCCAACTCCAATTTGAGCTTGAAGCTACATTTACCTACTGGCTAGGATCATGCTGTAATTGTAATTTTGAATCAAAACTTCATTGACCATGTATATGGTCACTAAGCCTAGGAAAAGGATCATGGAAAAGTTGATAAGGGACCATGGGGACGCAGACTTACCTGAAGCCTGCGCTCCAGTCTATCCAGCTCACTCTGACTCAGCAGTTTCTGTACACGCCCGTGGATCACGTCAAAGTAATCCTGGTTCCCAAACCTGAATAAATCAATATGACCATTAATTGAAGACTGCAAATACCACTGTTTTCATAATAAAACAAACAAAAAACAAACAAAACAGGAGGGAAATTTATGCCAACATGTGAGACAATACAATCATGCTCCTGGATCATAGACGTAATACTTAGATCCTCCCGTGCCTGGATCATTATTATACTGTATAAAATCAAAACCTCTTGCTATAACTGACAGTTGCATCTTAAAATGTTCAAAGAACTGTTTTGAATTCACTTTGATCAAACAGTCCCATAGATTGTATACTAAAAGACTGTCATTTCTGTAAAATGAAACAATTTGTAATCCAACTTGGTTGAACTAATTTGGTTCAGTTCAGTCTTATCCAATCATCATCATCATCATCGGTCGACCCCCGGGGGGGACGGGGCAAGTCCATGCACAACCGCCGACCACTCCATCCTGTCTGCCATGGCCGCACTCAGGTCCTCCATATGAATTCCGGTGTCTCTGGACAGAGCCCTTGAGAAGGTCAGCTTCCTGCAGTGTGTTTTCCCCCGGGGCCTCCACAGAATGAGTGAGGAGATAAAAAAACTTACGAGGACTGTCAGGTCTTGGGAACAATCCTTCTTGTAAGAAAAGTTCTGACCTGTCTCTTAAAGAGCTCCTGAGGGAGGAGGGACTGAGTGGAGGCGAGGCGGGCGGGGCTGAGTACAGTCGCCGTGGTGACAGCCGTGCTGGTGATGTTGACCTCGGGCTCCTGTACGCTGAACTGATCAGCTCTGCCGTGTCTGCAAAGTTTCAACAAGCAAGATTATAACCATTATCCCAGGAAAATAAAGTTCTTACAACGCAAGTGGTAAGCCGATGCACAACTGCGGCATAATTTCTCATGACAACAGCCAAAGCAACAACAGACAATTCCTGATATACATGTCTTTTTGTGTCTGTTCAATAGCATTTGAAGAACTTTGAAGCTTGTAAACAGACTCTGTTGTATATTACTCACCATCTGTGTCATCATCCAATGAGAAGAGGGGCTCTTGGACCAAGGGCTCCACAACCTGCTTAGGGTTGTACAACAACATTTTGTTATTAATACTTCATTGTTAAAGACAGTGAATAAATGCAATAAAGTAAAAGTAAAGCAGTCAACCTCAATGTGGTGAAGCATGATGATTTTTCAAGTAGGTTAAATGGTAGTGCAATGCGGCTCACGTTTTTTTGCCAAGCACTAAGACTCAAGTGTCAAACCTCTGCATGTAAAAGAACCTAACACACTTATCTAGATGCAATAAATCAAGACTTGATATATACAATTTTGTGGCATTGAGAACAAGTGATTTCAGTTTTTACCTTTCTGAGGCTTCTGGAACTTCTACTTCTTCTGGAGCTACTCAAAGGGGCTGACAAAAAAACAACAGGCATGACAAAAATGTTAACATGACACACACATCATGCAACATCCAAAAGAAACAAAACAATAGCTACATCTTTCACTGACAAGTGAAAAGGTCTCACCTGAGGAAGGCCTCCTGACAGGTGAGGGGCTCCGTGGAGGGGATGCAGGTACACCCTCCAGGATTTTGTCCTCTACCTGAAAATCAAGATCAGATCAGTCAATTATACATTCAGAACACTCCATTTTCTTCCTACAGCAAAATTCAATCCCCGCAAACATTTCCTCTTTTATAGTAATTTGTATTTTACATATTCTGGCATAGCGATCAACACTTTAAAAACAGCATCTTAGCATGATGAACCTTTAACAAACTGAAGTAGCCGTTTGGTTGCCAATTCTTTATTGGTTCCATAGTTGGGCAACAGGGGAAGGTTAACACTGAGGCATTTTGAGAATATATATTATATATACAGTATATTATATAGTAGATAGAGTTAAGATCATACAATGTTGAAAACCTTACATTTCTCACTACAAATGGCGGCCTGGGTCCTTCAATTTTGCTGCTCTTTGGGCCCGATGTTCTCCTTTTGGTGTACGGAGATGGCGAGCGAGCGCGGGAAGAAATGGTAGCTTCCTCGTATCCCTTCGGCTTCTTTTGCTTCTTTTTCCTACGCGAAGACTTCGAGCCACCAAGGTCGTCCTGTTGTGGACAAAACAAATGATGAAATGTTATATTTTAGGAATGCTACTGAAATCATGTAACCCTTGCTAAAAAATACAATTTTCAAAATCCATCCAGTTGCTTGAGTAACTATTTGTCTCGTACCTTATTACACAGTACATGTACATAAAGATGTTATTTTGTAACATTTCCAGAATTACTCATTCCTACCAGTAATCCCAAACATCCAAATTTCAGCTTGCCTACAGACTTCTCAGAATTGACACTGTCTGTCCAATCAGCCACGATCCCTTAACATAAAACAGCAATTAAATAGTACACAAAAGGTGTTTAGAATAGTTACAATGCTTTTAAGCTGATACAAATTATGTTCTTTACCTCAGAAGCACTTGTGGACAGTTCCCTGACAACCCCCGATGTCCGAATGCTCCATTCCTTGATCGATGTCTTAGTAGAAAACTCAAGCTTGGGTGAAATTCCCTGCAGACAGGAAAAATACATGTTAAATATCATACAGCAATCAAGAGTACATAATTATGTAACATGAAATGAGATAACAAAACATTTTCTCAAAGCAAATACAGCAGAAGCTAGAACTGTTATTCATATCACTTCATCTTGCATTTTAGGTCATTCAGATTTTGACCCAGATTTTGAGTTTTCACAGAATGCTTTTTACTTAGGGGTTCTAGAAAGACAAATTTGACAATGGTTTCAAATAGTCCTAAAATAGTTTATACATAAAAGAATATCATAGTATTACCATTCAGTCATTACAAAACAATTAGTCGAATAAGACTTTCTCAAAGGGCTACACAACATGTTACTTGTACATGTAAGTCCTCATGTCCTAAGTCCTCTATTTAGGACATACATGTAAGTTCCTGTTTGGCACTTGTTAAAGTTTGCTTTTTGATAATAATGAATTGCTATGCTGATAAGGAAATCGTTCCCAATTTTCTTAGAGTTAGATGTTATCAATGATATGGTTGTGGCTAACTGTTTTGTTTATACAGATATGGTTGGGTGTGCCTCATACATGATTATCCAGTCCATCAATTCTCAAGTAAGTTGAGCTTTACTGAATCTAGTATGATTTTGAATAAGGAAAAAAAATTACTATTCTCTTCACTAATGTGGCTGAAAAATATACCACAAGCAAAAACTAAGTAGCCACTTAAAAGGCAACCCAGGTCGAGTTACTTATTGCTTCAATTCACAAGTTGCAGATGAGTGGACCTCTGAAGAATTTCAGCTCTCCCAACTATTTGGGAAGTTAAGGTTTACACACAATAAACTCTTTCTAAGATGTTTGTTTTGCATGTTTTGGTTATTTAGGCACAGCAATACAGTAGTGGACATTTGGCTTTGCACTGAATACATTGCATCTGTTTTTCTATACTTCCATTCCAGAACACTGTGGACAATATAAGATTTTGAAAGTATATAGTTGCAATCTGTTTTCAGCAAAGGTGGTATAGATACTTAGATTTGTTTATTAAGTTCTTGGAATGTCTTGCTTTTAAAATCCATGCATAGATAGCTCAGTTATCAGAAATGTTGTGTATTTAGTTAGGCCATCTGGCTAGAATTACCTATTGTTTGTTTACAACTTACATCCCTTGTTTTCATGTCCACATAGAGTTCTTGGAGTCCTTTGTTGCATTCTAACGGTCACAAACAAACTTTTGGTGGTCAAATTTCAATCAACCAAACTGGTTCACTTTCTCACTTCTCAGTGAATTTGACAAAATTACCTTTTTCATAGCATGTCTGAATTTTAACTTCTGCATCTACTAACAAAATTCCACTAGAGTACATAATTCCGCCACCCTCAAAAGAGGTCCAAAACAGATCTGCAACCCAACGTCCCCCAGTATAATGCACTCCTGTATATCTAACCTGTGCATACCTGGAGGGAAGAAGTCATAGCCTTATGTCTCAGAAGGGACAAAGAGGATAAGTAAGTAAGCATACCTGGGGGATGCTGCACTAGAGATCTCTCAAACCCACTGTTTTTCAAAGTGGCGGATTTACACAGATTGAGCATGTTTTTATAGCCTGTACTTACAGGAAAATCCCAGGCCCTGTCCATGAGGACCTCCCTGTCTGCACCAGGGTAAGCAGGTGTCAGGCTGGGGTATGGGTACAGGAAGTCCCTAGCTGGGGCCTGGTACCGGGCTAGAACTTTTCCACCTGAAGAAATGAAATTCAGAAAGAAATTCCCATATCAAGTCTAACACAAGGTTACAGATTTAACTATTAAACACAGTACATGTAGTATACAACTCTAGTCTACTACCAAATTAAATCAAGAAGGTATCAGACAACATATCATACTATATGGTGACTGATATTTCATCCCTATCTTACAAGGTGTAAACATCTAAAACAATATTCTCTATACTGCTTCCTCTCATAGAGGTACATGTATATTTGAAGCCCTGGTCAAGTGAAGGTTTTGAGTGCAGAACAGCATTATCAAAGGTGTTTGTTTAGTTATTGTTATTGTTAAGTAGGGTAGTCGTACCTGAGTAGTTGAGTTGGATCAGCTCGAAAAGCACATGGTCATCTGCAAAACAAACGGGGTATGCCTAAACACCTCACCCGACCTCATCCGACCTCACCCGACCTCATCCGAGTCTAAAATGCAGTGTATACGAGGCAGGGACATTATTTGACGTTCTGGATACGTTAAATATGCAATTATGAATGCAAAA
Source organism: Branchiostoma lanceolatum (assembly GCF_035083965.1). NCBI lineage: Eukaryota > Metazoa > Chordata > Leptocardii > Amphioxiformes > Branchiostomatidae > Branchiostoma > Branchiostoma lanceolatum. The sequence goes on from NC_089732.1 coordinate 11,003,663, forward strand.
CAAGCAGCAAACTCTAAGTATTTACCAGTTTTTATAAGTTACTCCGCTCGTTTCCATGATAGAAGATTTCTGGCCGCCATATTGGATCATGCCACTGTTGTGGTCTACATGGGGAAGTTCTTCATACCTTTTTTATTTATTTTTGTCCGACAGGACGATAAGACGGTGGGTACTAATTACATTTTCATCACAAACCACTCATAGAAACTGTACACAATAACTGTACACAGTATCTGTACACAATAACTGTACACAAAGTGTTTTTCAGCCTCGAATACACGCACGCAGTGTGTATTCATTGCGCCGGCCGTCTTGACCTCCCGTTACCTATAAAAACTGGTAAATACTTCAAGTTTGCTGCTTGTTTTGCATTTATAATTGCATATCTAACGTATCCAGAACGTCAAATAATGTCCCTGTCCCGTATACACTGCATTTTAGACTCGGATGAGGTCGGGTGAGGTCGGATGAGGTCGGGTGAGGTGTTTAGGCATACCGAAACAAACGAACCATAGTTAGACATTGGTGGTGGACTAAATATCAGTAAATCTTATTCTTAATACCTTGCAAAAAGTGAGGCCACAGCTCAATACTGAATGGCACACCGTGAAAGAAAGACTCAAATCTTACTTTCTTCTTGAACAATTGTTCTTGAAGCAAGAATGGCATTTAACAGACACTTGATTATAATGAAGGAAGTCACTCAGTCTTAAGGGCTCACCTTCTAAGATGTCGGCGACTTGTGCAGGGTCCACTGCATTCAAGAAGGTCTGGAACCATAAGATACCTGATGTAAGAATGGCCTTTTGCATGCAAGACTTAGTTTACCATGTACCAGGCAAGTAGGCATGTTCTGGAATTTCAACAACTGTAACATTATAATAGACCACCTTTTGTGTGTAGCCAACATTTATATTTGTTGTAGAATATCTGCTATAAGACTACGAAAAATAGGCCCAATTTACAAACGCATTCTGACAATTTGCTATGTCGACTTGGAATCAACTTGGAGTCGCTGATTCGACTCCAGGTCAACTAAAAAATGTGTCTGTGTGTAAATTGGGTTGTAGTGTTTTCAATGGAACTTCAACCCAAATTCACATTGAGGGTGCACATCATATTTACCAGAAGCAAATTTGAAAGTTTTCAAACATCTCATTGGTATTACTGATCTTGGAAACTGTTACAAAAACTTTGAAATTAGCCATTTAGCAAAGAAGCTTGACTGCTATAAACTTATAACGCAGGAATGGCTAGGGAAGTATTGTTAATGAACTCACCCTTTCAAATTTGAATTTCTCATGATACAACAGTGGGAAGACTGGAGGAAGGAGTTTTGTTCTCTTGTAGCGGCCAAGGATGCAGGTGCTGAGGTACACATCATCACGCTCTCTCAGGAACACACCCGGACATGTCACCTGTAACGCCAAATACAAAAAAGTATACCTGTAACATTACATGTCTGTACATGTCACCTGTAATGGTAAATACAACTCAGCATGTCACCTGTAAAGGTAAATACACCTGGACATGCCTGACAGTCACCTGTAATGGCAAATATACCTGTACATGTCACCTGTCAATGTGATGGGAAATACACCTGAGATGTTACATACACCTGTAATGGCAAATGTACATTTACATGTCACCTGTAATGACAAATACACCTGTACTGACTGTAAAAGCCTGGATTGGTACAGTAAATATACATGTCACATGTAATGGCAAATACACCTGTACAACTCAGCATGTCACCTATAATGAAAATACACCTCTACATGTCACCTGTATATTTAAACAATTATTGCTGAGTTTATAGATGTAGGCGTGACCCCATAAAACAACAACAAAACAAACTGACATGTTTCACGCCCCTTCTGCAGCATTGAAGATGCAATGGTCCTAACTTGATGATTTTCGAAAAACATCGCATATGAACCTAATTATGCAGCAAATGTTTCTAACCCCACGTCCCCACTAGGGTGACCTATCATTCTCAGACCCCCTCCCCCCACGCTACACACACCCCTCACCGACGCCTACCATGGCGATCACGCCCCTTTCCCCCTACCGTGTGGCTTCCTAGTAAACATCTACACACAAAAAAGACATTGCTTGCTTGTTCCTACCAGAACAGAGCACAAAAAATAATCCAGAAGACGAAAACACTCACGGCGTGAACGCTCAGATCCACCACACATTTCAGCGCCTTCCGCGGCATGTTGCTCCTGACAACACCGCCTCGCGACGTCCGCTGGTCCCGGCGATCTCAGCGTTCGAGAACAATCGGCTTTCTATACCCAGCTGGAATCACAGATTCTCGTGTAGTTTAGTTTCCTGAGATCTAACCTTCACGCCTTATTGGCAGAGAAACACACTTGAGTTAGTTGTAGGAGGTTCAAGACAACGCTTGGCGTCCGATCGCGTCCCCAGCGGCACAACTAACAACTGATCGTTTTGTTCCGGCTGACCTCTGACCTTGCATAAATTGTCTCACCTGAGTGACGCTCCATACACACAGTGCGCCCATGTGTGTGGCTTTATACATATAACACGTATTCAATTCTGGAATTTTATCTATCGGAATGGACAGAAGGAAAGAAGAAGAAAGGAATGACATTTTAGAAGGGAAAGGGTACCCATATTAAAATTGAGAAAGGAGGAAAGTACTCCCGCCACTGCGACCGTTACTTTTTGTTTGTTTTCTGTCATGTAACGTTAATACAGGTGTGTCAGGCTCTGGGTTTCGTATCGTTGTGAACTACGTATACAATGCTAGTGTACTTTCGGAACTCTTGCATCTGACGATATATGAATAAATAAATAAATTTGGTGATAAATGAATAAATAAATTTATTTTTCATGCAACCCGAAGCCACTACCCACAACCGTTTTAACAATGTTTAATGTGCCGCCCCTTAACTTACGTACATACACGGACCCACAGCTGACAGGGAAGCAAACAACACGCAAGGTCATTCATTCTAGCCATTCATTGATTTTTGGAGGTCACGTGTACAGTGCATACGCTCGAGCTCACTTTCCTTTGACAGTGACGGAGTAGTGATAGGAAACTTGACACCACCAGCAGTAATGAACCACCTAGACTGTGTTTACACACATCAACGGAAATTGACTGTGGTAGATCTCGTATCGATAAGCAAATTAAAGCACGCAACGTGTGTACTTCTGGAATATATTCTGAATTTCGTATATTTGAAATGTTTGTACTGTTTTTGTTTTGTTTCGGAATTCGGAGAGTGAAAAGTACAAATTTTCCTGTTTCTTTTATGGTTATGTAATCGTCTAAGCTTGCGAAACCGTTATTTGTAACGTTACTGTCCCTTTAGGCTTTACTCTCCAAGCAGCTGGTTTCGGCTCCGTTTCCTAGGCGTTTTTGTCGGGCTTTCTATATTGCCCCGTTGTCGCCAAGCCAAAACCGCATAAAAAGACTTTAAAAAACAAACAAGCTGGAGCCGAACCTCTGCTTGGAGAGTACTTTCCCCCCGTATGCGTTAACTTTGTAATATATCACGGCCGTCCCCAAATTAGTGTCTGGGCCCCAACGTCACACGCAATGCCTCTCATGCATGCTCTATCAGGGTTATAAATATCTTATAACGTACGTTGAAGGTGACAAATGTAAGTACATTGTATGGCTGTCATAGAAATCAGAAATGATATATCGCGCGCACCTAGGTCTGAGCCTCAGGCACCGTTACCGGTGTTTGCAAGGTACAATATAGTGTCAAACAGAAATGCCATTTAAGAGTAAAGTAAAGTCGTCGGTTAGATATGAGTTTGGCTCCATACGAAATACATCATCCACACTGGTTATGTGATAGTGCTTGACTTGACGTCACACCAAAGCACGGCATATTTTTGCTTGAACTTGAAGATTTGTTTAAAACTATGCTGACCCCTTCCGTAGTAGATGACAGCGAGTAGTTCCATTCTGACTCGAAATACGATCGCGGCAATCACAAAGTAGTAATGAACTGAGTTTACTACCCTGTAATTGAGGTTCATTTCGATCTACAGCCAGCGCTTATATTGGTACTGTATATGAAGACCAATTTTGCGTAGTATGGTTTTATTACGATATATACTGGCAGCTAGTATCGTATTACGTTTGTCCTCAGAGGTTAAAACATGCCACTTTTCAGGTAATGTAGCGACATATTCTAAAGTTTCTTGAGGATGGAAAAGTGTACTTTGCCGAGACACAAGTGTACGTCTTTCAGTTGTACGTCTGGTGTAAGGCCACTAAAAAGGATCTAAAAGGTCAGACAGCTATGGCTTGCCACTTTAAAACAAAATAGTCATTTTTAACCTCAAGAGACAAGTCCGTTGATACAGTCATATAAAACCCGTGGCAATCTCATACCTGAAAAGCTAGACACGTGTGTTACGCTAATATCTAAGCAGATGTTGGAGTAGAAAAGCATATACTGTTTTGTAACTAACTATAAGAGAAGCACGGCCAGTCAGAAAACATTACAATTTCCTATCCCAACATCTGCTTGAAGATTAATGTTACGCCCAATGCGGTTTTACCGTCTGACCAATACAGATAGAGCTACAGATGTCTGCATTATCACCATTACCACGCGCCACCGGAAGTGCGTCATCAGCGCTTAAGGACGATCCCTGACATTTTCTTTGTTATAGCATGCACCGTCGGTTCCACATCCGGCTTCCGTACATGTCCGTTGACATTGCGTCGAATGGAACCGGCGTTTTTGCCTACTGCAAACAGACGTCAGCGGTTTCCTGATTTGAGGACTTAGAGTGCGACTCAGAACGATTAGTCAGCGAGGTAGTGTAATGATTGGTCCCCAAATGTAGCGTGAAAGTATACATGTGTGGGTCCCAAAAGGCTGGTGCGCTGATAAACCGGTCAGAACAGACACAAGGAGGGGACGGCTCGCATGCGGACGGATCGAAGTCCTATATTTCATCGCGCATCACGTGAGGCGTTTCCAGCCTGTATCGATTAGAATCCGAGCCATAAGTGTGCGGACGGAACAGTGGAACACCTCCGGTAGCCATCTCACAAACAGCCGGCGAACCGGTGTGGACTGACGGCTACATCCCTGGACACACTCCCAACACACAACAGTTGCTGCGGTCAGCGATAGCGATAGCCGTACCCACCCCTACCCACTAGGAAGAGCCCTGTGCCTGAAAGAAACATGGTAAGCAGGACGTTCAGTCTTCACGATGTAGGTACTGCGTGTGTTTTTTTTGTTTTGTATGCATATTCTAGACACCTTTCCCGCTAAGCCTGAGTAATCATTGTCTTCATTTACACCACAGTGTGCATTTACATTTACATAGTAGATTGGGACAAGATAGATTTTCGTGGGTACGGTCTTCACTGTACGTAGCGCTAACAGTGCTTGGATTGTTTGTTCCACCGGTACTAGACTAATACTGTATCATGTGATAGAAGTGCATACGTGTACTGTACATAAAAAGGTTTTCGCTATGAGTATGACCTATAGGTATGACCTATTTTCCCTGACTAAACTGCAGTACAGCCATCCGGCCCTCAAAACAGGAAAACCTCGCAGACAAATTATACCACATTTCATTAATTCCATACATGAATGATTCATTTACTGATTGTTTACATTTGTCTTCAGTAATCAGTGCACAAACAGATAAACGCATAGAGTAACATTTGTTGAATGTAAACAAAGCCTTGCGATAATTGTGACAGATGGCAGATAGGATTTAATGATAAATAAATAAACAAGGCATTCCAATAAATGGTTTGTGCCGAATATGATCTCAATGACGAGAGGACCAATCAGTATAATACACGTGCACACAACAAATATCCGAGCTTATCAGCTATGATTTCGCTGGCATTCAGTAGTAAAAGCTTATGGGCGGGGTACGGATATTGGTATGACTTGAATCTGAATTCAATTTGCATCAGTCGAGGCCTACTGTAACAGTATTTGTGTCTTCATAAATCATATCACGGTCATTCACAAATTTGTCTACCCGCAGGCAAAGGACGGATATATTAAGGGCATCGGTATCGTTAAGGGATATCTTTCTTCGGACGCGCCATATCTGCTGAGCTAAAGTAGTCCACCATACCCGCATGGCAAACTAAATACGGGAACGGTTTTTATCTCTCAAAAGACTGACGGCCATATTTCAACAGTCTATAACATTACATTCCACAGAATTCCCCAGGCCCATTCCTAACAAGTGGACTGTTATGCCTGCATTTTTAGATAAGGCTAAAAATGGTCGACATGTCTTATATCCTTTATTTCTATTCAACGTCAAAATGCTTCCCGTCAAAATATTGACATTTCTATAAAACCTTACATTCCCAAGAGGATATACCCGCAGGCTGTTTCAGGTATAAATGGAATTTCGAATTCTACCGCTTGCGTTTCGAATTTTTGAAATTCACGGAGATTTACGTTCCTTGAGCAGCAAGGATTTTGACCTCCCCCGCTCCCGTGCCGCCGGCGTTTCGCCCTGACTACACTGGTATAACAAACCCCCTTAAGGTTTCTTAAGGGATTTCCGGCCGGACCTAATACGGTAAAGCGTAATTTGTTAGTACCGAGTGGTCTAACGTGAAGTTTGTTTTCTCGGGGTCTCCTTACGTAAATGAAGAAATGTTGGAGATGGTTGAAGATCAGCTTCCGGACGACCTCTTGTATTGTGACGCCCATTGTCGGAGGGGAGAAAATCAATAACAGCCGTGACGATGTAGCAAGGTGTAAGGGGGAGGTTCGGTATTGGTGGGGTGGGGTGGAGAAATCAAACAGATAGGAAGGTAGTTGTAGCCTCTACCAGGCTCCTTCGGTCTCTGCCAAAGTGGTAAAACCAGCCAGATTATTCAGAATAATATAGCAGAGGACTTAGCTGACCATGGAGTTACACATATGCAACCCATTTGTAGCACCTTGGCCGCAACAAATTATTTGGCATATATATTTGGCCGTTTTCTACAATTTTGGCAGCAACCCAATTAAGGAGTCCGGTAGAGGCTATTTTTTGCATGACCTTTGCTAAGTTGCGACGTAATGGACGTAGACACACATTAACAAACACATAGACAAGCAACGTTACAGGACAGTGAGAACATACGATGAGATTATTCGTCCCTTCTGCTTGGACAGTCAATAACGTTCAGTTAGATTAGACTTCAATACAATACGGGGATGCATAATATCTGTATGCACCATTTGACACATTTCAGACAGGTTGCCCTATATATCCAATAACGGATGAATTGCCCGTGGGATATCCAGGTCAGCTACCCCGAGACGGCCTTTTCACAATAGGCGGAACGTCACTCCAATTCGCTATATTAGAAGAGTCCACTGGTGACAAGGGGGTCGACTTGGACCAAATTAAGAAAGAAATACATCTTGTGAATTTCAAAGGAAGCCAAGGAATTCATGATTTGATATTTTTGTGCACTCGTGAAATGGAATATAAAGAATGTCCTTCAAAACCGACGAGCAACAAAAAACTGCGCAGTGCGTCTGCGCAAGAGATCGTACAATTCATCCCTTTAAATTACTAGTTTATGACATGGCAGTAAAACAAGCTCTGCGCCATTCCCAGTAAAATTACCCCCCTCCCCACCCGGGTGTAAAACAGATGAATATAAAATATATCTGTGCCCACGGTGTTATGGTAGTGTGTTGATCAATGTCACCATTGTCCAAATCAATTCATCTGAACATCCTCTGACCTATTAAGCTGCCCTCAGGGGAAAAGGGAGATATATGACCGTTATTGTTTTTATATCATATGTGTACACCCAAGGACATTATATAATGCCCTTTGTACGCCTTTATGTTCTCTTGTCTCTTGACGTTTTGACTCAAGGTATTTCCAAAAAGGCATCACGCGTATATTTTACATTTAGAACGGTCTTTCTACTTTGATCATCCAATCCATTTATCTTCCAAATCATAGAATAGTATTTCATATGCCACTGGCTACGTATACAAAATTATAATCAGACCCACCACTAGCTGAATTTAAACTAGGACTGGATTACAGTTTGCCTATCATTTGTTTATCATTTTGGGAAAGGTACGTATGACGGATCAAAAATAAAAACAAAGTCATTCAGGCTAGGCTATCGAAAATTAGGGGACTTCGCGCAGCTTGCTTTCGCGTTGTTCAAGTACCAACGATGGAAATGTAAAAAAAAAAATGACGCAAATGTGTTGAGATTTAGTTACGATTGTCAGTCTGAAAGGAATTTTTTACTTCAAAATGTTTCCAGTTTTGGCGCCAAAATTCTACAATATGTACATTTAAAGCCCTGATAAGCCCTGCAATTAGCCTTCGGGCCTGACTACAGTATTGTTATAATATTTCCTCGGGAGGCGGTACCGACTTCCGACGAACTCTGACCCAGTACCGACGTGACACGTGCGGAAAATCACGTGTCTGCAGCACTTGGGTCAGATAGCTGAAGAAGACCGAGAGATTCGGTCGAAAATTCTGGCGAGTCAACTCTTTGAGTTGGAGAATAGTTTATTATTTCATTATAAATGAATAAATGATATTTCCTCCTGTGTTCCATGTAGCCATGGAAGGCGCCCACCCCACCGAGTCCGTGCACCGTGTGCGAAAAGTCTGTATACGAGATGGAGAAACTGACGGCGGACGGAGTTATCTACCACAAAGCCTGCTTCAGGTGTTCCCATTGTAAGAAAGTACTCAGGTAAGAACAGAAAGAAAGTAGTGGGGTGCTGTAACGATTTTCCTCACCCCATCTACTTGGAGAGTAACGTCGATAGTTTTCCCCTGAGCTACATCGATTTGGTTCAGAAATTAATCCAAATTGTATCCTGACCGTTAGGAAGCAATGAACCCCCTGTTTTTAACAGGATTTTGGATTGAAAGGTCGAAAAACTAAAATCACCATTTTGCCCTTAAATTGAAGGAAGATCTCGACCTTTGTTTGCTATATAGGGGGTTATAGAGGGGCTTAGAAAATGTAATGGTAAAGGAAAGTTGCCTTGCGTGCTGGCATAGGGCCCAGAGATACAAATCGACCGGTAGAGAGGATATGTGTGCCTTTGTAGATAATATCTAGTTTTTCCGGACACTCATTTGGCACGATTTCAATTCCTGCATGTAACGTACATGAGTAGAATAGAGGGTTATATAGATCAATTCATGCAAATTTATTCATGAGATGTAAATTTATGTAAATTTATACGAAATGTAGCTAATGAGCTGATTAACATAAAAATGTAATTAAACCTTTAAATTTATGCATATCAAAGAGATAATTTATGCAATTTTATCCATCAGATGCAAATCTATACAAATTTACGCGAAATTTAGTTAATGAGTAAAGTAACATAAAAAGGTAATTAAACGTTTTAATTTATGCATAACAAATACATCATTTATGTAAATTCATTCATGAGATGTAAATGTATGCGAAAGTTGATTAATGAGCTAATCAGCAAAAATGGAAATCAAACGCATAGATTTATGCATAACAAGGATATGATTAATGCGAATGTATTCGTGTGATGCAAATTTATGCGAAATTCAGCTTATGAGCACATTAACGCGATCGGTTCATCTATGTATAACTAATAGGTGATGTATACATCACTATGTGATAATGTATATGTCGACGGCCAGTGACCCAAAGGGGTCAAACCGGTGGTGACCTGTGACGTAAAGGGCCAAACCGGTGGCGTCACAGCAAGCATCATGGGATCGTACGTTTATCTTCTCTAGAAACATCGCACCAGAGTGCCTATATCATCTTCAAAGTGCTCCGGAGTAACTTATTGCTCCCAAGTAAGAATTTACTCCGGCGCGGAGTAGATTATTGCTCCGGAGTAATGTAAATTACATGTAACACAACAACACAAAAGACACCAGGATATGGCGACACTCTTTCGCAACACGTACTTTATTCATCACTCATCGATCAATAATGTACCAAGGAAGTCATAAGTCAACGTGCGGTTCGTCCTATAGGTTATGCCCAACATGTGGGAAAGTTGTACGTGCTGTTGGTGGTAGGCCGAAATTGTATTACTTCAGAACGAGGTAGCCATACTTTTTCATCAATGTCTGTTCTGAGACCCAGTTCTTGCTGTGTACGATCTCATTACTGTGACGAGGCAGCTCAGCAAACTCTATTAGATAAAACTTTTTGCCAGCACGTTTCGTCTCCTTGATCACGTGTTGAGGGACATCGCTTGCACGGTGAGTTATTGGAATTGTCCAGTCCCGATAGAGCGTCCACTCGTTCTCGTCACCACTGTCGTAGTCGTACTCTTCACTTTCATCAGATGATGCCCATTCGGAAGACAGATCTGACGCTGTATCACTCTCGGAACCACTTTGATCACTGTCGGTTTCTGTCGTCGAGACTACCTCCTGGGGGTCCATCACCGACTCTGCTTCTGAGACGATTTCTTCGTCTTGTGACAACACCTGGCCATCGTCTTCGTCGTCGTTGTCTTCTCCACCTTCTTTGCCATCCGTATCATTTTCAGACGACGTGTCGGAGTCGTCGTCAAAAACATCGCGCTGTCGGTATGACCCCGTCTCGGTATCTACGACGACCTCTCCCGAGGCAATAGCTGACTCATCTCGGTGTTTTCTTTCTTGATGACGATCGAGGTTGAATTTACGATCAAACTCCCTATCACAAACCTCGCAGACGTAAGGCATGCTTCCTTTCTGTTCAATGGACAGCAAGAAAATGGTGCGATATTGATGTACACACAAAGATATAACATGAATGCAAATAGATGCTCCGGAGTAAATTTTTACCGTGGAGTAAATTTTTACTCCGGAGTAAATTTTTACTCCGAGGAAAATCATAACTCCGGAGTAAATGTATTACTTGTTAGTAACACGCACGCACGCACGCACACACGCACACACGCGCGCGCGCGTGCGCGCGCGTGCACAGACACACACACAATGTTTGTGTGTGTCTGTGCACTTGTGTGTGTGTGTGCGTGCGTGCGTGCGTGTGCAAAAAATTCACACGAATACATTCGCATTAATCATATCCTTGTTATGCATAAATCTATGCGTTTGATTTCCATTTTTGCTGATTAGCTCATTAATCAACTTTCTGTTCAATGGACAGCAAGAAAATGGTGCGATATTGATGTACACACAAAGATATAACATGAATGCAAATAGATGCTCCGGAGTAAATTTTTACCGTGGAGTAAATTTTTACTCCGGAGTAAATTTTTACTCCGAGGAAAATCATAACTCCGGAGTAAATGTATTACTTGTTAGTAACACGCACGCACGCACGCACACACGCACACACGCGCGCGCGCGTGCGCGCGCGTGCACAGACACACACACAATGTTTGTGTGTGTCTGTGCACTTGTGTGTGTGTGTGCGTGCGTGCGTGCGTGTGCAAAAAATTCACACGAATACATTCGCATTAATCATATCCTTGTTATGCATAAATCTATGCGTTTGATTTCCATTTTTGCTGATTAGCTCATTAATCAACTTTCTGTTCAATGGACAGCAAGAAAATGGTGCGATATTGATGTACACACAAAGATATAACATGAATGCAAATAGATGCTCCGGAGTAAATTTTTACCGTGGAGTAAATTTTTACTCCGGAGTAAATTTTTACTCCGAGGAAAATCATAACTCCGGAGTAAATGTATTACTTGTTAGTAACACGCACGCACGCACGCACACACACACACACGCGCGCGCGCGTGCGCGCGCGTGCACAGACACACACACAATGTTTGTGTGTGTCTGTGCACTTGTGTGTGTGTGTGCGTGCGTGCGTGCGTGTTACTAACAAGTAATACATTTACTCCGGAGTTATGATTTTCCTCGGAGTAAAAATTTACTCCGGAGTAAAAATTTACTCCACGGTAAAAATTTACTCCGGAGCATCTATTTGCATTCATGTTATATCTTTGTGTGTACATCAATATCGCACCATTTTCTTGCTGTCCATTGAACAGAAAGGAAGCATGCCTTACGTCTGCGAGGTTTGTGATAGGGAGTTTGATCGTAAATTCAACCTCGATCGTCATCAAGAAAGAAAACACCGAGATGAGTCAGCTATTGCCTCGGGAGAGGTCGTCGTAGATACCGAGACGGGGTCATACCGACAGCGCGATGTTTTTGACGACGACTCCGACACGTCGTCTGAAAATGATACGGATGGCAAAGAAGGTGGAGAAGACAACGACGACGAAGACGATGGCCAGGTGTTGTCACAAGACGAAGAAATCGTCTCAGAAGCAGAGTCGGTGATGGACCCCCAGGAGGTAGTCTCGACGACAGAAACCGACAGTGATCAAAGTGGTTCCGAGAGTGATACAGCGTCAGATCTGTCTTCCGAATGGGCATCATCTGATGAAAGTGAAGAGTACGACTACGACAGTGGTGACGAGAACGAGTGGACGCTCTATCGGGACTGGACAATTCCAATAACTCACCGTGCAAGCGATGTCCCTCAACACGTGATCAAGGAGACGAAACGTGCTGGCAAAAAGTTTTATCTAATAGAGTTTGCTGAGCTGCCTCGTCACAGTAATGAGATCGTACACAGCAAGAACTGGGTCTCAGAACAGACATTGATGAAAAAGTATGGCTACCTCGTTCTGAAGTAATACAATTTCGGCCTACCACCAACAGCACGTACAACTTTCCCACATGTTGGGCATAACCTATAGGACGAACCGCACGTTGACTTATGACTTCCTTGGTACATTATTGATCGATGAGTGATGAATAAAGTACGTGTTGCGAAAGAGTGTCGCCATATCCTGGTGTCTTTTGTGTTGTTGTGTTACATGTAATTTACATTACTCCGGAGCAATAATCTACTCCGCGCCGGAGTAAATTCTTACTTGGGAGTAATAAGTTACTCCGGAGCACTTTGAAGATGATATAGGCACTCTGGTGCGATGTTTCTAGAGAAGATAAACGTACGATCCCATGATGCTTGCTGTGACGCCACCGGTTTGGCCCTTTACGTCACAGGTCACCACCGGTTTGACCCCTTTGGGTCACTGGCCGTCGACATATACATTATCACATAGTGATGTATACATCACCTATTAGTTATACATAGATGAACCGATCGCGTTAATGTGCTCATAAGCTGAATTTCGCATAAATTTGCATCACACGAATACATTCGCATTAATCATATCCTTGTTATGCATAAATCTATGCGTTTGATTTCCATTTTTGCTGATTAGCTCATTAATCAACTTTCGCATACATTTACATCTCATGAATGAATTTACATAAATGATGTATTTGTTATGCATAAATTAAAACGTTTAATTACCTTTTTATGTTACTTTACTCATTAACTAAATTTCGCGTAAATTTGTATAGATTTGCATCTGATGGATAAAATTGCATAAATTATCTCTTTGATATGCATAAATTTAAAGGTTTAATTACATTTTTATGTTAATCAGCTCATTAGCTACATTTCGTATATATTTACATAAATTTACATCTCATGAATAAATTTGCATGAATTGATCTATATAACCCTCTATTCTACTTACATGTAGTCCGTATGTACTTTTGATAAACTCGCCAAGCAGAAATTGGGTTTAGGCTTGTTTTAACGTCTTTTTTTATGCACTTATGTCGGCTTTTTAATTTGTCAAGGTTTCTTTCGGCCGCCAACACCATGTATGGCCCTCAAAACGCCTAAATGTCGTCCAAAACCCCAGCTCTCTAGATCTGCCCGTAGAGTACCTTTAATATTGACAATTCCCAGCGGCAATAGTTAACATATTGTATATCTAGTTACTTGACATAATCAGGGCAACAGTGATATCGATCGCACCCTATGATACGTACAGTCAATAGCTTAGCCAAATACTGTTGTGTTAGCATTGTTGTATAAATATTAAGAACTTTTGGTATATAGTCCTTTGGGCAAGACCCCAATATAAAGTGGGTTTTTTTTTAAACAAAACGGAGGGACTAATAACTGAAATTATGGCTTCTATTGCGTATTTTACGGACTCGCAAAACTATTTCTGGATTATGATCTCTTTTGTTGTGTTCCAAACCATCTAAACTCTTCCATAAATCGTGCCGGACCTCTGGACCTAAACCTGAATATGAGTTATGGTACGCAACACTATGTACCAGTGTAATTATAACCGAATATGTTAGAGCGAGAAATGCCACTCTATGTGTAAAACAGGTCGTCGAGTTTGCACAGTTTTAATAATTTTCTCTTCCCATTTGTTCTAATTCTTAGTTTGGGGAGCTACGCCAGTCAGGAGCGGCGACTGTTCTGCAAGCCACACTTCATGCAACTCTTCAAGACCAAAGGAAACTACGATGAGGGCTTCGGAAAGGAACAACATAAAAAACAATGGATCAAATGATACAGTCTACCATTGACGTGAGCAACGGAGGGACTGAACCTTAATTGGAGACACTCAAATTCTTTTAAGAAGCTCTTTACATGAATATATATAAGTGTCCTAGATCCCAGTAGTTTTTACTATACAGCAGTTCTGATCCTTCTGATAATTTTGACGCCTGGGAATCGGTAACTTCTTTTGTACATTAGTCCATGGGTACACAAACGTTGCTGATATGATATTCGTGAAGAGAGCAGAAAGAAGTGAACCTATGGAAACATAGAGATTCACATCGTCAAAATCCTTTCGAACAAGCACAAATATAGAATTTTATCACTATGTGACTATGATGTAATTAGCCTCCGCCATGTTGGTTGGTTATCACTCACGTGACTATGACGTAATTAGCGTCCGCCAAGTTGGTTGGTTATCGCTCACGTGACTATGATGTAATTAGCGTTCGCCATGTTGGTTGGTTATCACTCACGTGACTATGACGTAATCTAGCGTCTGCCATGTTGGTTGGTTAAATACGCCATTGTATGACAAGTACCCCAAACATCGGATCTACCTCTACCTCAGCATGCCTACATCTTGCCTCTGCATGTAACTAGAGAGCATTTGTATAATGTGTCCCAAATGATCGGTCGCCATCTTGGATGTATCCAAACCACCAACATGGCGGTGGCTGATTTTTTGTTGTGACGTCACGCAACATCCAATGAGGAAGATGACGATATGGTGCAGAATCTGGAAATCAATTTAGACCTCAGTTGACCTTAATACATAAACGTCTGATCAGAGTTTATCCGTAAATTTGTTTTTACATAATGTGTCACAGTTTAGGCCTGTCACAGTTGAAGGTATGAAGAAAAGAGAAAGCGACACGATGGATACGGACTTGCCTCCACCAGGCCTTCCTACGGGGACATGAACCGAGAAAGGAGAGTCTGTCCGCGGGAAGGTTAACATTTCCTAGCCTCTACCAGGCTCCAGAGGCGGCTCGAAGGAATAGAAATTGGCCATAACACGTATAACATGCCAGAGGAATTAGTCAGCTATTGGACTACAGTTTGCAACCCCTGTAGCGGACTAACTTCTCTGGCATGTTGTCTATTTGGCCAATTTCTACTCTTTCTAGGAGCCTCTGGAGCATGGAAGAGGCTAAACATTTCCCTATTCCGAAATACCACAGCTAAGTTACCTGCGCCTGCAAATAAAACTCTATGTTATCCAAACTCCCCTGGTAAATATTCTTGCCGCACTAGGTCTAGGCACGGACACAAACCTTCTCTACTTCATTCTTGTACACAATGCCACAGAAATAGTTCCAGCTGTACACCACTGTATATATGCACTATGCACAACTGATTTTCACGTTTTATATATTGGCGAGACAACAAAGTTGCTTGTTGTATTATTTCTGTCTCCTTATAGCAGAGCCGAACCCGCGTATATCATACTAACCTCCTTCGAGGGAGTTTCTACGACGCGGATTCAGCTCTGCTATTAGGAGAATATATATTGTTTAAGATCTACAATAGTTACAATAGCGTCTACGCCCACGTTGTCACAGTCGGTGAATGTTTCGCGATCAGTAGTTGCCGCTGTTTCGTCAGACAGAAAATATTCAGTGGCCACGTGCCAAGCCTCTAGTGCCGTTGCCATGGTATACCTTACGTCACATCCGCCAATGACCTAAACTATATTCTCGATCTTGTCAGTACCACTAGTGCAGTGCCAGTAGTATACACTCAACGAGACACGGAATTCTCACATGTATATGTCCCAAGTTTCTTGTGAACTAAGACATGTTGTCAGTGTGACTTTTTTAATAGAATGATGAAGGATTTAAAATGGTAAAAAGAATGACTACATTTTAAATGTGTCCTTCGTGACGTGAAGGGCGAATAAATGTCTTTATCATGTACCACACACGTGTCCTGCATTTTCTTTGTTGATAGCCAGGTACCGCATGAATGGCAGGGTGTTTGTCCCAGAACTCAGAGGTCCTGAGTTCGAATCCTGGGTCCCCTAACTTAATTTTTGTCCCGTTGACGTTATGCCCTTGGGACAGGCACTTAACATGAATTTCCTCATTTCACTTAGGTGAAAATTAGTACCTAGCTTCGGCTAGGGACGTTTCTCGGATAGGACGTTGAATGGAAGTCCCGTGTTTGAGGAGAGCCACACTTAGCGCACGCAAAAGAATCCAGCGTATCCAAACGTGAATGAGACGGACGAATATGGCATATGGGATTTCTGGCAGGTACGGATTTTTATACTTGACAGTGTACTCGATTACGAAGAAGTAAATTTTACCCATGAGAATGAATATGCATACAGCCCAGCCGCCTACTTCGCCAATTGGCAAACGGACCTTGAATACAAACTATGTTGAGCATGTGTGTCCCGAGGCAATGGAACAGAACTTGCACAGTGATCAGTAAATGCGTCTCAGTTCTCAATTGAAATACTAGTATTATGATACTCTGCAGCAGTACCCGGGAGACAGCACAGTTTGTTCTTAACCAAAACGATGCATAAAGAAATCGATATATGTGTGCAAACTTTTTTCAAGCGTCAACGCCATTTATAGATCAATTGATGACATCAAGAATTAATTAGATCATTTATCCTCGACATTTGGCGCAAAAGGAAAAAAATGCCACCTTCACACAAGCTCTTCGCCTGAAAACGTGGACCACTAGAAATGCGTACAAAACGCCGCAAGAACACGTTAGCCATACTCTACATCTGCTTGAAGATTAACGTACACAGTAAAACTAGCTGCAGATTCGAGCACCTCCCTGCCGAAAGTACGTCGAATCACACATTACCAAATTATTCGCTCGTTTTTGTCCAGGTTGATTGACCCGAACACAATCGCGTTTGTAAGCGACTCTGTGATTGGCTGATCCCTTGCGGTGCCTTCAGTCCAGCGATGAAGGTTGTAGAGTTGAGAGCGAAGATGAGCATCGAAACCTGTCGGAGACGTCTAGCCAGGGTAAGATGCATACGGGACTGTGTTACCAGTTTTAAAGATGGGCTAGCTCTCCCAGAACCCCTGTGCTACGTCCCGGAGGAAGTCGTGTACGGCAAAGCAGGTGAGGCGAAGACTGGGACCGTGCAAGTCACGGTGTACTCCCGGCCATCGATGAGGGGGAGGGGCGGAAAAGTTGGAGAAATTCCCTGCGGGAATGATACACGTATCGGTGCTTCTGGAGCCGAGCTGAGCAATCGGGACGGGGAATGGATCAAACTTAACCAGGTGAGGGTGTTCTTCGTCCATTTGTCAAACATATACAGTGTGTAAAACGTCAGGAAGTTAATCGTTTCAAAATGGTGTAGGTGAAACTTCCGGGTTTCGTGACCCCCGGTGTACGTGTTCAGACTTGTGGGATACAGTTGTAGGAGCTGGTCACAGTCCTGTGTTGATGATCTTCGTCGATTTGATTATCTTCAATTATCCTAGCCGACACTGTACATTATACAAATGTATGTCAAAGCTATGCAGAACATGGCCACTGCCCCTTCAAACAAGAGTTGTTGATAACCTAGCGAAAACAAGAAGGTTTATGATTACGTCATTTGGCGAAACTGAAATTCCAGAGGCAAGATTTTGATTATCGGATGCAAAAAAGAGCCTCCTTGTTGTTATGTTGAAAGCATTAGATGGTGATCTAAAGGGTAAAGGACATCCCTTTGAGTTGTTGATCACTGGTGACTGTTGTTGTTTATCTTTCAATTTTACTTTTACTTTCACATCTGGTACCCCCAGATAACCCCATCAGGGGCAAATTAGGGAGGGGGGGCAGTCTAGGGTGGGCAGGCCTCCAGCCTGGCCCGGAATGTCTTGACTGTGGGACATACATGTAACACAACTGGGCAAGGCAGGTCGTTCCACCGTGATATTGTACATGGAAAGGATGAAAATCTATATGTATTGGTACAAGCGTAAATGGTCTTAATTTTGAGTTAGGGGCTAGCTTCCCTGGGTGTGTCCCTACCCTGAGCTGTTTTGAGTACAGTAGAAGCCACTTAATTGCACCTCGGATAAACGCACCTTCCGTTTAATTGCACCTAATCCCAAAATCCCAAGCCGGTTCCCATTCACTGCATTGTTAGTGACTCCGCATAACTGCACCGTGCATTGTCACCAATTTCGGATAACTGCACCAATTTTTTGCCAAAATCCTCGACAAGTTAACTAAAAAGGTGCGCTAAAAATCGGCAAACGCGGTACAAATGAGCCGATACCTGCCGGTGTAAAGGCGCAATACCGCCAATATGTTTAAAACTATTTTTGAGTTACAAAAGAAGGCGGTCTCCATTGACAGTCACATTGATTGGAATCGTATGGGAGGTCCCGGGCGGGTCCAGGGCGTGTCGGCACCATCAAGAGACGCACGCCTACCAAAGGCGGCATTGCGCTTTGGCAGACAGCATGCTGTACTCAATAAAGATTGGTCTCTACCTGTACTACTAGTACTGTCTTATTACTGTGAATGCATTCAAGTTCGCGTGGATTTGATTTCGCGTTAAGGATGGCATGGGGTGTTGTCGGTGGTTTGAGGTTTGCGGCAGCGCTACATACTGCTGCCGATAATAAAAGAACGGCGTCTTTATGTAACGTTACATCTAGTCGGAAACAATAGAGGCTAGGCGCAAGGGCTACAGACGTGTAGGCGGACATAACAGTCGCTTTAGGCGGTGCGGTGCTAACGTGATCATCTGGCTGAATCCGCGTCCTAGAAACTTCTTGCATTCACCGGAACGAGGTATACGCGGGTTAGGCTCTGCTACTGTATAAGGAGAATGATCTGTCCTTGATCTGAGTCATCTAACCATATCTGCCCACTAGATACACTGTACAATTCACTACCATGGTGCCGACAGTCAAATCTGTCCAGACATGAGACGGGGGAACTACACTGGGCTGAACCGTAATCAGTAACCAAGTTTTAGTTTGAATTGCTAGTTTCATTGCGGTACATGATGTACGTAAATCGACAACTGTACTCTACGTAATGTAACACAGAAACTGTTATCCCATGACGATGTTTCAGAATGCCTCCCATGTAACGTTACGTGTAGCTACTGATTTAAACATCTGTGAGGAAGCAAAAAAATGTTAAGTTTAATCTGTACAGTATCATGGTAAACTTTACAAGATTTTTGTACAGTACTTGTCCTTGAATACGTAAATAAAGTTAATAACTGCATAATTTCGTCTATTTTCTTTGTGCTAGTGTTTCTGACTAACAATACACACACCCCGCCCATGGTGGTACGGTCCAGCTGGGCATTTCGCATAATTGCACCAGCCGGATAATTGCACCAAAAACGCTGACAAATGCGTGGTGCAGTTAAGCGGATTCTACTGTACTAGATAGTCAGTTTGTATGTTGATGCGGTTACATACTAGCTATAGAAGGTGGTGAGGTGGGCATTCCTCCTGCCTGGTAGGCATGTTAGGAGAGAAGTAGCCACTGCAGGTCTTTCTTATCTTACTTGAGAATGTCATGGCAAAGTACATGTATGTTAAAGGTATGGTATGCCGTATGGTATGGAAGAACATGGTACACATGTAAATGTATTGTTTGTTCCTAGATCAATACATATCCAGGTAATACTATCAAGTCAACAAACCTAATATTTACCAATGATGAATGCGACTTAAGTGTTGATATTTCTATTGCAGCTTGGCCGTATTCATTCTAATATCCGGGTAATTTTGCATTTATTTTAGTTCTCTTTTTTCCCCCAGCATGTTCTGGAGCAGTTTTTCCCTGGGAAGGATATAACAGAGGGCTGGGTGCTGCTTCATCCGGCTGTGTCGAGTTCAGATGAAGCTCCGACACTCACACGGATTCCACAGGAGGAGGACAAGAGCAAGAGCGCCACCTATCGAGAACTCTTCGGAACCAGTCCTCCTGCCCTGTCCAGGTAGCAAACCATAACCCCAGCAATCCCATCTCGTATCCAACTGTCTACTACTATGACCATTTTTTCAAGTCCCTCGAGTGAATAGGTAGAGATACTATAGATACGTTTAATTTTCATATTATGACAAAATACGTTCATCATACATTCATCAACTGTGTCTCGATGCAAACTACTTTGAGACCTGCCCAGTGCAATGGAGGCTAGGGAGGGCTGGAGGAGAAGGGCCATGAGCACGCGTGAGGCTCTCATGTCCAGATGATGATGACAAAATAAGCTAATGTAGGATGTCTTTAGTTGTAACTTGTACGTGGC
This sequence comes from Branchiostoma lanceolatum, assembly GCF_035083965.1. Classification (NCBI taxonomy): domain Eukaryota; kingdom Metazoa; phylum Chordata; class Leptocardii; order Amphioxiformes; family Branchiostomatidae; genus Branchiostoma; species Branchiostoma lanceolatum. The sequence continues at coordinate 11,024,312 of NC_089732.1, forward strand.
TCTAAGAAAGAAATGAACTCCTCTTTCCTCTTCATCTCCACCTGTACAGATGGGAGGATGTAGTGGAGCAGGTGTACGCCCTGAAGCTCGGCCAGGTCAGCAGGGTCGCGCCGTGTGATGAGGAGGCCGTGGACGCCCTCCGGGCCCCACCCACCAACTGGACGCTGGAGTACGACGAAGAGCTGTCGCGGTTCCTGTTCGAGAACGGAGACCACGAGAACGAGAACCTTGGCAGTGTGAAGCAGTACGTGGAGTCACTGGAGGTGTCCTCTTACAGGGTAAGCTTTGGTTATCATTATTGATAACCTTCTCCCTGCTGCCTAACTCTTTAACTGATAGAGAATTGGGTGCCAAATGGCTACTTCCGTGTGCTAAAGCAAAGGTTATTACAATGTATATTCACAAGTTTCTAGTATGTTAGGGTAAAATATCAAGACTTCTGCGCTTGTGTGGTTGGAGAAATAAATACACAATTTGCAGGGGTTAATCTAAATCAGGAAAGAGGGGCGCTGCATCCTCTTGTTTCAGCCCAGCGCCCCCTTGTCGAATTCAGATTTTAGCTTAATATCCAGCATACAGCCTTCCCTCAGCGATTAATTCTTCCATAAATACATAGAATTCGCTCCCTCGCCTGTGTGTTCCCTCTTGTTCAATTTTTCTAGAAAAAACCCTGAGTTGTACAATGCACAAATTTTAGAGCGAAATGAACAAAGGAAAAATTCACCCAAAGTTGACGCCCAGTGTGCTTGGCCAAAAAGTTGAGCAATATGGCAAAACTGCATTGCACCATTTGCTATCAAAAAATGTTGTGCTTTGAGGACAACTTGTTAAACTTTTACTTCCCATGCCTGATTCAGGATGAAGACAACTCAGACTGTCTGACAGACGGGGACAGTGAGACCTACTGGGAGAGTGACGGCAGTCAGGGACAGCACTGGATCAGACTCAAGATGAAAAGGAGCACCATCGTCAAGTATGTCTTGTAACTCTTTCAGCAGTTATAAGTACTTAAGTTGGAATACGCCAAATAGCAATAACTCAAGCAACTAGATAATTATGATTTTGGAAACGGTCAGACATTTCAAGTAGCATCCACTACTTCCAAAATCTAGTTGCTTGAGTAAGTTCTATGTAACGTATCTTATTTCCTGGATGTCTAACCTTAATCGACATAAGTTGAAATAGTTTCTTAGGCCTCAATCAGGAGATATTTTAAAGATTCAACGTTTTACTTTTATGTTATAGTAGACCCAAACAATAGTAGACCCAAACAATAATCAAGAAAAGTACATGTACAAATGTACCAGATTTTCCATGAGTTTGGTGAGAGTACAGTTCCCTTTTAACCTTCTCCCTGCTGCCTAACTCTGTAACCAATGCAAATCTGGTGCCAAATGGCTACCTTAGCAGGCTGAACATAATATCTCAAAATATGTTAGTATTGCCTTAAGAGAGCAGAGGAATCTTATAATATTTACTTTGTTCTACCTACAGCACCAAAAAAACAGAGATTTTTATGAATTTAGGTGCTGGAATTTTGATTTAAAAAGCAAGGCTTATACATTAGTTTTTTTGTTTTTTTGTCAATGTTGATGATTTCTTTATATAGCAGTTTTTTGAAACAGGACTTCTGTACTTTTGTTCTTTAGAAAGTTGATGATCGGTGTAGAAACATCTGACGACAACTACGCCCCGAACCGTATCGTAGTGATGGGAGGAGAGCTGGACTCCATGGTCAAACTCAACGACATAAGTGTGAACGAGTAAGAATTCCTTCTATCATTTCTCTTGCTCTTATTGTAATGACTACTTTGTATTAGCTATTGGGGCCAATTCTTCTGTTCTTTTACCGGTCTTACATACTGTAATTCTTGAAATTTTCATGGTGGTTTTATTTTCACAATGACCGCTTCACTGTGACCTAAAAACCACCACAAAAATGTGTTTCCATTAACGTCAGCATGTGACAAACCTAACTGCGAAATCAAAAGACCACAAAAGACATTTAAAGTATCTGTTTGTAGTTACCTTGTACACCTTTATTTAATGATTAAGTCATGTTAAGTCGTGTGGAAAAGGTGAGTAATTATGTATTCTGTCACCAAACTTGATGACAAGACATGAGTCATCCACTGACTCATGCTCACAGTGGCCTTGTTACTGCTTGTGGTATTTACATCTCATGGTAGAGAATGGCAAGAATGTTTTCGGAATGTGGATTTGTGTATTGAAGCTTTGGTAAGGTCTTAGTTCACATGTATCCACCAACAGCACTGGTATTCAACACTACAGGGTTTAGGTAGTTAAAGTTCTATGCTACTGCTAGCGTCAATAATATTACCGTCAATTACTAACATCACTGTGAATTACTGCCTGGGGCAAGGTCACAACAGGTCACATGGAAGAGATCTTTGTTAATGATATACAACAAGATGGTGGTGCAACAATAGATAAAGCTGACAGAAAATGTTGTCACGCCTTGGGCATTTTAATGGACCTACCATAGTTTTCTCAAACAGTACAAGCTGAGGAACTGATTGATTCTACACACACAAGACATACTTTGTACCTTTGCACCTTAGCTTGTTGTCACTGTCTAAAACCAATTAGTTACGCAGCTTGTAATTCATACAGTATAGAAGTAGTGTTGCCATTTGTTTTTTGTTATTCATAATCTTTGTTAGCTCCATGCATGTAGTGTTAGAGTATGAGTAAGTACTGTAAATCCATATGATATTGCGGTTGGTAATTTTAGCGGTTGGGGGGAAAGGGAGTAGTTCACTGCATTTAATTTTAACAGTGGGAATAAACATCACTGTCTCAAATGTCGGTAATCAAATATCTGCAATGATGAAAGTTTAGCAGTTGACTAGTGACCGTTAAAGTGGCTAGAACTAAGTTACTGTTAACAAATCAGGAATTACAGTATGCAGATTCAGACACTATAGCTGCCCTACCAGATACCATTGTGTGGTTTTTTAATCAATTGTCTTGTCACTCTTGTGTATTTCAGTGGCTTTAGTGGAGATCTGACTGTCCTGGAGAACATGACTCAACACTATCCTTACATAGAAATCAGAATTAAAGATTGCAAAGGTATGTATAAGTCTACATTCTTCTTTAAAACAAATGTCCTAAGCACTCAATAATCTTGGCCAGTACTTTAGAATACTTCTGATTATCTCAACGTTGTGTTGTTTACTTTCAACGGATGAAAATTTATGCATGCGCGGATGTCATCCATGTAATCAAATGAACATGGCCTAATGACATTAGGCTCAGTGGGCTTGCCAATACATGTATGTTTTATTCCGGATGCACAGATGATGGGATTGACACCAGAATACACGGGCTGAAGATCAAGTCCAGCCAGGAGCGGGACCTGGGGCTGAACCGTGACTTCTTCACCCCCGACAGACTGGTCAGGTACCCCCGACTGGAGACTGTGGACCCCGAAAAACTCTACAGGAGATCGCTAGCTTTATATAGGTCAGACAGACAGGTTTCTTGTATACCAAGAACAATTTTTGCTTCCTGAAATTTCAAATGCTTTTTTTCATCATTATTTGATTTTGAAAACTAAGGAACTCCTACGATGAACACCAAAGGACTGAGGAAAGGTGATTGCTGAGGAGGAGTAGTTGCCTCTGACAAATGTGTTGGTTTGCTGGATGCTAAATAAATGGTAACAGGGGCTGCCCTAACATAGCACGCTTTTTCATGTGCTAGAACTCATTGCACTCCATTGCTAGTTGCCAGAAAGTGGTCAGGTTTTTGTGAATCAAATTTGGACACACCACTTCTAAGAACATACGTGGGTAAGAAATGCATTAATGTGGTTTATGAACCCTTCACTCTCTGTGTTATATTACCAGTAAACGCTGTGAGACGTTTTCATAAATGTAGCTTCCAGTTTTGTGCTACGCTACTTACTTAAGTAAGGACGCTTTTTTACTTTTGCTCTCTTCAGAAGTTGGTGATTATTTAAAGTAAGCAAACACTCGGAAACCCAACTTTTTAGTGTTTTGCCTTATGTCAGGGCATGTCTTTAGTTAGGGCACTCCCCGTTACAGAATTTAGAAGGGTGACCACTTCCAGAAATATTTAGTCCTTTTCTTCGTTATAATTGGATTGCAGTCCTTACAGTTCCTGTAGTTACAGTGGCTACATTGTTGTGAAAACTTGTGGTGTTACAGTATTTCTTTTTGTCGGTGTGTGTTTCTATGCCGATTAATTTGTTTGTCTTTTCTCCTCAGATTCGTGAGTCTTTTAGACAGTGTAATGCACTACATGGTACCCAAGTGGGAATTTTCATTGGGATCCCTGAACTGTCTAGAGGTGAGATTTATTTCATAATTCTTTGTTCTTTTTTAATGAAGCTCTGGTAAAACTGCACATTTTTGTAGTTACCGGTTACTAACAACATTGTCCTTGGCCTTGACCTTACTTTAGGAGGTCAAACAGCTGCTGCCCTTGTCCAAGAAGAGGATGGGCCTGATTGAGATGTGCCTGAAAGAGTCGGAGTCCCCGAGGCCCAGCTCCATGCCTAAACTGTACATCAACAGGCGCACAGCTACAGAACACAGGACGGACCCAACCAAGGACCCCGAGTGCAAGCATGCCATTTTTACACAGGTGGGAATACACAATATAATATACATCATATTTTCTAGCAGTTGAAATATTGGAGTTATTAATCCAGCAGTCTAGCTGTGTATATGCTTTGAAACGATGCTGTTATTTGGCATTTTTAGTAGTTTTTATGAAATGCTTTAATTTGAATATTTGATAGCTTTATATTTGGAATCCTAAAGTTTTTAAGGTCTCCTTTACTATAATTTCAGATCTACGAGGGTCTGAAGCCAAGAGATAAATACGAGAAGCCATTAAACTACAGGTGAGACTAACTTGTCATTACCGGAAATGAACACTAAGCATTGTTGAGAGTTTCTGGCAATTTTAAGCTATGTGCACTTATTTTTTGTGTTTGCACCACAATCAATGATTTATGGATGTGTTTTGGAGACTGAAAGTTAAGATGGTTGATTAGTACAGTTGGTTACATATATAATTCGTTTTGCAGGTGGTAATTCTGTTTTCTCCCCATTCATAGATGGCCTTCAAAGTATGACCAGTGGTGGGAATGTAAGTTCTTGTCAGAGGGCATCATTGACCAAGGTAAGCTATCAACACTTACATATACATTTATGTGTGTTATTTTCCCATTTAGTCAAAGGTATCAAGTGCCAATGATATTCTCAATGGTCAATAGCAGAGGCTACGGCAGGTAATTTTGTATTCGGGGCCAAATTTTGATAACGTCAAGCTCCAAAGGAAAGTCTGTAGACATGCTCCCCTGCCGTAGCTGAATAGTGTTCTGATAACATTGATGCTAGACAAATTGACTACAATATCTTGATCGTATCTTAGTGACTTTCACTAACAATGCCTCAGTAAGGGGCATGCCTTGCTGGAAGCCGTTATGTAATTGTGTGTTTGTTTTAACTCTGACAGGAGGTGGATTCAGGGACAGCCTGTCAGACCTAGCTGAGGAGCTGTGCCCATGTTCAGCAGACGCACCAGTAGCCCTGCCATTCTTTGTCAGATCTCCCAACCAGGTAACTATAGTCCTTTAAACATCATTAATCAACTCATTTGTCTAATTGACTCCCCTTCTGTATATATAAAATGTATTTATCAACAGCATAGTACATGTATACACGTGTATGCTATTGTCATGGAGTAAGTTCAACTATGTGCATTTGCATGTCTTCTGTACTCGATAATATTGATTCATTTTCTGCATTTGATAGTATTGAAATGGTTTTAGTTTCTTTACTAAAGGTTGAATTGAAACATTGTACTATTATTAACACAAATCTTAGATTGTATTCCGTAATACATGTAGGTCCACTTGTTACCATTGTTGTCTTGTATAGTACTGTATGTATACTTTTTCTAAATACTGTTGTTATATGTTGCAATTTTCCCTCGGGCAAGATTTTGCAAATAAACTACTAGTAACTAACTTACTATATTTTCAACAGGCCAGTTTTGTTTCACAATTACTGTTTTGCTAGCATTCTGTAAACTACACGTAAGAATAGTCTGTATTTTCTCAATTAAGGTACGCACCTCTGATTCCGGTCTAGTTGCAGACAAATTTGCAGAGATGAATGAAGTATGCAGTCATTCTCCACTGATCTCGAACGCATTTTCAACCAGATAAAAAATTCAAATTTATGATGTTCCCTCTCTTTTCTACTGGCAATTTTTTTAAATCAAGGACTTGGCCTTGCTTAGATCAAGGGGGCTTAGTTTCATAAAAGATTCTCTTGTTTACCCTGCTGGCATCGTCTCTGCAAACTTGTAAATTGCCTATGGTGAGTTACAAAATTCGCAGGTATTGAGCCATGCATTGTTGCAACACTGCTGGGTGCCTGGCTTGTTTGAGCAAGGGTTTGATCATGAGGTCCTCTCACAATTTGTCCTGGCAGTAAGCTCAAGTATGCACCCCAAATTTTGCAACTACTAAACGTTTTGATGCCTTTTGGGTTGTGAAAAGTTCAAAAAGTGCATACGTTATTCAAGAATATATGATAGTATTATCACCCTACTTTCCTGTGCCCACCTCCAGGTTGAGGATACCTCTAACGTGAACAGAGACGTGTATGTCCCCAACCCCTCCTGTATGGAGTTTGCCAAGTACGAGTGGATTGGTATGCTGATGGGGGCTTGTCTCAGGGGGAAGGAAAACCTGGTACGTTTTTTCTGTCTTGTTTACAGAATACATCAATTCATTTTCTTGTGTTTTTTTTTACATTTAAAAAGAAATAAAATAATTGTCATGCCTTTAAGTATCAGAGTTATCGCTCCAGAATTGAAGTGTTCAAAAATGTGTTTTTCCCTAGAACTGTTTTAGAGTGGAACTCATTGCCACCAAGAACTGTAAGAACCTCACTTGATAGCTTTAAGCAATGCTGACATTTAGATACTGTATGCCAAGGTTAGGTGTGACAGGTTGTTCAATATAATATCACCAGCTACTGCCTTTCCTGGGAAGCTGGCCCAGGGGCGTTATGCCAAAGGGCGGTTATACCGGCCATACAGATACACATACAGATACAGAAAGTATTGGAGAGCAAGATGCTGGGAGGAAAACTTGGATCTGATTATATATTCGTCCCATCCATGCAGGTGTTGGACCTACCTGCCTTCACCTGGAAGCGACTGGTGGGAGAGAAAGTGACCTGGGCACAAGATTACATCACTGTGGATTCATCAGAGGTAAGAAGTCTGTTAAATCAAATACAAGACATTGGCAGTACAATTTGCACAACACATGTCTTCTAGGAAACCTTGTATTATCAGCAACCTAACCTTAATCTTAATCTAAAGGTATGTGGGAATAATATCAATGTAAAAGATGGGACCAGGGTATCGATGCAGCAAGTAGACATGGGTAAGAATAAAAAATTGCCTCTCTGACAAAACAAAAAGAAAGGGAAGAGAGAATTTCAATACAAACAATAAAACTGTGCGTGAGTTCTTTTGTTCATGCTTAATTCAATTATCTCATTTACCAGGTGAAGCTACTAGAGTCCATAGAATCCATCACTTTAGACAAGGCGTCATTTGATGAGAACTTTGGCGTAGCACTCACATGGACCACAGTCATCAGCAATGGTCAAACCGTAACGCTCAAACCGCTGGGCGAAGACACAGCCGTAGGTTACGAGGAGCGGCATGAATACTGTCGTCTGGTACGGGAGACGCGTATGGCGGAGACTACGGACCAGGTAAGGCATTTTCTTACAAGGGTGTGTATTATTTTTGAATATGTACAGCGTGATAGTTGAGCTGGAGTATTTGTCAGTTTCCTGCAAGAAGATAAAATGTGTCTGTACACTAAATTGTACATCTTATGTACCTTTTACCATTTGTACTTTTGCAGATTAACATTAGCTGATAACTGAAATGTTGTAACAGGAAAACACCATGAGACTGGGCCTACTGAAGGTTGTACCCCAGGCAGTATTAAACCAGTCCTTATATACACGTATGACCAGCCCTGATATACATGTATGACCAGCCCTGATATACAATGTACATGTATGAAATGTTGTAACAGGAAAACGCCATGAGACGGGGCCTACCGAAGGTAGTACCCCAGGCAGTATTAAACCAGTCCTTATATACATGTATACGTATGACCAGTCCTGATATACATGTATGACCTGTCCTGATATGCATGTATGAAATGTTGTAACAGGAGAACGCCATGAGACTGGGTCTACTGAAGGTGGTACCACAAGCAGTCCTGGACCTGCTGACGTGGCAGGAGTTAGAACACAGAGTCTGCGGCAACCCAGAAATCAGCATTGAAGCTCTCAGGAAGACAAGTAAGGATAATGTCTTGAACAGCCATGTTTACATTACTTGAACATTGTATTCATGTTTCGTTTTAGTTTGATAAATTTCAAAAGCTGTCCCCATAAGGGGATAGTAAGGACATAACCTTAACTGTTATTGTGGGACAAGACCATGTTGTTTTTGTGTTTGTGTCTTTATTTGTTGGAAGATTTGTGCCCTTATAATTATTTGTCGGAAAATTTGTTGGGAGTTGCCAGTCCTTTCCTTAGTCACTGACGAAAGACAGCCTTGAAACGTCTGTTTAAAAATTTTATCCAGTTGCTTCAGTAAATATTTTTGGCGTAATTCGTTGGGAAATTTGTTTTAGAAGCAAGTTTTGATACTTTTGACTGCTCAAACATTTTGCATTATGTTTGGGACCTTTCTTATGACAGTTGATGGCCACGGATGATTGATTGGATATTTGATTGATTGATTGACATGTTTTAATTCCCTTATTACAGCATACTATGAAGACCTGGAACAGACTGACCCCCGAGTCAAATACTTGTGGGACGCTCTAAGTAATTTTACAAATGGTAAGTATTTCTCTACTTTCAAACTAACTACTCCTGTGCTGAGAGTTTCTCCATTTACATTGAGATCTTTACTATAAGCATCTATTTTAGAGACGAGCTTGGAAGTAGGCTTCATGATAGATGATTGCATTATAGTTCAGTTATGCTAGGGTCACATTTCTAAACCGGGGCCCAGCCAGGCTGTTTGCGGAAAAGAAAAAGAAAAGTGTATATAAAAAGAATATATACATTTTGTACACAAATTATGCTCATGACTAATTATTTTACCTTTTAGGTGTTGTCTTTTATATCATAATTTTTGTTCCCGCAAACTGCCCAGCCAAGTCCCAGCTTGGAAATGCGACCCTGGCATTAGGGAAACACTTTGTTCAGTGCTATAAATTTGCACTTTGTTCTGTGCTATAAATTGGGAGTTTTAAACAAATGCAACATTGTTTGATATGTGTGATCTCTACTTGAAACAGAGGATAGAAGTCGCTTTCTGAGGTTTGTAACTGGGAGAAGACGACTTCCCGCGCCTCTCTTCCTCTGCCCAGACAGGGGGTAAGTCCTTATAGTTACACTTCTCATGTAAATAGATGCTATATAATCATTATGGCCTACGATATTTGATATAATTTTCATAGAATTAGTTTTTGCTTGTTTGAACTTAGCTGTGTGTCCTGAACAACTAAACCAATGAATAAATGAATATATGGCCTCTTTTGGTGAAATTTGATCATGGTAAAATCCTAATTCACATCAGCACTACAGCATCACCTGTGGCTAAACAGTCATTAGAAGAATGACAGTCTCTTTCACATAGAGGCGATAAGGCACATCTGTAAGCTGACTCAAGTCTGTTGCAAAGTTCTTCTCTTTGCGGATCAGTAAATCATCATAGTAGGCATAGTTAGAAGCTAGATCTTGAAGCTAAGTATTGAGCCTGGAACAAACCAATAGCCCTATGCCATTTGTAATAGCACAGGCTAGTTGAGCAGCCCTGGCTTTGTATGCTGAACAGCCAAACCAATAAGTAGAAATAGATAAAACCATGCGGCAAATCTGTGCGGCCCCCTACCTTGGATTCTTGCACCAACTTTTTATCCATGTCCTTTTTTCTGAGAGAGGTTTGTGGACTTCATTACTGACGTCTGATGTCTCCTATGTACAGATCAGATACAGTGGATGCTCTACCTGAGTCTTCCACATGTTCCAATACTCTGTACCTTCCCACATACTCTAGGTAGGTACACAACTTCTTCTTAATGCAATTCTAAAGATACTTAAGCACTGATTACCAAAGAGTTGTTACATTTTGTTTGGAAGTGTCCGCATTTGCCATTACTACAGAACTGAGAGTTGCTTTATCTAAACTTGACAATTTTTTTGATGACCCATCTGATTTCACGCCTGTTTTCTTTTCAGCGCAAAGGTTGCAGAAGAAAAGATACGATATGCTGCTTACAACTGTATAGCTATAGACACAGACATGAGTCCATGGGAAGAGTAGTAACAAAGCCATCTGGAATCATAGATATCTTCAAAAGCTGATGTACATGTAAGTATTAGCTATGAATGCAAAGACTAAGTGCAGCCTTGGTGTACAATTTGCTTCTTTTGACAGTCAAAACGTCTTAAGATATAATGATAAATAGTTTATATATACAGGACAGAGGGCCATGTTGAAATTTTGGAGTCAGTAAGGTAAACAGATTAAGCTGCTCATAGTATAACAGATCTTAAGAAATAGCGGAAACCAAATGGACAATTGGTGAAATTGTACAGCTTTGATATTTTGCTACAGTGAATCGTAGTAACAGCCGGCTTTTGAACACTTAGTCTAGCACAAGCCATGCACTAGGGGCTGGTCACAGCTTAGATTGACCATAGCAACACAAAAACCTTGTTGACATCCTCTAGAGAGTTAGGCATTAACAGTCTTGCATGTGACAGAGTAGTACTTATTACAAAGGAAATTTGCTACACCAGAGATGAATTTGTTGATAAGTTAAGAGTTGTTTTAGGAGAAGGTTTGTACTGTATATATGTGACTGATAATTGTAGTGAGTTCATAGTAATTGTGAGAATGAGACAGATTTTTTATTGTATATGAAATTTCTCCACTGACATTCAGTGGAAACAGTGATATTCTGTTCAAGAAAATGTGTTACTTTGACTAAAGGTATGCTCGCAAACAAAAGAAGAAACATTTCTGGAAGATACAAATTTTGTACAAGTCTCGTCTTGTATTTGTTATTTGTGTGTTTATGCTGTAACACACTAAAGGGGACAGACTGTATCAAAAAAGAAATGTTTACAATTTTTACTTAGAAACTCCTGCTCATATTGTCTTCTTGAAATGTAGCATCTTTCCTCTCATTATTTACTGAGCAAATTGCACACTGAAGAATTCAGTTTTTGTTACATTTCATGTAAGATTTCATATTGTAATTTATTCCTTTCCCTAGAGGAGCTAAAACTGATGGTTATTGAGAGGAGCTTAATATCTATGGATAGGTATATTACATGTAACTATGTGTTCAAGAAAGATTGAAACATTTGGTATGTGAGATAGCAGACAAAAGCCATTTATTTGTATTGAATATTTTGCAGTTGTATCGTATACTTTAATGTACAGTAATAAAAGGATTTGATAAGTATAAACTATATCTGCCTTAATTTTTCTGATTGATACACTATGTTGATATCATATGTATATAATCTCAAAATGCTTGATAAGCATCCTACTTGTACAAAGGTTACTGTGAATGTTGAATTTTTCAAGGTGGTTTTATGTTCGCGGTTTTCACTGTGACCTCTTTACCGCGAACTTAAAACCACAGCAAAAATGCTTGTTCTGTCTTCTGCCCGCCTGTCGCATTGTTTCAACCGTGAACTTAAAACCACCGCGAGCACTTAATTTTCTCCCTACCTCAAAATCAAATCCCTTGGAACTTTTGTTTGCATTTACAGTATTAAGTTTTTTCACTTCAATGATGACTCATCCGTATTAACGCTATTCTGTCACAGTAATGCCTTCACTACAGTACACTACACGATATTTTCATTTTCTTTCAGAGCTGATTTAAAAGTTGTTATATTCATTCCTACTTAGTGACAAAGATATATTCAAACATTCTTTTAATTTTCATCATCCTCTGCAGTTTTTCAGATGCTTTTTTAATATCTAAGCAGATGTTTGGAGTGGAAAATCGCCATCTCAACAACTGCTAAGCGATCAGATTAGCACAGTTTAACCTGATGCAGGAATACTAGTACATACTAAAGCTGCAGTAGTTTAGTAATTGTAATTTGATTACCCTAAAGAGCATATTGGAGTATGGCAGCAGCATGTTGTTGGTGTGTGTAACAGGCATACACCGCACTACAACATTGCGCTCATGACAATGATCTGAATTGCCTGTATAATGCTACGGTCACAATTGGAATACGGGATGTTTTTTCCAATTTCGGGCGTGATCCCTACTTGGACCCATGGGACGCCCTGTGGCGACTAGGCTAATTTTGGGCATGGCCGGGCCCCGGAATTTTTTGAAATTCGGAGTTAAAATCGATCCTGGACCCGGTGACAAATAGGCGCCGTGAGCTAATCGTTAGAACACCAAGAGGTACCCCTGTATCCGGTTGTCTACCGAGACAAAGTTGTAGCGCCGGGGCCCGGCCAGGGCTACACCCCCTACGGACACCGGCTCAATTGTGACCGTAGCAACTGGAGAAGAAAACTACAGTTGCTGCAGCCTGCTCTGCCGGATTTGTTGCAGCAGGTTCCCGCCGGCCACGGCCGAGGCTGCCGCGGTCCCCTCATCGGTAGGCATCCGCGAGGCATAGGGGACATTTGGGGGCGTCAGCTGGATACCCGTACCATTCTATATGGACAGAGTGTAGTTGTTATGGTACTTTATGAATCAGTATCAATGATATATGCTATGGTATTTTACACGTTTGCCTTATTTATGGTATCAGTATTGCACAAACCACGTTACATGTATTGCAAAGGTTTGACAGAATCTGTCCTTGGACAACCAAAATGTGGTACTTCTGGATGTCCAAGATTATATTGTACAAAGTCTTTTGTAACGATGGGAATGTAGCGGGAAAAGGCATACAATTTCACATTTCAGCATATTGTTTCTCATATCTATACTCATATATGACTGTAGATATCTTTCTGTACAGTCGGCACAAGCTGGATGATATCTCCATAGATATCTCCAAATCGGGCGTCATCCATATAATCAAATCAACATGGCCTTACAGCTAGTGTTGCCAAAAATGACTGTTGTGAGACTACCTCTGTCATGCTGACGTAGTGGCGGGGGGAGGGTCCGGGGCCGCCGGGGATGTTGGGCAGGCGCGGCAGGGTGATGACGGCCACCCGGTCCTCGGGAGGCGTGCCCTGTCCCACTGCGTCTCCGGGGACGGGAGGCTTCGTGCGAAAACAGCTGAGGACCACCACAGACTGCGAATATGAGACAGAACATTGTTAGCTATTTCTCTCTACTCTCCAAGCAGAGGTTGGGTTTTGGCTTCTTTTTAGATGTTTTGGCTTTCGTGCCCGGCAAAAACGCCTAAAAGATGTCAAAGACGAGTCAAACCCAATCTCTGCTTGGAGAGTGATTTCTCTCTTCTTTGTATCAATAGCCAATGCTATTCACGTGAATGTCAGCTGGTGTCCATTGTACGGAAGTGCTGTCCTCCTTACATGTAATCGAAAAAGATGTTCAGTTGTTCTGTCCTTAGTGCTGAACGCCTTCCCACTTGACAACAGATCTGTCCTTGGTGCTGAACGCCATCAACACTTGTGAATAGATCTGTTCTTGGTGCTGAACACTAGTCAGTAGATGTGTCCTTGGTGTTGAACGCCATCCACACTTGTCAGTAGATCTGTCCTTGGTGCTAAACGCCACCAACACTTGTGAATAGTTCTGTCCTTGGTGCTGAACGCCACCAACACTTCTGAATAGTTCTGTCCTTGGTGCTGAACGCATCCACGGTTGTCAGTAGATCTGTCCTTGGTGCTGAAAACCATCTACACTTGTGAATAGTGCTGCTATTGGCGCTGGACACCATCCAAACTTGTCAGTTGATCTGTCCTAATGGATGAGCGCCGTCGATGTGGAGCGTGAAGGATCTGTTGTTTTTATTGTTGGGTATCAAACAAACACTTTACATATTGGAAGACAGGTGGAAATGATACCTACCAGATACACGGCGATCGCGGCCCCCAAGATGCTTCCGCCCAGGACGTCCACGGCGTGGCTGCGGTACTCCGTCACCCGGCTGGCGGCGCTCAGGAACGCCAAGGCCAGAAGCCCCATCACCAGCAGCGGCTGGATCAGCCTGGTGCCCCGCAGACACAGCGCGGAGGACGCGTACAGCTAGGGGGTTAGGGGTAGTTTAATGTTAGTTTCTTACTAAATGTGGCTAAGCTAAGTCTAGTGGCAGTTAGGATATCCAGTGTAACAGTGTATCGACATGTGTCTGTGCAAAGTTACATACGGCCTAAGTGCCTAGTTCAGGGACTGGCCACTTGCTGGTCTCGGTACTGTTCGTCCATGTTGCCCTGTCCCGAGCCATAGCTGCTGTTATCTAAGTTACTTAAGTGTGTTAAGTAACAGCTGCTACAGAACTACTTCAAGTGTCCTAAACGGGGTGTATCATTTACGTACTTACCGCCATGAAAACAGCGGCGTACCAACTCAGGGTGGCGTGAAGAGACGGAAAGGACCGCCTGTGTGGGAATAAGTCGTCCAGGCGTCATTTCGCAGACATGTTTAATTTATTTGTAAGTTATTGAATACAGATTCGACAAAAGACCATTAGAAAGATGCAGGGGAGGTGCCGTATGGCAAAGAAGTTTGCTTCTCAACAGTTCGATAGACAGATAGATGCATATGGATAGATGGATGGATAGATAGATAGATAGATGATTTTAGCAAAACTAATGTTATTCGTTTATAAGCATAAGTAAAATGCGTTTGTGGCGTCGAATGACCAAGTGAATAGGCTGGCGAACTCGAGATCATGAGGTAACATGTTCGATTCCTGGCATTTCTGATTGGACACGACTTTCCTCACTCCACCGAGGTGTAAAATGGGTACCTGACTTCGGTTGAACTCAAACAAGCCAATGGGACGACTTCTACCTTTACAGTTTACCTTAGATACGTTCAGAAATACCCACCGTGCGTTATAGACGTCCTCAGCCTGCCCAGCGCAGATGTCGTCTGTGATGAAAGTGGCGGGAACGCAGGAAGGGCCGTCCGGGGAGGCGGCGACCACGGGCAGGAGGGTGTAGTTCGGGCTGCAGGCGGACAGGAAATAGGGGGCCAAACTTCCGGTCATCACCTGGCCCAGTCCACACAGGACCAGCGCAGAGCAGCCTCCAAAGAGATGAAGGCCTGGGAACAATGGGATTAAGTTTATAGTTATCATCTTGAACTATGTCTATTGTTTTAACGTACTTAGTCAAACCTGTACTATAACTAGCGACTGCCTGTACGTAAAGACTACCTGGGCATTGTGGCCACCTCTCAGTGGTCTCACTGGGCCGCGCCTGTTTGTGACAATAATTGCGATAACTGTGCGAATTTTGGCAAATTTTCCCTTGCGACCACACTGACGTGCGACGCATTTGCGTATGAAGCTCATATAAGCAGGCTATTGGAAATCGCAGGGTTGGCACTGAATTAAAAACCAATGTGCAATGATTGAAACGCATCTTCAAATTCGTAATTTCAGGTTGACAAATTGGTGCCTATTGGCGCCTTTTTGCGCGACTCAGTGAGATAACAGCTTTACAGTAATCTTGTCTATAGCTACCACCTTCCTACTGTGGCCATTTTCTTGGTGGTCCCTATGGGCAGATCGACAGGTTTCAATGACAAAATTATAACACATCAACTGTGAAACGACATGCGAATGGATGAAGAACGGTCAAACATTACCGGTAAACTTGACCAGTCGGCGTAGGAAGGTGGGCACGCCCTGCTGGCCTGCAGTACCGGTCTGATCCCGCATGGCGCCCAGACCCAACTGGTACAGCACAGGACTCAGCTCACCCACTAGAATCTGTAACGGTTTCAGTTGTTCTCGATTCAGTCTTATTTGTAGACAATTTAAAGGAAAGATGGAAGAGAGGAGGATTTCGGGGCGTTATAAGATAGGTGTTATGATAACCCCCTATTAGACAATAATCAGGATTTCAGAAAAACGATTTCTTGAAGACATATACAACTAGAGTTCCACGAACACATTATCTTCGCCAAATAATCAAGGCTTATTATGGAAAGTGATGAATATTTACGTGCTTATCACCCCCTGCAAATTTGATCATGCACCATACCATTTGGACGTTATGATTGGGCGAATGAGTCCAGTCTAGATAGGGTTAAAAATCATTTGGTGGTACAGGATTAGTATATGTGTAGAGTGTGCTGATATATGTTAACAACTGGTCATGAAAAAATGTGAGTATGTTGATATTATATGGGCCACAAAGGTTCGATATGGCAGTGTTGAAAGTTGAAAGTGATTATGAAATAGTACAGTCAATATGAATAGAATAAATCTGGCACGTTTTAGGTGTTTTTAGTCAGGCTTTCTATTTTGTCCCTATTTCGGTATGTCGCCAACCGTGCTGAACAAAAATGCTTAAACTGAATGCGTCAAAAACCAGCAGGACCCACACCTCTGCTTGGAGAATAGTTTATTTATTTGACCTACATGTACGTTTATGCAAGGCTATCTGTTTACATGACCTGACACTGTCCCATGTCCCATTGAAAGGCAGTGGGTTAAAAAACTTTCCTGACTAATTATGCAAATTAGCTCCTTATTTGCATAATTAGTCATTGATAATGTAAAGCACCACCCGAGCTCTCTACATACCAAACATCACGACGATCTGTCGACCCCTTCTCAAGTTATTCATGTCCGAAGGTCAAAACAAAAACACCCACTGCAGTTCTTAACAAGCCGCTAGGGGGCCAAAATTTACAGAACTTACTTTCTGTGGCATGAACTATCTACCACACAAAAATCATGACCATAGCACTTTCAGAAAATATGCCCCTAAATTTTGAAGCTCTGCTGCAGTACCTTTGGTACCCGCTAGAAGGCCCATTATCAAACTTGACCTTCCTTTCTGTAAATCCTACCCATCCACTAAATATCATACAGATCCATCAACAGCTTCTTGAGTTATGTTGTCCACAAGAAAATTCACATCCACACAAAGCCCGCTGCAGTACCGACGGAAAATACCAGGGGAACCATTTTTGAACTTGACCTCCGTTTCTACAACATCTACACACCTGCAAAAAATCATGAAGATCCATCAACGTTTCCGTCACTTTTTTTGCCTACATACAAACACAAAAAAATGCAAAGTCTGCTGCAGTACTATTGAAAAACGCAAGGTAAACCATTTTCGAACTTGACCTTCCTTTACACAACCACTACACACCTACCAAAAATCATAAAGATTCATTGAAGTTTTCTTGAGTTATGCTCCTGACATACATTCAGACCCACCCAACAGATTTTTCAACCGAAAACATAATCTTCTCCGAGTACAAGTACTCGGCGAAGATAATGAGTCCACTAAAGCTCTAAGTCGTATTGAGACGTAATGTTACCATACAGATCATCTTTTTTTCTGGGATTAGCTACATACACTAATTTTGATAAGTTATTCTACCATGAGAAACGATTGTAGTCATTGCAATGCTTACCAGAAGTACGGGAGCCCCGAACGCCATAGCGTACAGGACCGGCCACGGCACGGCCTCGCTCGGGCCGGCGAACGGTTTGGACAGGGCGAGGTCCTGGCAGATGAAGCCCTGCTGCACCACGGGGATGATCTCGGTAAAGTGCAAGAGATAGGCAAGAGTCACCAGCCCACCGAACAGGAACAACTGGCAAGAAAAAATGAAAAGCGTTACCACAGGGATGTCTCCAGGACTCGTAGGATACATGAAAGGATACATACGGAAAAAAATTCCCCACAAAAATCTGGACTGTCACAAAATTGATGAAATGTATTCTTGTAAGCTTAAAACGACAAATTTGATAACGGAAATCGACAAAATGGGCTCCCAAACAATGAGAAGGACGGAAAAAAATAAAGCCGGAGACAGCCCTGCGTTACCGACGCCCAACTCGATAGCCTCTTTTGCAGACCTTCTAGGTGCGGTCGGTGTTTTTTTTTTTTTTGGAAAGCGGCGATTTTCTACATGTGAAGGGCCAAGTTCTCTTCTGCCGGGAGATATCTAGGAGCTCGCATACGTAATCTTCGAGCAGATCTATCGGTGGCAAGAAAGTATCAAAAGGGCCAACCTGTTTGAGTGATTTCTCAGGTGTTTTTTTTTTTCATACGGGATGGTCCTTTTTCATACTGTCTTTCCACCGATAGATCAGCTTGGAGATTAGCCGATACGATCTCTCTAAATCTATACCGATGAAGGTTCTACCAGTATATATGTACATTGTCTGTTAGCCAGTGTTCCATCCAACTAGCTTCTCATAAAGTTGGTAAGAAAGTGCAGGGAACACCCACCTCTATGACACCTACCTCCAGCCAACACAGGCACGGCAGCGCGCTGTTCCCCATGGTCGCGGACGGCTTCTGTTCCGTGTACGTAGGCATGTCCCACAAGCTAAGACCGCCTCCTCACGATTTCTGTACCGGTAGCGGATAAAGTACAAAACCGCCTCCTCGTGATTTCTGTAGCGGTACTGGATCAAGGTACTAAACCGTCTCCTCTCTGTACCGCTACGGGATGAGCGCCGAGGCTAAGGCCGAAAGGGAAGAGATTCAGGGGGCTACTCAGGTATACTACAGAATGACGGCCCCAAAACTGGGATTTAAAACAATGGGATGGCTTTGAAAAAACACTGTCCGAAGACGTTGCCCGAAATAACCCTGCACGTCGTAGGCCAAGAGGGGCTAAAATCTAAGGTAAGGTCTGTATAAGTAACCACGGTCCATTTCGCACGTCTTCTTCTCTGCACGACGTCTGGTCGGGATGACAGTGGAATTGGAAAGCTTTCAACAGCAAATTACCACAGCCAGCAGTTAAATGTGCACGTAACAGCCATTTACACCGAGGGGATTAGCGCTAATATAAATATCTTACTACATCATTGGAGCATCAATCCTTCCATTCTACACATATTCAACATTTTCTATATCTCTGTATATTCTCTGTGTGTGCCCTTTTAACTTTACTGTATGCACAGCGTATCAGCTATTTTGTTCCTTTTGGGGGCAAACACTGAGGTAGAAATGTGCACCGTCTTTCGATAGTGTCAACAGAATTGTGTTTTACATCTATTTGTGGGTGCGAAAGGAATCTGATGGAGCCATTTCCTTTGTAATTGTGGCGCAAATTGTAGTAAAAAGCTTTTTCATCTCGCTAACGAGTTCTGTCATCATTGGTAGAGACAGATGGGGATTACGCATCCAGGGAGGACGCGGATTGGTTTGTGGGTTGACCTGTTGACTTGATGGTTAGAATTAGACAGCCCAGAAAAAGGTTCAAAGGGAGAAAGAGCGGATTCCACTTGCCACACTATGAAATAAAAAGGCTAAAAATCGGACAACGGTTGGTTTAAGAGTATGGAGAATGAACCTAGTAGCTAGCTAAAAAAGAAATACTTGCGATCGAATGCAAAGTACTTTCTTCATCTTTCTCGATGTCATCTCGAAAACACTCAGACGCTTGCACCACTTTATAGCATCATAAGTTACCTTTATATCATTTAGTCGCTCTTATATGTTATGAACTCTTTGACTATTTCACACAATGAAATTACAAGAATCGAGAGCAGTTGGCTGGGAACAGTCTCCAGGCGCAAATTGACTCCGGCCGAAACAAACATCGTAATCCCGCCCATACAGTCTCAAAACAATCTCTACTATTCCCCACTGTTTACGCCTCGCTGACGTGCACAGGAGAATGTCTACGGCTTTGTCAAATTCTGTGACGCACTACTTTGGACCCGAACTAATATTGATCGCGGAGAAATACTGTGTTATGCTACCTTTACCCACGGAACACGGACGTATTACATAACAGAACTGTCTGAAGCCCGTCGTGCAAACTACTTGCCTCTCCAGCAAAGAGAACAGCGTGCTTAGTGTATGGGGAATCCCTTTTCAGCAGACTGAGTACACAGTTGTTTTAGTGTACAAACAAAGTAACTAGCTTTTTCAACAAAAATTTGGTGACCAGAGTCCATGCTCTGAGATGGACTAACTCAGGTACAAAGGAAATCCGATCTCAGGTATGAATTTTGGAGATAATTCTTGATCTCATGTGTTTTTTTTATTACTGTGTGTCCTTTTTATCAACGTTATCGCTGCATTGTTAAAACCGAATACCATCAAGACTGGTGTGTATAAGTACCCATGCACGTACACTCAACAGTTAACTAACGTTACCGATCTGAACGCTATGTTTGACTTCGTTTCCACGAAACCAAAATGTTACATGTTTTCCTCCACCTCCGTTTCCTTTCTGCATATTAGTTGTTTGTGCATTGAAATACTAGTAGCTATACCATTGTGATATACAATTTGGACATAATTTGTAGCACTCACAGAGACCTGCATTCCTGTCTCGCTCTCCAATACATGACACAGTACTACATGTAACATACAAATATTTCAATCGTTAGCTGTTGATGCCATCAACTTCGACAGAATTTCTGACTTTGCAGTCTTTAAAAAGAAAGGCTTAGTCTATAACACAATAGTAATACTTTTTGTAACCTTGTCGGACATTGGACTCTTGTCGGACATTGGACCCCGACCGTTACCGTACTACTATAGTCAGGTTAAGGTCCGGACTTGGACCTGATCCTTTTGACCTGAACCGGGCGGCCTGTATCGGAATTTTCTGCACCAGCATCCACTCACCCCTAGTATATACATGTATTGTTTAATGTCCTTGAAATTACAGCGAGGATTTCCTAGGTCATTTACCACCACTCGGTCATTTTCAGCCGAACGTGTCCGACAGCAGAACAAACATGGCGGCCATTCTGACCTTCATCGTCACCGCCTGTCTGATCTCTCAATACAATACTGCAGGTAAAAACGTCTGTACCGTGGCAGACAGGTACAAAGTGCGACACACCGACTTTTGCTGTGTGTCGCGCAGCTTTCAAGTCCGTGTGTCGCGCAGCAAAAGTCGATGTGTCCACAGCAAAAGTCGGCGTGTCGCGCTTTGTACCTGTCGGCTATAGTACTTCTGACATATATTTTATATAAAGAATAGCTACAAACATTTATACGTTAGTAAAATAAGATGTATGGTGTAGGCAGCTTTGGAGCATTACAACTGATTTGGTGCTTTATTCAGTTTTCGTATTGTCGTATTCAAATAATTTCATTACTTACATGCACTTCGCAAATGAAATAGCACCCTAAGAAGTAATCAGATGTTTTATGGTATTACGTGTAAGGAAAATGGAGAAATCAAGTTGTTGTGCTGCTGCACTATTTTACAAATCATTTCTCATAGGAAAATGCATGAGTACATTTTGTGTTACATCTATTCGTTAATTGGCGCGATGTTCATGTCCTTGGTGCTGAACACGGTGATATATTTACAATGGGGAACAACATTTTGGCTTTTATCAATGTTTCTTGACTCACACGTTTCCATATATGTTCCCATAGCTTCCAACAATCCCGTGGGTTACTTTAGCAGGCAGCAGGACACATTCTTGATGAACAGCACAACTCTGGAGTTTATCAATACCGGCTTAATTAGATGTGCTATGCTATGCGTCCAGGTATGTCTCAGTCTGTCTTACAGATTGTATGAGGTTGTATCCAATTATTCCCTGGCCTGAATCCTTCTCCTTTTCTGAATTTAGTTTATGACAATGTTTATTAATATACTTTGAGTTTCTAAGGCTGTATGATTTGGTTTTCCTAAGTCATAGATATATGCATTGTTTAAGTTGCCACGGCAGGCAGATATCTTGGTTGTATAAAAAGAAATTTGATAACAAATGATTACCTTGTGCCTCTGGACTTAGGGAGGCCCATACACAATTTCAGTATAAAATACCTATATTGGAGTTCACATAAGGTGTACTTACATTTCTACTACAAAGACAAAACTTCATACAGTAATACAAAATAACATGTTTTAAAACGCATAAAATCCATTTTTTACCATCTTTACGAATACGCACTCTATGACCTGAATAAATGTGCAAAAATGTTCAAATATTCGTGCCCCACTCCCGGATCCACATTGAACAAAGAAACTATAATTTCCGGCCTTGCAACCCCAAACTAAAGAGAGATTTATGTCTACTAAACATGCCACATCTGTTACCGGGAGTAGCATGGGCCTGCCTTTGGCGACCAGGAGTGCAAGTCTTTCAACTACCAACGAGACACTGAGCATTGCTGGTTGAACAACCAAACTGCTGATGACGCACCTTCAGATTTGGTTCCCATGATGGGTAGGGACTACTACCAGAAAGAAGGTCAGTACTTCTGTATTGTGCGGATATATAAGATTTAGATAAGACATCATCAGCTCAATGTTTTATATATTTTAGGGAATGATTGAAAAAATAGAGATAAGAGTCATTGCATGAGAAAACCAGCCATAACCAAGCAGAGGTCGGAAGATGGGGGTGGGCCAAATCGGCTCATACTTTGTTTGTGTGATATGTATGTGGAATTATG
Organism: Branchiostoma lanceolatum; assembly: GCF_035083965.1. Taxonomy (NCBI): domain Eukaryota; kingdom Metazoa; phylum Chordata; class Leptocardii; order Amphioxiformes; family Branchiostomatidae; genus Branchiostoma; species Branchiostoma lanceolatum. The sequence continues at coordinate 11,046,983 of NC_089732.1, forward strand.
AGCGGCCATATAGTTAGAATCCTTCAGGTAACAGAGTTCTATGACCCGCTCAGAAATCCCTAAAAAATCGAACAATTTGTGGTTAATTAAGAATTTATGAAATTGCGATGGCTGCCCTGATAATCTTAATAAAGATATGGACATAAGTTTTCTACATTTCCATATTCCCATTTGCGGAGAGGAGACTCGGGAGCTATAAATATAGATTTGGATACCATGCTAGCAATGAGCTGCAATACGAAGAACTATATAACTTCATGCTCTACCAAATCTGTTGCAGCGGGTTCCACCTAGCCACAGCCGAGACTACCGCGGCCCCCTCTTTGGTAGGCATGGTGGACATCCGTGAGGCGCAAGGGACATTCGGGGGGCGTCAGCTAGATACCTGTACCATTCTACGTCGATGAAGTGTAGATTTTTTAGTGTTAAATGCGTCAGCATCACAATGTAACTATGTAATTGTATTTTACACAAATGTGCTGTCCATGGCGTCAACAGACAGATCGCATACTGTGGAAATAATTGTGGTGGAATAGAATATGTGTGTATGATATGCGTATGACACGGTATGTAAATATCTATTAATGTAGACATGTTCTGTATCAGATATCAGTTGATATAAGGTAGATCTATATTTGTGATATGTCATATATGTTTTCTGATCGTGCATGTCTATGTTTACGCATTGAATCGGCCAGAGGTCACTATGGGGAAGGAAAAGGAAATGTATGTCCTATCAAGCTACCCATCAACTTGTTAAACCCTTGTTTATCATCTCATCAGTCCACTTTTGGTATGCACCATACTTTAGTTTTGGTTTATCATCTGTATTACTTTAATTGGATTTCTTTCAGTTCAGTTATGATATTTATGCAGTGTTATACCACCAAGCCTGACTCAAAGCATGCTATATCAACCCTTATTTGTTATCCCAGTTCCCTTCTGTTATGCACCACACTTAAATTTTATCACCTATATCATTTTAACTGGGTTTTCTTTTCTTTTTAGTTCAGTTCAGTTCAGATATCTAGCCTGACCCAAATCATGCTACCCATCAACTTGTGCAAGCCGTATTTGTTATCACAGGTCACCGTAAATAGATTCCACAACACATACTCCTTCTTGCACCCCTGAATTTTTTCCTACACCACAAAAGCTTTATGCTTTTCATTCCCATCAAAAAATGACTTCATATTGGGTAGCTTTTACGTTATGTTCCTAGGATTCTATGACCATCTTGCAAATGTGCACACTCAACAAAATGAACAAAACTGATGATGTAACAACAAAGAAGCTTTATTTACAAAGTCTAAAAGTACATCTGAGTCAAACTCTTCCATATTTCATACCCATCAAGGCCTCAATTCACTGTAGTCCTCTTCAACTTTTGAAACAGGTGTACTTCCCTTATTCCTGTATAAATATTCAGCTTTACATTTGAGTATTCTAGAATTCATCTGAATAACATTTTTACACCAATTTCTCATTAGCAAAGAAGTAATATATCTAAAAGAACCGAATTAATATTTCTGATAGGACTGAAAAAAATCCTTGACTAAACAATGCATGCTGTGCCATCACTTGAGACATTTATCCTTTACAATGTGACCTATTACATAAGACAAGATTATTGGAGAGCTAAGCTATTAACATGCCAGCTAGGTATTGGAATGCACGCGGCGTTGTTGATGTTTATTCTAGTCAGTCTGCCGCAATCTCCTATGGAAACAACAAACAATCATTAGTAGAAGTCTTCAGTCAGAAATCCTTCAAGTTTTGTTTAACCTTCATCACATTGAATTACTTACCATCAGCAGTGCGCTGATCGTTAACTGTTAACACACCATACAGGATGAAATGGACCTTCATGGTATTATCTGGACTAGGGCTGGGTACCGGTATGAAACAGTCAAGTTCAGGTCTGGTCCAGGTCCAGACCTGATCCTGTCTAGTAGTACAATATCTTTTTGGATCAAAACTACTTGTCTCATTGGCTGAAGATTCATCCTTTACCTGTTAGTAAATAAGACACGCAGCTAAATAGACCAATTTGGACGACACAAACTGACATCATGGGGATCTTATACACAAATTGTCATTGCGCACGTCTGCTTAAGAATGGAAAACGTTCAAACAACATTCCCCAAACCCAGACCAGTGTCACTGAGCCCGCGTCTCCTGGGTATTCGCTTCCTGCGGGCAGTCTGATACCTGCACACATGCCTTCAAACGTTTCCGCATATTGCTATACAATGTTGATGGCTAGTCCCCTTCCTCACTTGCATAAAATGCAGAGATAAATGGCTTTCTTTGTACTTATCTGTCGTAAATCAGACTGTAATCGAACGCCTGCCTCCTCCAGGTTGGGGAACGTTGTTCGAACGTCTTAATCCCCCCCCCCCAAAAAAAACGAAATCAATTTGTGTCATTCAAATTGGTCTATTACCATCTGGCTGGTATTGTTAATTTTCATAGTCAGTCCAAAAAAAACGGTCTCTATTTTTTCAAAAACATTTTTTAAAAGAAATACCAGTTCTGTAACCCAACCCACCTCTAGTCTGGATAGAACTTGCAACTCAGCCTTTGATTACACAAAAGGCGTTTTCAACATAAATCTATTCACCTGTGGTACTGCTTCCCTTCACTTGCAGCCATCACAGATACAGTTACAGCTGCTGCAGCCAGGCTTGCAACTGTCACACGACTCACAGCCTGAAACAGGAACACAACGTTCACTTAACCAACAGGAAAGGATACATGTATATTCCTATATTGTAGCCTGGTCATCCTTGCTCAAGACAGAGTGACTATATCGTAATGTGAACAATAGATTAAAGATAAAAAGTCATTTCTACCAGACACAAATTGGGATTGCACATATGGAAAAACATATGGAGATTAGCCCTTGATATGATATTTTTAACTTACACTTGCAGCAGTCACAGCTTACACACGCCTCCAGTTTGCAGGAGGTGGAGCATCCCTTACAAGCAGAACAGCCTGCATGAAATACAAATTCAAGTGTTAGAGAGGGCCAAACATTCTAACATACATAATAAAGCCATTCAAATACAATGGTCAAGGTTGTACATGTACAGAATAACTACGTAACAGCTTTTTCAAGAAGTGGGACTGAGTCGCCACGGCTATATGGGACTCACTACTTTATACCCAAACAACCGTTCACGGATAAATACTGTGTTCTGCAACCACAATTAGGACACAGACGGTAGATGGTTAACTACACACGCATGGAACATTCCACAGATAGATTCGTAGAATTCCCTGAATATTTGCCACATACCACATACTATACTATTTGGCGCATTCCTGACCACAACAGACTAGCCTAGTCACCAGCCTCTATGGGTCGGTATCGGTGTATTTTACTGGGCCCATATTAACCCGTTTCTGTCAGCCTGTCTCCTTAGTTGGCATAAAGAGCCCGTTCGTAAATCCACTCCTAGCCTGAGCGGGCTGATCTGTTTGGGCGGGCGGGTACCACACCCAGCGCCGCAGAGATACCGAGAGCTCCCGATGGCATGGTTTCTAGGCTACACCACACCGTTCATCGCGACTACGACAAAAATGTGACAAATACGTGAAACTTACAGGGCTTCGGCATCTTGTCAGTCTTTCCTCGTAGAGTTGGGGAAGTCACGAACACAAAGTGCGATGTGGATTGGCAGGAAGATGACGACGCATCCCGTGCTCCATGCTTTATGCTGTTAAATGCACACGGTCTGCACACGTTGTGTGCACTGACAGTTGCAAAACAACTACCTTGCACACTGCACTTTTTAATGGTTCGACCGTAAGACACCCTTCAAAGGGGTAGAGTACGCAATGTACTACAAAGATCATACCTTATGTATTAAAATATTTGATAAAAGGATGTTTTTTTATTTAAAATTATATAAATTATTATATTTTATATCATTTTCTTGATATTCACTGTTTATAAACTTGATGTAATCTTAGAAATTCTTATAAAGCACCCCTATTGGTAATATGGAATCACCGAGGTGCCGTGTGCAAATCCCCGGGATGATTTAAATATGTAAACAGAGTGACCAAGGAGGCGTATTTAACCTACTTTTGCTGCTAGCAAGCCTTGCGTAAGCTGTTTTCGAGTGTTTTGAAAAACATCGAAGGTTCTGGAATCGCAATGAGTTAGCCGTTTCTGGTTTCACAAGGCGTGATTGGATTCCGAACAGTTTGGGGGCCAAGGGAGGGCGCTAGACCCCTTCCTGTAGCCTCCTTTGCAGGCTTCCGGGGTGGCGCCGGCGTTTATATCTTGGGGGAGCGCTGATTCGCGATTTTCAACTTATCGGGACCGTATCTGCTTGTGGAACCGTATCTGCTTGGGGCCAGTAACCGCCGCTATGGTATAGCCCCCCCCCCCCCCCCCCCCCCCCCAGCAGATACGGTCCTGCAAAAATACCGGGGTCATACCGGGGTCACTGGTTCCTCAGTGTAATCACTCGGTGTCCTGCATCGAAGGTACCTTTATCGCTAGATTTCCAGTGACGAAGTTTTGTCATATCTGCATGGGCGTCCAGCAATGAGGCGACTGCGTTACTGGAAAACTCAGAATTATCACTGGAAACCGAGAGATGACAGTACGAACGGGGCTGGAAAACCACGGACGATCAACTCCACAACGGCAAATCCTCAGACAGTCACACCACTCTCATTTATCACTTGTCAAAACCAAGGAGGTTATATGTCTATATAACGTCCTGTCAAAACGCAGCACTTTTCAGACAACCTACACTGGTTGAAATTATGCGATGTCGAAGTCATAAATTTTACGTCCGAAGTTGCAGCACCAGCTACTGTAGGGGCTACATATTCAATGTCATGTAATAGAAACATGATAGAAATATTTGATGATCGGCTTTTGTAGATAAAATGGTTTGGTTTGCTAATCAAATTTGAAATAATCAGTGTTTCACTAGATGAATTCCCCAGCAACACATTCTGTGGGTTGTTTATTCGAGTAGTGTCCCGTTAATACATCTAACTTCCGTGCCGTCTTACTGTAGTACGGTATCGACTCAAAACATTGTCTATTACTTTAGTTAACGTTAGCACTGGAACATTCCAGTGATAATAGGACGTGATGATTACTGGAAGCCCACCTACGAAATAATGTAATCACTCGGCTTCCAGCACTGATGACTGGCACTGAGACGTCACTGGTAAATCTAGCGCGGCTGAACCCGTGACCTAAGGATTTTGTTTCTCACTTACTGGTTATCTAGTGACGAGTAACCTCCGTACTGGGTAACCAGTGATGAATGACCTTTGAACCAGCCTACTTGTCTGGTACCCGAGTGACGAGCGGGGATCGTCACTAGAAACCGAGTGATGAGCGGAGTTTATTTCTGGAAACCAAGGTGGAAACCGAGCACCGAGGCATGATTTAGTGCTGGAATTCCAGCACTGATGTGGCTGGAGTGCTGGAATAAAGTCGTTCGTCGTTCGTCGTGTGTCGAGTAATAATGTTAGATTAGTACAGTACATGTAGTATAAATAGTTCATAGCCATACATTGTACCTGATGCAATTGTTGTGCAACAAACTTTGACTTGACTTGACTTGTCATATCGTTGGCCGGCCGATGCCGTATTCGAGCGCTTGATAACACGGAGGCATGTATAAAAACGAATGAAAAGCAATGTTATATTTCGATTACAAATGTAGAGTCAATTCTGAATTACCGTGTGTTTGTTGCATTTTGTTCTAAAATATTGTTCTAATGAAAACCTTAAAAATAGAATACCCCACAAAAACGCCTAAAACAACACACAAAAACAGCCGGAACCTAACCTCTGCTTGGAGAGTACCACTTTTGCCGTTTGTACGTTTGCTACTCGTGCAGTTTCTCTCTCTCTCTTTTATTTCAAATAATTTCTTCATTACTTAAGTGAGAAGAGATTCCAGACGTAGCTGTGACGCACTCAAGTTGACAAACTTATATTAGCGGCACCACTAAACAAATATACACAAGAAATAAAAATGAAAAGATTAGATTTCAAACTTGTAACAAAACATGATGCGCTAACTTATAACGAAATATGATGAACTAATAAATATGATAGAAACAAATGACAACAATAAATGTGGAATTCGCATGCCCGGTCCCTCTAGCCAATGGCGAAATGTCTAATTGAACACACTAATTATAATAATAACAATAACTTTATTGCAAGTTCATGCCCGAAGGCTAATTGCAGACAAACAAGTACATGGAAATACATGGAAGCTTAGAGGAAAATCAGGAATGAAAGCGTTTTGAAGTAATGATGAAATATTGGGTGTTGCCGCACCCGCACAGGCTTTACCCCCTCCCCCTTCTCTATTTGCCATGACCCCACCAACACAATAAGGCAAAGCATGCCTAATATTTAACAAGCACCACCTTTGGAATTCGGCACTACTTGTTCTTCTACATATTTTCGCTCAATCCTTCTATGACACATCAGTCCTAACAGACCACACCCAACGTTTGTGCCCAGGTGTTTGAAAGTATTTCGTTCAAAGCCATGCCACAATACACTGAAGATTATTGTCGAACAACACGTTTTGTATAGATTTGAAACAATCGTTTAGATTATCACACTTCAACTTAGAGATTTTACAGACGCTCGTATGACGACCCTATGTTGTTTTTAGTCGTGTTCACGAAAGTGTATATAATGTGGGTTGGGGCTAGAATTATGCTGTCAGTGCCCATTATATATACCACTTCATCGCCTGGGGCTCAAATCAGCATTGAACTGGCGTGTTAAGGAATGTCCAGTATTCTGCTGCAACTGGAGGCTCTGTGATGACCCTTGTATCTCTCTCTGAGTCTGAGTTGGACTAAACGCGGCTCAGAGGAAATCATCAATTCTCAGGTATGAGTTTAGAGAGAATTCTTGATTCTAGACACGTGGTTTTACAAGCTACTGTGTGTCCTTTTGGTGGGGCTATCGTTCGGAGTGGCTGTATTGTGACAGTCACAAACCATCAAGGTCGATTTCTGACTTGTGATAAGATCGTTGTGTAGAGTTGCTCACACACTTGTTGGAACGGTAATCTACGTTTGTCTATTAGCACTGTGAAGGCACGGTTTTAGAAAATCAGATTAAAAGTTTGAAGGTTATATAGCATACTTTAAAACCCCTAGTCAGCCTAATTGTGATGTACAGTCAGCTGTGGCACATGTACCTACTGACACCCCCATTCCACTAGGGTGGCGACATTGCCGCGCTCTCTTTGCGACCTAAAATTGGCCATAGCGCTCAATGAATTTCGTAAATAAAAAAGAAAGATTCTTCTCTTTATGTGTTTTGTTGTGTTTTCAGTCATACTTTTATATTTTGCATGATATTCCAATTATGATATGAAGGGTTGAAGGGTTACACAAATCCAGTTTAGGTCGCAGCGAGAGCACCGAGTAGTGGAAGGGTTACCTTACTAGCTAACTTTAGCCACTTTTCTCTTTAGATCGAAACGTCAAGGTCCAAAACGTTCAGAGTACTACGTAACATGTAGTAGGATTTTCAATCAGGGAGTGTCATTAGAATGCAATAATTACCCTCCTTCTTCCCTCAAGCAACAAGCTGAATTCTTTGCACAACTCCGACTCCAGTTATAATCTTTACTCATAAACGGTGACGCAAGGTCATATAATAATTCCAAGCAGATGGGTTAAGGTGTAGGTGTAGTAACTTGTAGCGTACCAACTGTTGTAGTGTAGTTAAGCATAGTTATTCACGAAGGTTCCCCCCTTTGTAACAGAAGGTCACGCCAATCCGCAATTACAGGTATTTAGTATCTTCCCTCATTCTCCGTATAAGTTGGATAACGCGGGATCGGATATTGTAAATTAGAATAAGTGAGATTCGTGGTTATTAGCTTCTGTTAGGAACAGCAAAGCTACGATCACAGTGTATATCGAACCCGGCTTGGTGTGTGTTGCCTTGTATATTCCTACTCCAGCTCGTAGATATATAGAAAGAGACATAGAGGCAACACCTTTATCGTTACAAATAGTTCAATTATCTGAGCTTTGGTGAAAAGATAAACGATGGTTATTGTTTGACTATTGTTAAAAGTCCTTGAAATAACAGCAAGGATTTCCAAGGTCATTTACCACTCTGCCATGCGTTTTCAGCCGAACGTGTCCGACAGGAGAACAAAGATGGCGGCCATTCTGACCTTCATTGTCACCGCCTATGTTATGTTGCAATACAACACTGCAGGTAAAAAACTTCTTACATTTTTATGAAGAATGTCTGTTAACATATCATACCCGAAAAGGCTAAGATCGGAGAATCAAGAACGTGTAATATACATACTGTTAACTTAGGCAGTATTTGCAACAAATGGACAAACAAACAAACACATCAAGATCACAAAATCAAAATAGTGAGGCACAGAAAACATACAAAACATCGACTGGGAATGAATATCTTTCTTGTTATTGCGTCTTTCTCATTTTCAGTGTGTAACGTTAAGTGTATGTGTGTGCCATGGTGCGCATATATGCGCGTGTGGGTGTGCGCGCGCGCGCGTGTGTGCCATGATGTGTGTGTCCGTGTGTGTGTGCGAGCGTGCGTATGTCATGACGCGTGTAAGTTGTGTACGTGTGTGTGTGTGTATGTCCTTCTATCTCGCTCTCTCTCTCGCTCTCTCTGTGCACGTGTGTTTGTGTTTTTGTTTGTGTGTCTCACAAGGGGCTGCCATCACTTTGTTGTTCATCCTACTAAATCCAGACTGTAAAAACGTAAACTACAACCAGCTTAATTCCAACGCTTGATCAAAATACAGAAGCATATTAAGATACAGAAGTATTTTACAAATGACTTCCCATTCTTTCCTACAAAGAAGAAATCCTGTATGTCAGACGTAATTCTTTAGGTCACTGCGCCCTTGCCTTGTTGTAGTGTATTGCCCACCCAGGTCATCAACATGACGTCACTCTTGTCGCCTTAATTTAAGTAAGGGACTAACCAAAAGACGTTATACGAGTGGGGAGAATCTGCATGGAGATCATGAAAAAGAATTTTCAGAAAAAAACCTTGACCAAATTGTAGGGTAAAGGGGAAATGCTCAAACCATTGACCTGTAACAAATTTAAAAAATCAAATCGTCCAACTCCTCCCCAATCATTATTGGTTCATCCCTGAATTCTTTGTTAAATCTATGGACTACGGTCTCACTATTTTTTACATCCCAACTACCTTAAGCACATCTTAAGGTCTTCCCTTTCTATCGTTAAGCCCTTCTGACATCTCGTAAGCCTAAAATTCCGCCAACGTCGACTGTCAAGTCTGCAAGGTCGCCCGACAGGTCACCAGGGCGCATGCTCGGATCTTTTGAATTGAAAAATGGCTACGCCCACTAATTAGAATGTTCCATGACCCCTAAACAATGACAAATCTGTGGTCTGTCTACTTAAAGGTCATGGCAGAAGCACAATGAAAATGTTTTGGCATGTCCCAGGTGTAGACTGTACTTCTTCGGTAGTCCAGTCTCGGGAGAATATCTGTGCGCCTCTGGAGTTCTCTTAAGTCTCTTATGGACAATGTCTAATTAGATGACAACTGACTTAAGCTCTTGCTGTTTAACGAACAATTTTGATATGCTATGGCTGTCGTCGTCGCAAAAGGCTTCCTACCTTAACAGCTCAGAAAAGGACAAGAAATAGTCATGCCAACATAATAATCCACCATGGATTGATGTGTTCAAAAATTCGTAGTTAATGAGCACCGTTAGTAGAATGAAACTCGTTGTCATAAAGTACTGTAGGAACATCCTCACTAAATTAAAGAATGGTTGAAGTCAGATGTGCAAAGATTAGGTGTGACAGGCCGTTCAGTGTAATATAATCGGCTGCTGCCGCGCTGTGTGCATGCCTGCAAAGCTGGTGTGTTCCGCCGGAGGGCGGTTATACTGGTTATACAGATACAGATACTGAAAAATTATACATTTGGAAAGTAAAAATAATTGCATTTTCCCACCACTGTACTCTTTACCTATGTTATGGCTTTCCCCCTTAGCCTGTTCAAGTAGTCAATGACGCGTTCGTATTAGTTTTAGGGCATTGTCGCCGGAAAACCACTTTATGTACCTTCCGGAAAATAACGTGTTGCTAGCTAATGGGTACAGGACGTGGAATTTTGTCAAGGACGTTATATGGTGATTATGACAGGTGATATCATAAGTGGTTTTCTACCAGTGTTTCAGTTGTATCATTTACAATTATAACGGAACACACACACATACACACACACACACACACACACACACACACACACACACACGCACACACACACACATACACACACAAACGCAAAGCGTGTAAAAATTCGTTTTTTATCGATGAAATTCGTTGAGCGCCCTGTCATATCGCTCGGCCGCAGCGAGGTCGCAGCTTCAGTGAGATAGGTGCTTAACGAAAACATAACCTTCTTGGCGAAGGTAACGAATGAACCAAGGAGCGAATTCTCTTCCCACAGATGCCGCCGCCGTCGATGTGACTCTTTTGAGCACCAAACATTTTCTGGACGACTCCTCTCTGACGGAGTTTCTGTGCCGGGCCCCGCAGAGCACCATCACACAGCACAGTGTCTCAGGCGAGACGCCGAACACCAGGCCCATCATCAGGGAAGGCGGCCCGGGACCAGGAAACCCTTTCACTGTCGCCTCAAGCCTAAGGGTAATTTGGGCCTCCGACGTGGCTGGAAGGAGTAAAAATCGGCCAAATAGGCAGATGATATACTGGAGGAGTTGTCCGATCTATAAATACAGTTCACTACTTATTCATTGATGATTGATCGGCCAACTCCTCTGGTATATATATATCATCTGTCTATTTTGCGGATTTCTACTCTTTCCTGTCACGTCTGGAACCTGGTAAAGTCTTTTGAGAATGGCCAAATTTTGTCCATTTAGATCTAGCACAAAAAAGTTGGATTGGTTTTCTACTGGAATGAGAGTTGTGCGTTTGAAAACTAAATCAGAAATTCATGCGGTGGCAAGTCTTGTCCCTTTTGTAGGTTTGAAGTTTTGTGAATAAAAACAAACAAACAAACAAACAAACAAACAAAAACACGTATCGATCCTATCACTGCAGGTCCCTCCACAAGGAGTGGCGTATGGTGCCAGGTTCATGGCAGACGCTGGAAACACGCGAGTAGGAGCATTTTCTTGCTCCGTGGTACAAAACGGGCAGACAGGGAAGGCTGTCTCCTTCAAGATCAAGGACACAGGTGAGTTAACGCTCAGTCAGAATTTCTGTCTAAGATATTCTTAAGCGCTGCGCTTTCAGACATCACAGGTATAGTCATCGCTATTTTGGAGCATCTGTGGTGAGTAGAAAATACAGACTTTCGCATTCCAATATAAGAAGATGCAGACTTTCGCATTCCTATATAAGAAGGATGGCAAAAGATTTCTGTCCTATGCCAATTCAATGTCATGCTGTAGTTTTCTCCAAACTTTCAAACCTTTGATTGTCTTCCCTCTAACGATTTTTTGCAACAATGATTTATTTATTTTCTGAACACTTGACAATGTGTGATCTTCTTGTGTTGGGTACAGCTTATGTCCTACCGGTGGCGTTCACCGTACGAGCTAACATCGGGGAGAGCGCGACTTTAGAAGTGACCAAAACGAGCACCTGGCAGCAGAACTGGACAGACGACCAAATCAGATGGAGCAAAGATGGACAGGTAGGGTTCTACGAAACAAAAAGGGAGAGAGGGAGGGGTCAAGGACAAGATAAAAAGATCGGACACTTATTGTTTAACCATCGCCATGGTCCCTTGAACGTTTGTATGCGCCGTTACGTTGATGATCATAAAATTGCGTCAGGTACAGGGTTAGCTTCAAAATTAACATGTTTTGTTTTGGGTCAAATATGAAACAAGCAAACAACGTTACAACAAAGAAAAAGATGCGGCGATTTTGCCTAAAGCACAGTGCCCTTGTTGAAATATTTGTTAAACAAGCTGAGGAAGCAACCATCATCAGCAGCTAATTGTACACGACCATACTGAACTCAAAAGTAACGCGAATGCCACGCCCCCTTTCTATGACGTTTTATCTCGAATGAGCGACTGACTGAATCAGCGGCTATGTTTCATCAACAGACAACACCCCGCTAGCTTTCAGTCTTCTTCATTCTGGAAGACTTGGCTTGACAGTGACTTGACCGAACTTTGTCTTCTTCGTTCTTTATGTATGATATGGCACCGACCTCTGTGTAACTTAGAACGTGATCCAGGTATAACGTACCAGGTGTTGCTCACAAGTTGATTAGGCCTTGTTTAATAGCATACTATGGTGTCAATCAGGGGGCCTACCACTGGAAAGCCACTGTGGCTGCTGTGGTTAGGGGATAGCCAGGATTAGTCTCCAGCAGACCCAACGGATTGCAAAGACCGTATCCAACTGGAAGAAGGAGCTTTTATAGCTTAGGTTGCAAAACATACTTCTTCTGCCAGTTGGATACGGTCTTTGCAACCTATGAGATCTGCTTGGAGATTAAGCCAGGATAGCCAGTCACAGGGAACTGTCACTATACAGGGTTGGAAGGAGACTGGTTGATGCATCCATTATCTGTACTGATATATGATGTCTAGTCTACTGAAAACTCGGACAATGCTGTTGTATTGTGAGGTTTTAAATGATTATGCACATACATGTAGTCATTTGATGGAGGGCTCTGTTGAAAAATATTATTGACATTGCAAAAAAAGTATTTTATACTTATGTCTTATTGACAGGAATCACAGGAATACCTTTGAATCATCGATGCAATGGCTCAGGGGTAGACTGGAAAAAAATTCAATTGACAGAAACATTCTGTCTGAACAAATCTTATTGACAGGACATTGTGAAAAAGATTCTTATTGACTGGAACATCCTGTCAATACTGAAAAGGATTCTTATTGATTCTTAGGACTGGGGCCTTAATGAAATGTTTTAATGAGGTCAGTAATCAACTCCTATTGTAAATGTAGGAACTACAAGAGCGACAAGGACTCCAGCTGACCATTCAGAGTGTGCAGACTTCTGATGGAGGTATCTACGAGGCCTACAGGGATGGAGAACGGAACACATGGAACCACGCCTTCAGCAGACTCATTGTCAGAGGTATATGAAACACATACGCATAATAGTAATGATAATAATAATAATAATAAATGGTTTATTGGTCCAAAATTCCCCTACAATGGCAGCCAATGCTGAATTGCTGCAGGGTTTACAATCACATACATGTAATACACAATAATACAGAAGATACATATTTGCACACTTGCACTTTATGTAACTGTCACATTAGGGTCTGGCGGCTGCCATTCGCGCCAGCAGGTGACCTCAATACGACCTTCCCCAACCAAAGTCAGGTACCCATTCACACCTGGGTGGAGTGAGGAAATTTGTGTAAAGTGCCTTTCCTAAGGGCACAACATTGGGGCATACCAGTGGTTTCGAACCCGGGACCTCTCGGTTCTGGGCGAAACGCCCTACCAATTACGCCACACGATGCCACATCATTGATTGATAATTGTCACAGTGGTATCTGAACAGTTTATAAATTTGGCAAAGGAACTTAGCTTTTGCAATTTGTTTTACAATTAATTGTTTTTGTAACACAGGATCCATTTGAATTTGATCTTAATATCTTAAGTTGATATTGACTTTCTGTTCACAGTCTTTGAGTGTTGTTTTAGTTTGTGGGGTTCGTGTCAGTCCTTTTCCAGGGACAATGTATTGTCTTTGCTGCAATCATTACTATCCATCCTCCATTATATGCTTGGAGATTTCTGTAAATCCAATTATAAGTACTAGAGTATCTCAGCACTTAGATTTGGTGGCACAATGAAAATCAATAGTTTACGGATACAATTCATTTATTCATTCATTCTCTATTTCGGGTATGATAAAAAACCATAGAAACATTATACATTTAAAAGAGTTAAAATCTTAACATAAACACCAAAGGAAATACAAACATAAATATGGGTATTAAAACTAACTACACAATAAGCCATAGGTGTTGCAGAAAAACGAGTTTCTGTAGTAGGCACCCGATTTCAACAAGCGTTTGATTTTACAGTTATTTGAGGAGCGTAATCTATTTAAGAAAGAATAACATATCCTCCTTCGCCTTGATTCAAATATGTCTGTCAATATATCTTTGAGTTTGCAGTTCAGAATCAATAGTAGCAACACAATGAAAATCCTGGTATCTATCTGCGAGTGTGATGAATTAATAGTGGATTCAGTAATCACATTTAACTTAGATATTCAGCAAATTTTACAAAACTTACAGAACAATCTTGAATCCTTTGTTGCCAGTGTGTCCTGCAGGCAAGTGGGGGCTGCCACAGTGCCAGAGCATATGTCCAGTCTGTAATAACGGTGGTGTGTGTGACCCAGAGACTGGACGCTGCATCTGTACCCCTGGCTTCTTCGGCACAAACTGCAACTCAGGTAACCATTCATCTTTTGTTGTTGTTGTTATATGAACTTCTGTATGAAGCAGACACATGCCCAGTATTCTACAACTGTAGCTAACCCTGCAGCTGGCAGCTGCATATACTAGTGGCTTCTCCAGTAAAAAGTGCAGTTCAGGCAAGTAAGTTGTAAAGTTGTTATAAACTTTTTTGGTAGTTCTGGGAAAATGACAGCGGAGACTGTTGTTATAAACTTTTGTTTGAAGATTCATGGGTCAATTTTTTTTCAGTACTTGTACCGTACTTCAGTTACTTCAGAATATTGATCATCATGAACCAATAGTGGAAAAATGGGACCTAAACTGATTCCTTTCCTTTAAGAAATGCATGTCTTCTTTAGTCCCTAGGTCTGATGCCATACTTCTAAGAAAACGAAATACCTCAGTAATTGAGGAAATTTCAGAGGTCAACAAAAGTCAGATGACTGAAGACAGATGGCAATTATTGCACAATGTTCTTGGTTAAAAGCAAAAAAGTGAAATGCAATGCAATTTTCATAACTTTAATAGTATTAATTAGTTGTGTGATCTTATCACATGAAAACATTGTCACAGTGGTGCCTATCATTGGGAAAGAAAAAACAACAATTTGTTTAGAGGGAAACAGGAATAGATAAAAATGAGCATGGATGTAATCCAGAGAAACTTTCTGTGGAATTAAACTGCTTGAGGGATTGCCGTTTCATTTTATAATACACTGTTACATCTATGTTGTTTTTCCCCTTTCGCTCCAAGTGTGCGACGCTGCTCACAAGTTTGGTCAGATGTGTAATCACATCTGTGACTCTAAAGACTGTAGCGGGAAGCTGCTGTGTGCAGCTGACCCCTTCGGCTGTTCCTGTGCTGCCAGCTACAGAGGCATCAGGTGCAATGAAAGTAAGGATTCACAATTGTCATGGACGTTTGTAACATAGGAAACTAGGGGACCCAAGCATACACAACTTAGTCCCCCTCAAAAGAGCTATCTGCCCCCAAAAACCATAACCATAATTTATCCAGAATACTCAGAAATATCAAGACTAGAAGTTACACTGCAGTACTTTGTAAAGTAACCAGGGGGTGCAGTCATCAGGTGCGATGAAAGTAAAGAAGCACAATTGTGATGGATTATAGGAAATCAAACATTTATTACAATCTCAATGTTATAATGAAAGATGCAGTCATCAATTGCAAGTGCAATGAAAGTAAGAAAATATAAGTGTCATGGATATTTGTAACAGATGACTGAAATAATTGTCACCACAATCTTTAGCTTGGTTATAATCATCGTCAGAAGTTTTAGTGTTCTTGCGTGATCTTTTCCAGGGTGCATTGGTACATTTGGTGCAGGCTGTACCCAGACATGCAACTGTATTGGTACTTGTAACACGGCAACGGGGGCATGTGATGCACAGGGGTGTTCAGCAGGATGGTCTGGCCCAAACTGTCAAGGTACACCATGTCCTTATAATTACACACTCCTAGGGAGCATGTTAAAGAACCCAACACAGTTGTCGAGAAGAATTGGGGTGAACTGGTGTGATTGGCCAAAAAATGTGAGCCATAGCTGTAATTTTCATTCATGGCTTTTAGATATTGAGAAATACTGATTAATAATTTTTATATGGTGTTCTTTTATGACAACTAGACAAAAACTTATTTTTCAGCGATGTCAAACATGAAACGTTTATATGTATTTGCATCATTTTATGCAAATAGTAAGAATATGCGAACATGGCTATTGCATTTATGCCATTCTATTTATAATGGTGTGAATGGGAAATGGTTTGCGTTTTCAGAATTTTATGCATATCCCCAAAATATGCGACTAAACATTTTAAATGCAAATAGCTGGAATCTGCTGTAATATTGTTATTCTATAGCATACATGCAGGTAGACATTGTACGAACACAAGTATGTTGCTTTATTTTATAAACTGAATAAGGAAATACAATGTTCATTACACTTTCTTATAGCCTAACCTAACATCTCTCTCTTGCTGTCCACAGAGCCTGCCCTTGTTGATGTGACCCTTGAGAGTTCTTCTCACATCGTGGCTGGTACAGCGACCAAGCTTCTCTGCCACACGGCACGGGGGACTATACAGCAGACCCAGTCTTGGCCCTTCAGGAGGGAGGGGGGTGCTGGTCCAGGCAGTCCTTTTGGAATCAGCTCTACCCAACCGGTATGTTGTTTGGAAGAGATGTGGACTTTTTTCCTAAGAGTTTATATTTGAACCAAAAATCTGGAAATATTGGGGTCATTTCAGAACCACAAGACAACTATCACAAACTGTAAAAGTTATATTCATGGCTATCTATGGACGTTTGTGTTCATTTGATGTCTCAGAGAAAAATATAACCTGAAAAACAGTTTAATTACAATGGTCTCCAAAACTGTTGCAAGTACATGTAGTAACAATTCTAGCTCCCTTAAAATGGGACAATTATCAGTACTGATTATGACCCACATTGCATTATGAGGAATTGCTTCAATCATGTCAATGCCTTATGTAGTCATGTATGATTTGTGTATTTTGTTCACACAGCTGATGAGTGAGGGGGTTCGTTACGGTGCCAGTTTCATGGCCAATGCAGAGAACAGACGAATAGGGGCTTTCTCCTGTCGGGTGGACAGTGATGGGAGGTCAGGGGCAGCTGTCTCCTTCAAGGTCAGGGACACTGGTGAGTCTCATTGCAAGGATTGTCAAACACCGCAGGAAATTTATCCTGTAGGTCCCCTTAGTGGTGTAAGTGTGGCGTAACTTACAGCATTGCACTCTGAACCGATAGGTCCGGGTTTCGATGCTTACCATGCCCTGACGTTGTGCCCTTGGGAAAGGCACTTAACATGACTTTCCTACCATGGCAGTAGACTGACGCCCACCGAACTTCTTTGACTAATCTGTCAAAAGTGTGCCAAAGACACACACATATTTGGTGCGCCAAAGTGCCAACGTCTGCAGGTTTAAGGTTTCTTTGTAGGTTTAAGACATATAACATTCTTCTAGTCGACATTTTAATCTAGACAGAACTGCTGCTTAACTTCTATTTTTCAAACCTTGCAATGTAGCATACCTTCTACCAGAGGCATTCACAACAACAGTCAGCGTAGGGGAACTTGTCACGTTAAAGATGACCAAGACGTCCAGCTGGCAGCCAGGCTGGTCCGACAACCAGATCAAGTGGAGAAAGGATGGACAGGTAAGGGTTTTGTTGTACGGTGGAATGACATACCAACAATGCCCCTGTCCCTGGTGCTGAATGACACGCCAACAAAACTGGTTTCCCTGTCCCTGGTGCTGAATGACACACCAACAAGACTGGTGCCCCTGTCCCTGGTGCTGAATGACACACTAACAAAACTGGTGTCCCTGTCCCTGGTGCTGAATGACACACCAACAAGACTGGCACCCCTGTCCCTGAATGACACACCAACAAGATTGGTGCCCCTGTCCCTGGTACTAAATGACAACACTGTACAATGCATAACTGTAGCACCATATTCTTTGAATTTCATATGATAGATTTGTAGAGGGATGGCACTAGCTTACACCATAACACTGTGTGTGAATGGCTGATTATTCTTATTCTTGTGACCTGATGTAGGTGTTGGATAATCGACAAGGACTCCAGCTGATAATCCAGAGTGTGCAGACCTCTGATGGAGGTATCTATGAGGCATACAGGGATGGGGAACGGAACACATGGAACCACGCCTTCAGCAGACTCATTGTCAGAGGTACTGAGAAGTTAATGCGGTTCTTCAAGGGTTCCTTAAGGTGTAACAAAGAAAAATTTGTTGATATCTTTCTCCGTAGTCTCAAAATTTACATCCTATAAAGGAAATGTTGGACTGTTTTTCAGCTTGTCCCACCAACAAGTGGGGTCCAGACTGCCGGAACAGGTGTCCTGTGTGTTACAACGGAGGGGTGTGTCACGTGGGGACGGGCAAGTGCGTCTGTGCACCCGGTTTCCGTGGGGACAGCTGTCAATCAGGTGACCACTCCTTATAAGGTTTACATGTTTACAAAGTAATACAAAATTCATATAGATACAGTACTCCCTTTGGATATAGTTTCATCCTGTTGATAAATCAATTCCTCAAACATTGTACTAGCTTTAGTCAGTAGTTTCTTTGGTGCACAACTCTGGGCCTGTATTTTTCCTAGCCAGTAGTCTTATACAACACTTTGCTTTGCATTGTACCTGCTCCAATTGTTGTGCAATAAACTTTGACTTGACTTTATACAATACGACAAGGATCGTATTGCCCTGCAGGCAGTGGAGCACCTGCTGAAACGTTGGTAGAAAAAAATCATCATCATCCATTGACCCTGATAGGGGACGGGATAAGTCCATCCACTATTGATAAAAAATACAGGGTCGTGAACGAAAAAAAGTAGGATGAATTAAGTGGTTTTTTTCCTCAGTGTAGCCACTAATCAATGGCCTTTTCCAATCAGTGTGCAACAGTCCTCAGAAGTTTGGGTCGACATGTCAAGCAACGTGCGATGGTGGCTCCTGTCAGGGGAAACTGCTGTGTCCGGCTGACCCGTTTGGCTGCACCTGTGGTCCAACATACACAGGTGTCAGGTGCGATAGTGGTAAGATTCTGCTATGTTGTTTTATCAGATGTATGTGAGAGTGAATGTTATGCTGCAGAACAAGAAACTATGTTTACTGCCAAATATACAAATTCAGGAAAAAATGCGAGGAAGATGATTTTGTAGAATTCCTGAAGGTACGGTCATATCGAATGGGGTAGCGTTGAACAGGGCAATAGTTAAGATGACCAATTATAGCTAGTACAATGCAATTGATGTAATAGCAATTATGATAAAATTTACAAAATTTTTATGTTAGATTTTTTTCATGACATTTGAAATATAATAAGGCTTTTTTGATGCAACAAAAATTACAGCAACTTTCGTACGGTCAACAAACAATGAAACAAACTACAAAATAGAAATATGAATAATACTTACTAAACAATCAAGACTAACATTATCATTTAGTAAATACGTAATATCTTGGGCTTCAGTATCTTTTTTGATTATATTATATATTAACAAAACAATCTTTTATGTATTAGCCTATTTTTGTGTAGTAAGACTTGTCACATCTGAATATATATTTAAATCTGCTTGTGGCATCGAGTCTCTTGAAAACAGTTGTACATAAGGATGATACTTAGGGACGCTCTTGAATGTTTCTGACAGCCTGCCCGACTGGTACGTTTGGACCAGGCTGTACCCAATCATGTCACTGTAAAGGGACCTGTACCCGTGCCACAGGGGTGTGTGATCAACAGGGCTGCGCAACAGGATGGTCTGGGACAAACTGTCAAGGTACAGGTCATATCCTCTTATCTCTATAAAAAATGGAGAAATCATATTGTATAGTTTTTAGTCTGTTCGCGTGCATGTGTCCATGCATATCTTGTAGAATATCTTAAGATGGATTGCAATGATATTTGACAAGTGGGTAAGTGTTAGCCCAAGTTGACGTTCACTGTTGACTTTGACCACTTCGCCATTCGATGCCACTATGAAATGTAAGGGGTTACAGCTATTTTGCAAGGTCTTCTCTATTTTCTGTATTTCACATATGTTGGATAATCTTTGTCCTTGTCTGACAATTCACTTTAGGTAAATGTTTTTGATGAATGTGTTCCCTTGTGATCCTTTGCAATAGATATGATATGACCAATATATATCAGACAGCCTATCTTACTTTCTCTATTCTATTCTTACTTTAAGTGGCATCCACCAATGCTGTGAACTTTTTCGCAACCCCTGTGCAAGACAGAGTGCTGAACGCGTACACTGCGGCAAGGCATAACAATGTGGATACTGCTGCACGGTGTGCCAAGTACTGTCTACAAGGCACAGGTAGGTTTGAAAAAGTCACTTCTATATGTTTAACAAAGTAAGACTAAAATGATCTGGTGTGGTATTGAGCATACATTCAGCCAAGCAATCAATATGAAAGAAAACAATTTTCTGGTTACAAAGATTAAAGTTATTTCTGTACAATTTGAACAATGTGAATGTGAATTTGAACTTTCATTTGAACAGCTAGATGAACTTTCATTCGAGCTAGATGAGCTGTCATTTGAGCTAGATGAACTTTCATTTGAACAGCTAGATGATCTTTCATTTGAACAGCTAAATGAACTTTCATTTGAACAGCTAGATGAACCTTTATTCAAACACACACTAGATGAACTTTCATTCAAATATCTAGGTTACAAAGATAAGGTATTTCTATACAGTTTGAAAAATGCTTCCAAACACTGTTCTTACATTGTAAAACTTGAAGGTGAAGATAGAGATTGTTGAATATTTGAACAACTTGTAGTCATGTCCCAAAGACAAAAATGATGTATGAATGAGAGGATTAATTCAAACCCACTGATTGGAAATCTAATTATTGTTTTATAATCAGGTCTTGCAAGAGGACTTCAGTGCAAGTCATTTGACATGTACAGTTCTGGGGGCACCTTGCAATGTCTACTGAACACAGAGAACAGGGATGTACAGGGCAGTCCTGGTCTTTCAGCCAACAACGGTGGATCTTACTATCAGAGAGGAGGTAAGATGTGGATGCATTTTGTTGTTTTTTATATAGAATGAATAGTTAATACACTAGCTTAGCTGGGACATTTGACACAGATTTGAAGAGCTGCTACCTTGTACTGGTTGTGGGGTTAGGCAGCAGGGAGAAGGTTAAGCATATTTTGTCAAGTTTTTAGATCTAATTATTTTAGAGTTCTGAGTTACTGTAAAGCAAAAACACACGCTCTTGCCTTAATTCTCATGGCATCGGCAAAGTCTACAATATCTATTCATAGAGGATGCAAAAGTAATGTTATGATATTCATGTGTCAAGACTTTAGTCCCTGCTCTGCCCTACCATGTGCCAACGGCGCCACCTGTCTGGATAGAGCGGGCCTGCAGTTCACTTGCATCTGTGGTCCTGGATGGATGGGACCTGAATGTGACTTAGGTATGAATTTTGTGCTGTTTATTTTCTTTCTTACTGTAGCAAGATAGTCTAACTATACACATGGGCATGCATTAGACGACTGCATCATGTTGCTACCTCTCATTTACATGTCTCCAACAACTTCAATGAATATAAACAGCATGCATTTCTTAAGTATTACAGTTTATCCTCAGTGAATTTTCTTTATTGGTTTCTATTTGAAGATACTAATGATTGCAATGTCAACATCAAAATGGGCAAAATTCCTACAAAATTTGTCTCTAGTGTAAGGGTATTTGAAAGCTATTACCTTAGCATACCAAAAGTTTAAGTGATAGACAGCCAATCAGCACCAAGGAGAGACACCATACCAATATTAGTTGAGTGAGTGATAGCCAATTAGCAAAAAGGAGAGATGCCACACCAAGAGTTTAAGTGAGTGATAGCCAATCAGCACCAAGGAGGGGCACTGTACTAAGAGTTTAAGTGAGAGATAGCCAATCAGCACCAAGGAGAGATACCTTACCAAGGGTGAGATGAAGCCAAACAGCACCCTGATACTGATATCTTAAAATTCTCTACCTAAAAGAAGTTGATACTTTGTACTTCTAAACTTAACAATCCTTAAGCCTTCTTAACTTAAAGGTTTTAGGAACTAGTGAAACCAAAATGTAAAATTTCAAATGTCTTGTTCAGCATCTAGCAACTCTCTGGACTACTTTGCAAAGTATAGTGGTTCTAACCTTGAAGGGAACGATGCTGAAATGATCACTGGAATTTCCCGCTCAAACTGCTCAACACAATGCCTACAGGTGAGACCATTTAAGTCTTCCCTACTACACAAGGCTTGAAATAACACCTACGTGTGCAGGTTAGTACAAGTACATTTGGAACTTTGTAATATTTATATCTGATGTCTACATGCACTGGTCCATGTACTGGGTGTAAGTATATGTGGAGTTGTGCTAATGATTACCTCCTGTGAAATGCCTAGTAACCTTTAGCACACTGAAGTAGCCGTTTGGCACCCAATTCTCTAATGGCTACAGAGTTAGGCAGCAGGGAGAAGGTTAAAAAAATGGTGTCTTTCCATTTTCCATTTTTACTCATACTTTATAAACTTTTTTTTCCCAGCATTGTAGTGCAGGTATCATTTGTCTGGTGTAATTAATTTATCTACGAAAAAAAGTGTCCTGTGCCCTGTTGCAGAATGACCAGACTGACACAACAATTGGCCTTAATCTTAATCCGTCCTTAGCAACAATATTCTGTCAAATAACGTTGTAGAAAACTCTGGATGAGATCCATATAATTATCTGTTTCTCAGACTTTCTGCTAGGATTTATAGACAGGGTGTCCAAAAATTGTGTGGGGGAGACAGACTTTCCCAATGGGCTCTATGGATTAACAATTACTCGGTAGCTTTAAATGTCAGTCAACTTTCATGCTGTCCAGCTGTCTGCTATGAGGAAAAAACAACAGCGGGCAGTGTGTGTGAATGTGTGTGTAAACACATGTACATGTATGATGTAATTACCAAGGAAACCGGCTGTTCTCTGGGTGTCCCCTGCAAAAAGAGACTGTCTAATGTCTTTGTTTCTTGGTGTAGGGCGTCCAGAAGACGCCCTGATGCCTTGCTAGCTAAAAGCAAGCTGTTTCACCTTTTACAGGGCACTACAACAGTCTCTAGAGGCAGCTGCAAGTCTTTTGACTACCGCATCTCGGAGCAGAGATGTTACCTCAGCACTGCAAGCAAGGAGACCAACCCTCGAGACTTCCGCCAGGGCAATGGTGACTTGGAGTACTACCAAAGAGAAGGTACTGCTAGTGCTGCTGTTTACGATTTTTAGATCTTCGGTAGAAAGAGTCCATGACATTAAAAGAATTACACATTCATTTTGTTGACAGGAAAAGCTTTCAAGTAGCCCTATACAACACAATCTCAGTATCTGGACACAGGAATTGTCATAATTTGAGTATGCAAACTCTCTCATTGTTCATTGTAGTGCTACACACAGAGTGTCTATAATCTTGAATTTTTGAATACCTAGAATCAGGCATTATGTTATGATACATTGTAAATGAAAACTTGTATTCCGTGTTTTCGTCCCTCAGCTCAGTGGTCCAAACGATTTTGCACATTCTTTAGTAAGTAAGAAAGTGCCATACCCTTCTGTAATAACCAATACATTAACATTAATCTACTGGTTTACATACATCTGCCACTTTGAAAAACAGTGGGTTTGAGAGATCTGTAGTACAGCAGACCCCAGGTATGCACAGTTTAGATATACAGGAGTGCATTATACTGGGGAAAGTTGGGTTGGAGATCTGTTTGGACGTATCTTTTCCTGGTTGTGGAATCATGTACCCTGATGGAATTATGTATACTGGTAAGTAGATGTTATTTTTAAATGAAAGTTTCTGTTTATTGTCAGCCTCTGGACCTTGTTCCAACTTGCCATGTCAGCTGCCACAGCGCTGTCAGACTGCACCCACTGCCTCTGGTTACCGGTGCTTCTGCCCCAACGGACGGCTGGGGCCCAACTGTGACGTCGGTAAAGACATACTCATACATATAATGCTTTTCTGAAGAGTAAGCTTGCTTGATTATGGTTAACGTAGAGTGGAACTTGTTGCCGCCAAGTCCTGTACAAATATCCTCATTACATTACTTTAGCCAACGTTTACAGCTAGATGTACAAATGTTAGGTATGACAGGTTGTTCAGTGTAGTATAACTGCTGCATGTCTGTGAAGTTGGTGTCTCACCCTTATATTGGGTATAATGACCCTATCTCTTAACAAACATCAGACTCTGTACTTAGCACAGAAAGTCCAGAAACCTGAATTTGATAAATCAATCTTATTACTCTATCAATGGTATAGTATTATGCACCATTGAAAATTCTATGTTTAAGTTACATGTATACATGTAAAATGTGGGTGGCCCATTGCTGATTTTACATCTAAGAATGTAATTCCATTGGTACAGAGGCCCAGGTGGATATTGGCATCGAGAGTAAGAATTACCTGGTGGACACCAGCAATGTGGAGATGTACTGTCGCACTGTCCGCGGGAACATCATACAGAACAACATCAGCAATGTGGACTACCCCATCGTACGGGAAAAGAGCGGGAAAATAGATATAGGTAAGATCTTACAAAATCAGGATGAAGCTACATCGTAGTGTTTTAAGTTAGAGGTGGACCAAGCAGTATTGTCTTATATTATTGTGATGCAACAAGATGTATCAGAAAGATTTTATATTCTATCTCTGTACACAAAATAAAGCACTTACCAACACGCTTTTGATCAGTCCTCTTATCCTTCTCAAGTTGAAATGACCGAAGCCTACATGTATGTCACATGACTTGAACAGAAGTAAAGAACTGTCACAACTTGCATTTAAACAACTAGGTGAACTGTCATTCAAACCACGAAAATGTAATTATAGCATGAATAAAACAGGAATGTCAATGTTGAATGGTGTAATAAATTACATGGTCTTACCACCCAGGAAACCCTTTCAATACATCCAACTTTCGGACGATCTACAACTATGGTGTTTATCTGTATGAACCTGCTGGAGACCTTCGTCTGGGTCCCTTCTCCTGTCAAGTTCAACAGGGAGGACAAGTCACCAAGGTCGTGACATTGAACATGAAGAAGAACGGTATTTGTTTGTTTGTTTGTGTCTTTAATTACAATCAAAATTGCTCTATTTGGCCATCAGAGAGGTCGAGTTGGGAGGAGCATGAAGGGGTTATTTGTACATGTAAATATTTGCTTGGTCAACAAAGATAACTCAAAATGATATCAATGATACAAAGAATAAATAAATAATAAATAGATAATAGTAACAAAGAATATTAGTCATCAAGTCATTAGTTCCATATAACCGTTTGATAAGGGTCAGCTACAGCGACAATAGTCTTTTGAAGGTTGATAGAGAAGATGCTGCTCTAGCGTCCTGTGGTAGTGAGTTCCATATAAGCGAACCAAAGTAGGCTAGGGACCTCCTGTATACTTATCTCAATGGTATAAACAATATGTTGAACCTTGGTAAAATGTCTGTAAATAGTTTCGTCATGTTGGTAAATCAGTTCAACATAGTCTAAGTACATGTAGGTAACAACGTTTCAACAGCTTGTCTGCTACCTTTATCAAGGCAAAGTGGCGGTGAGAGGGAAAGGTAGTCTTGTTCAATAATGCATTCTTGTCATGATAATGACATCACAAAATGACAAGTTTAATTTACTTTGCACTCTTGAAGACAGCAGACAAGTTGTTGAAACGTACACGTCGGTCGGGAAGAAAAAATATGGTTGCATACCAAAGAAAACTATGTTGGTGAAATGTATGCTTAATGTCAGGATTGGACAAGGTTTTAAGAATTGTCTTACCCAATTGGGCAAATACTTTAAAAAATCTACTTGCCCAAACTAAGTTTTCACTAGCCCAAAATTTGAATGACATATTTCTATGCACTTTTAGTTGTAGCAAGGGCATGTTTCATTTTTCAGCAATGAAGTAATGAAGTGATCAAGACAAACTTGTAGACTTAGGGCTGAAGACATTTTAATGAGGGGATTCTTATTTATTGAAATGTAGGGCGTCCAATTGCACTAGACCTATGGAACAAGTACAGGAGAACATCCACTTGCCCAACCAGCAATTTCACTTGTCCTGGGCTATAGGGCTAGTGGACTTGTCCAACCCTGAGTGATAAAGTTGCTCAAACCTAGACTCTAAACTTTGCATGCACACTAAAAGAGTTTCACTCTACAACTATTTCTATTTCAGCTAAGGTCCGACCGAAGGTCATCACCCAGACTGTCAGTGTTGGTGAGAGTGTCACACTGTCAGTGGACACAGATGCAGGTGTTTGTGTGTTTGCTTGTTTCATTAGTCGTTGTTTACAAGTATAGAAAAGTATATTATTTATGACATTTATGATAAGTATGGTGTGTATGAAAAGTATAGTATGTACAACAAGTTGTATTGGAATTTGAAAGTCAATCTTTGTAACATATTCTCCAACTGTGTAAAGACTATACTTCACTATCCTTCCTAGCTGGAATCCTCCAACATATTCAATGTAATCAATGGTACATGATACATTAATTTTATCCATCAGTATCATGATTACCTTTAACTGTTTATCATAACTAAAAGAAATGTCGTGCACTTACTGGAATGAAACACATTTAAACATCATTATACACATACAGTGCATGCAACATTTCACATTTTATAGATAATAAAAAGTTCAATAGAGATATCCTGATACAATGCTGCTTCACCTAAATCTGCAGGGTAACATATGTCCAGGATTTATAAAAACAGGGTATTTAGGGACATATGCTAGATGAAATATCAGTAATGCATATGCCTAGAGATGCAAACTTGACAGACTTTGTACATGTACATGTAACGTTATTCAGAACATTGTCTGAAAAGCTTTGATAACCCTGTCAATTAATTCTTACCAGAAATCGTTGCGGTTGATGGTGAATTAGCGTTATATGCATATACATATATATAATCTAAATATCCTATATATGTAATAATTATATGATTTTAATTCTGTATGTCATCAAGTGGTAGATGTTACCGGCCAGCTGACATGGCACCGTGATGGTGACTTGGTAATAGGAGTCCAGACTAAAGAATACACCATTGACTCTGTGCAGCGAAGACATGTTGGAGTGTACGAAGTTTACCAGCCTGGAAGATACCACTCCTATGAACACGCCTTCATGAGACTGATTGTTAGAGGTAGGACTTTACACTTACATGTATCAATTTCATGCGGAAAGGCACATGCTACATCTTGTATTCCGCACTGTTGCCAAGACTGGCTGCTCTAAATTGATATTCATGAACACACACCGCACACGGTGTTTTAGATCCGGTAACCGGGTGTTTCTTTCCCTAGGTTGTTGTTGTCAGGGCCTGCTCTAATCAATATTCATGAGCAGGCACTGCGTACATGTTGTCAGATACTGTTACTTGGATTTTTCCCCGCCTTTGGCTTCCCCGCCTTTGGCTTGCTATCTTACTTTAGTTTACTATGTGATTACTACAATATGAGCTAGAACCTGACTTAAGCAGATATTAAAAACAGTAAGTCAAGATGTCAACTGTATAAATGAACCTGACCAATAGACCTTGGATACCTGGTTAGATACCTGACTGAAGTAAGGAAATATAATCATGCAAGTCAGGCTGCAAAATCATCCCTTAATATATATTAAATCTGATATAGTAGTCCCCTGTTGAGTAAGCAGACAACTTTCTGTAGTTTGATAATAACTTTGTACTTAAAATTAATCATATACATGTATGCAATGTAGATTATAAGCTACAAACTTCAATTATTGCTTCTGGTTTGGTTCTGATTTTGAATTAGAATCTTCTAGAATCATTGATCCTATAGGTATTGTTCTTAACCTTCTCCCTGCTGCCTAACTCTGTAACCAATGAAGAATGGGGTGCCAAATGGCTACTTCAGTATGCTAAACTTTAAGGTTAATGATTACATAGACTGTTATCCTGTTGTTTCGTGTTGTAGGTTGTACCAAGGACAGATGGGGCCCTCCAGACTGCCTAGGGTTCTGTCCTGTGTGTCGGAATGGTGGGGTGTGTGATGATGCCACTGGGGTCTGTATCTGTGCTCCTGGCTTTAGAGGCGTCACCTGTGAAACAGGTACTGTAACTGTCACAGTAGTCATTTTTGCTATGATATTCTATCTGCTGACATGCTAAAAGTCACCAGATAGTTCTAGCAAAGCATGATGTTTATGAGTATTTTGATATTACAGCCATAGCAGAGACTATAAATTTGGTTTATCTACAATGTTTTCAAGGTTAATGAATTCATTGTCTAAGATAAAAACCCATACACAAAGGCAACTACATGTACTGTATAGTATGTAATATCTTTGTTGTGTATCATAGAAACTGAAACTAATTAAGAAGGACATGAATTTCTTCTGCAATGAACGACAAGCACTTCTGGAGAGTAAAGTTCGCTTGCTGCACCTCGTAATGATGTTGTGTTCTGTTGATCTTATAGCCTGTCCTGCAGGCTTTTTCGGCCCCACGTGTCAATCGCGCTGTACTTATGCCAACTGTCGCGAGAAGCTGATCTGCCTGCCAGACCCGTATGGCTGCTCCTGTGCTGCTGGATTCAAAGGCCTCGACTGTAACCAAGGTTTGTTTGACAGTCTTGTCAAAGTTAATCAAAATCCTTGCCACAACTTTCATTGTATATTAGGGGGAGTGAACATCTATGCCATAAGAATAGGAGGCTAGTCCACTGGTAGTGGTGTGGTCAACTCCCATATTCTTTCTCATGACTGCTAAGCTGAGAACAAAGTATGTACCATTTTTTAAAAGTTTTATTGTGACCTGACAGATTTAAACCCAACATCACAAATGCAAGGAAACCAGTCTACCCATTTAGCCACTGCACTGGTCTCCATGGCCTGGTGGGTAGATATCAGTCCCCGACTAAGTCATACCAGGCTTTTCAAATGGTATTGAATATGAGAATTACTGTTTTCTTTGCTTCTGGGACATGGGAAAGACTATGGGAGTTGAAAACGCACCACTGAAGGACCAGTGGATTAGCCCCTGCCGTAGTGCTTGTACAGTTATAGATTCTGAAACAGATGGGGGCTTCTCAATTCACAATATGGTGTGGGAAGGACTTAAACTTAATCTGACTAGTGTACATGTAGACAATTCGATTCAGTTTTCTGTCCTAATACTCCTAGCCTTCTTCTAAACCCTCAGATAAAAAGTAATATCAAATTTCCAAATTGTCTTCTATTTAGAATGATTCAGATTGTTTGAATGTATACAACCACTGATCGACAAACACCTTTTTGTATCGTAGTGTGTGATGCGGGTACTTTTGGTCCTGGCTGTGCTTTGACTTGTAACTGTCAAAGTGGGAGTTGCAATGGTATGACAGGCAGCTGTGCCAACGGATGTAAACAAGGATGGACAGGGAATTCATGCCAGATTGGTGAGTTTATGTTCATGCTGGTTACACTGCAACCTCCGTGGTTAAATCATCAACAGTGCTGCAGGTCTGCTATGTTATGTGAATTAATCTAGCTGAAACGAAATTTGAAAAACATTTTGTGTTTTGTAATTACTTTCAAGATCACATTTTGCTTTGTCTTCTTCTGTTAACATGTAATTCAAAACTACATTTAGCTTTGAATCCTTTCATGATTTTTGTTACAAATAATACATATTATACTCAGCTTATCTATTGAGTTTTTTCTTTAATTACATTGCTTACATGCAAATGCAATAGTGCTGCAAGAAACCATTATATGCATGTAAAGAAATAAGAAATCAGATAATTGCGCTGCTGCACTGTTCTCTAAATCATAGTCATAGGAGAATGCATGGGAATATCTGGTGTTACATCTATAAATGGCATGATGTACATGTCCTTGGTGCTGAACACGATGATATGGTTAAAAAGGAGAGACCATTTTTGGCTAAGATCATGATTTCTTGCCTTACAAGTAGAAGAAAGGTTTTATAAGACAAAATATCCTAAGGCTTAGTGACTGTTCAAATGATAACTGGTAAAAGTAAAAAAAAAAGATTTTTCAGTGAGCCACTATAGACCAACAATAAGGCATTTTTTATTGATCAGATCCATTTTTATTCATAAAAAGTAATTTGTTTTGAATAGTTATTTACAGCATAAAAAATATTTTCATCTCTTTGACACCTTTGTTCAATGTCAGTCAAATATGTTATTCTATCAATCAAATACTTGTATGATGGTAACATTATATATTGTGCCTCTACATTTTCCTGTTGCTTTCAATTATTCCATGAATTCTATTCCATTTACTTCAGTACAAAATGTCTACTACATATTCTTTCAGAAACTTTAAACATGAATCTGTTTTTGTTCCTATAGCTTCCAACAATCCTCTAGAGTACTTTAGCAAGCAGCAGGAAAATTTCTTGTTGGACAGCACAATCCTTCAGACCTTTGATACCAGTCTGGAGACGTGTGCTACACAATGTGTCGAATCACAGGTATGTGTCGGTCACACTTACAGGTTACTATGCCATATTGCATCTCTGAATCATTTATCATAATCCTCTTCTTAAAGGACGTTCCAGTCCAGAAGCAGGTATTAAGATTCATCTGAGACTAAATCGTTATGCTTGGATCCAGTTGGTTTGGTCAAATTTACCATAAGTTGAAGCCTGTACGCAGGGCGAACATTATAGCGATCGAGTTCTTGAATTCCCCGGAGGACCCTTCCAACAATGACAGAGTCCAATTTTTCTTACAAAAGAACCAAAATCTCTGTATCCTTTGTACTAGTACCTTCCTAAATGTATGATAGTCACTTGACTGCTTTTGTTAAGCTTATCCCATCTACTGTTAGCAAGAAATTGTGCCCAAAGTTGGCCATGCAAGAACATTAAAAGAAGGTCCGTATGTGGGTACAAGGATTTAGCAATGGATTATTGTCAAAAAGACAGCCGATGTAATTTATCCAAAAGTGGGGTGCATTTTTATCCCAATTAATATAATGTAATATAATCTATCAGAAAATGATACCCACTTCTGAAGTGGAATGCTCCTTTAATCTGTCAGTTGATTGACATGTCCGTGGTGCTGAACGCAATGAACACATCAAGGTAACCTTAGGTGAATATCCATTGATTATCTTGTGCCACTGAACCAGGGGTGTAAGTCTTTCAACTACCAAAGAAACAATCAAAGCTGCTGGGTGAACACCAAGAATGCTGCTGAAGCAAATTTGGTTTCCATGGGTGGGAGAGACTACTACCAGAGAGAAGGTTGGTACTTCTGTACTTTGTGCATAGATAAGGCATCACCAAATCAATTTCTTGTATTCTATTAGCCTTTAGCAAGAATTGAAAAATAATTAGTATTGTGACAGGGTGATATTTTGGGTTGCAGGGTCTTCTTGTAGTACACAGGCTTCCATAGATTGCTTTGAACGGACTTGTGTGCACCGCATGCTGTTCTTGAAAATTTGAATCCCGGATTCGTATGTTGGAACTGCTGTCGTTACAAATTATTTTTTGATTACACCAAATTGTCACAACTTCTCATGCATTTCAAAATTAAATGTTTCCTTTCTTGGGTATGACCTAAATAAAATCATCCTCCATATGAGAAGAGCATTGAAGAGCCAATCCAATGAGGAAGGCATAAAGTTGCTATGGCTCAAATTGCAAATTTTGCAGAAGACAATGCCTTTCAAGGAATGAACAAAAAGTTGTAACAGCAATACTTGGTAGTGTTTTATTGTTGTCTCTTTCTTGTAGAAAAGTCTTCATCACCATCAGTTGTTTTGTGACTTTCAGACTTCGGTGAGTGTTCCAAGGTTCCCTGTTTGAATCAAGGAGCTTGTTCTGTGTCAGATACGCCACCTGGATACACCTGCACCTGTACACCTGGATTGACTGGAAGTATCTGTACAGAAGGTTAGAACTCTATACAATTATTTCGGTTAAGATCTTGAGGTTGGAATATTTCATCATAGGTTCAATGTGGAGAACAGAAAAATGTACAATGAAGTAGTAGAAAAGCATCCTTTAGGCAAATATGACAGTTATGATAGAATATGCACTAATACTAGTTTCTCTTATGATGATACACTAGGATAGGAATAAGTAGATCTTTTAGTCTAGAATCAATTTTTTGTTTCAATTTCTTAATAGAAATGTATGTTATGTTCGTATGAAGGTTTGTCTGTGACAGTAATCAGCATATCAAGATCAATTACCACTCAGGTCAAGTGATGTAGGCTTCGGGTCAAATGAACTTGAGAAGGACCAGAGCACTGGTCAAAAGCTTGTTGGTAATCGCTTTACTTTATGTACAGAAGTACATGTAATGTGTAAATTCATTTATTTAATAGAATTGTATCTTCCCTTTCTTCTTTGCTGCAGACGTCGATGAGTGTCTGATCAACAACGGTCAGTGTGACGACAAATGCATAAACATCGGCCGAAGCTTTGTGTGTGGGTGTGTAGAGCCAAACTTCGTACTAGGGGCCGACAGAAGAACCTGTCTTGGTAGGTGATGGCAGACTAACTTAGTAAAAAAGTTAAAGTCCATCCCGCACCAGATGGTGCATAGGATGGCGCCCATCTCTGTTTCAGTAGCCCTTGGGCCACACAACTTTGTGCAATCACTATTGTAACAGCAGGGGCTAGTCCGCAGTAAATATTTGTTGTTTGTCTTTCTTTACAGATCAGACAGTACCCACTAATATCCAAATACAGCAAACTGGGACACAGTGTACTGTCACATGGGACCCACCACCAGAATCTGCACTTCAAATTCAGGAGTATCAAGTATGTTCAAAACTACTGTTCATCTTGGCAAATGTGGTTCTACTAGATAAGTATTATTAGTCACAAATTTTGGATATGTTGGTATTTCATACAAAATACATAACTTTTAAAAGATGTTTTTCAATTATATTTTCTACTTTTGCAATAATACATATTTCCCAATTTGCTTCATTTCATAAAGAACTCGTTAAGATATAGGGAGCAGGTAAGCAACTGATGTTTTTCCGTAAATGTTATGATAGTTATGAGTAACTGCGGAAATATGACGGACATTTGCTGTAAACGTTCCTCTCCCCAAACTGAATAAGACAGAAAATTTTATTGGACAGACCGAAAACTGCATGTCTTGAAAATTTCATCCCTGAATATTTATAAGCATTTCCTATTGGATCATTTTGATGCAGGAAGTATCAATTCTATCTGGAGAATGAAAAGACTTAATATTCCTGGATTCTAGTTTGAAGGCATAAAGAAGCAAAGAAGACTACAGGACCATATTTTTTTGTACCTGTCTTAAGTACATGTACTATGTAATCATAGGATGAATCACTCTGGCTTGCCCCCGCTGCGCCAAGCAGGTCGATCTGATCCTGGACTCTGTCAAGTTTCCTGTCAAAAACATCATTGCGGAAACGAACCAGTAGTCTAGTCTTTCTTTTCCCAGCTCCCAGTGCCATACTGCTGAGGATTATGACCGATTGTGGTGGACAGAAATGTCCAACATTACAATCAAAATGTCCACTTAGTCTAAGGCTTACTCGATTTAGAACCTTTTACGCCATTCATAACCAATTACTTGGTATGTCACGCGCATGTGCTTGATGATCACACTGCAGAGTGCAGTCATAGTCAAGGCTAACATCATATGTACAGTAGTAAGTACCAAATGGTCTGTTCCAGGTGACGGCAACAGCCAAGCTGCCTGTTCGAGACAATGATGTACAGGAAAGTGAGCTTGATACGGTCACCAAAGATGCAGGCCTGACAAGAACTGCTAGTTTCCAGAAGTCTTTACCAAGTGCCAGCTCACCAACAGATCTAGAGGAGCTCAAGCCAAACTCTGTCTACCCATTCCGAGTCAGGGCTAGGTCACAAAATGGCTGGGGTGGTTACAGTAAAGAGGTCAACTGCACTGTGCCTCCACTGGCAGGTAAGGGTTAACTGTTCCTATTCTCTCGTAATAAAATGATAATTAAACTAGGATATTGGAGTTTTCTTTTATACAACCAGTAATGTACCTCACCTGCTTACGTTTCGATGTCTGTCAGACACCTTCCTCAGAGCTTCTGACTAGAGCATCTTCTTGCCGCTTTATGTAGCCGGAGTAGCTGGCGCTTTTACTGGTTGTGTAGAATTAAAGAAAACTCCAATATCCTATCCTATTTAGTTACTGTTTTACTGTACTAAAACAACAGTAGCTAATCGAACTATTGGCATAAAACTTTGTCTTGAATTAACCTTTTTCTAAAGACTACTTCAAGACATCCTAAATTGTCTTAACCTCATTAACATATCTATTCAGAGTTTCGGTATAAAACCTGGTGTTCTCAGTCCTATCGTTAGTCACTGACGAAAGACAGTGGATACTGTCTGAAACGTCTGACTGTTTCAAAATCTTATCCAGTTGCTTGAGTAATTATTTTTGGCGTATCTTATTACCTGGATGTCTAACCTTCATCAACGTTCCAATATCCTATGTTCTACCAACCTGATGAAAATATTTTCTGAAAGTAATTAAAAAAAACTGATGTGTACAAACTACAACAGAATTGTTTGATTGATTTTCTAGTTTCCCAGTCAGCTCTAAGGCATACTTTGAAATTATCATATCTAAAAGTTCCATCAATTGATCAATCTATCAATTAAACATATTGATCATAAACGATTTTCTAAAAAATGTTTTCTTGTTTTCTTGTAGAATAAGCTATTACATACAGTTTGCACACTTTTCGTCTATTCAAGTCACAATTCTTGAATTATGTCTTCCGTTTACATGTCCTCCTTTTACACATCAATAAACTTATTAGACATTCAGCACATGTGGCCACAACTTAAATTTTCCCTCCCTCTACACAATTTCCAGTTCCTTTTCCACCATCCGCTCCGGCAAAAAATGATGAAGCATCAGATACAGCAAACAGTGACCGGACCATTCCTATCTGGCTGTATGGAGACAAACAACGATACGGATCTGTGGGGTAAGTTGTAAAGCAACAAGTCAAGATTACATTGAAAAATCTTGAGATTGTTTCTTCAGGTTTTTTAAAAC
The DNA here is from genome assembly GCF_035083965.1 of Branchiostoma lanceolatum. NCBI lineage: Eukaryota > Metazoa > Chordata > Leptocardii > Amphioxiformes > Branchiostomatidae > Branchiostoma > Branchiostoma lanceolatum. The sequence goes on from NC_089732.1 coordinate 11,082,130, forward strand.
AATCTTCAGATTTACAAATCTCAATTTTGTTTTGTTATAACTGACGCGTGAAAACTTCCGCTGGGGGTTGTAATCATTCGTACAGTGACAGGGAAGTTTTTTCACAAAATATCAACTTTGTGAGTAAAAGCTGTAAAAAGAAGCATTTGTCCAAATTGTGCAATGTTGATACGGCTGATAACTGTACATGTCATGTACGATTTAAACTCATTCCGTCGTAACCTTTCCATGACTTTGTGCTCTCTGTCCTGTTGGTATTAAGTTGATTGATATCCACAGCTTCTTTTTCCATAATGAAAATGTACCAATGTTTTAATTGAAAGGTCATGGGTAGTACCTTTTATTTCGATTTTTTAAAAGAACATATGACTCAAGTAAAGGTCTATTTCCTGCCAGATGCTACCAGGTTGTAGTTGTAGAGCTGAAAAATGGAGCGACAACGTCTGACCTGCCAAACCCGCAAGACCTGGAAGTGCCATCTGGAACAGATGAATACAATGCCTATGTAGCTGCTGCACATATGGGGTGAGATGCAAAATTTATATGCAGGAAATGGCGGTGTGAATAGAAAGTTTGTTGTAGGCAATGACAACATGGCACTTTGTAACCATGGATATCGTTTGATGTACTTTAGGGTGTTTTTGTGAGAAGTCATTGTCCCTATGATAGGATTGGTTTGTAGTAACAAGTAACCCTAGTGCAAATTACATGTATTTGAGTGTCACCTCATATTGTCTTATGATTTTAACGGAACTTTGTGTAATTTGTTCTCTGCTGGTATGCTTAGAAAAATGATGAACAGTATCACTGGGCAGTGGCAATGTATTAACTGTCACAAATCAACTGCATAATGTGGAGATGCACATCTTTTGTAGCCTGGTATCCATCTCTATTCAGGGTCCTTATCACAGGACCCTTTGCTAGCATTTTCAAATGGTTGGTGGACGGGGCAACCACAGAGAGAAAAAAAGGATGGACATACTGAGCTTTTTGATCTTCTGATCTCTTCTCTCTAATGTATATGTAGGGAGTTAGTTGGCAGGAGGAAGACAGTCACACTTGGAGATGGGCAACAGACCAGCTGTCGGCCTCCCCAGTCATCTTCCGGGTCAAGGGTCAGACGTGCACTGACGAATCAGGACGTCTTTGGCACCACCTTCACCAACAACCCTCTCAACCCAAGCACACCCTACACCACGTCTGTTAGAGCATTCTCACCTCAAGGCAGCCAACCGGTATTGTACTTACCATCATTCTCTACAGTAATTGTACTTGCATAACACTGCAACATGTCAAGTATAATGCCTTTTTTTTTACTTTAACCCAAGGGAGTGTGCCTCACGGTGTGTTTCTGTGATTCCAAATATATGCAATGCAGCCATCTGTGATTTTCGATATACACAATGCAGCATCGCAGTACATCCTCTGTGCTGCTAAATATACTATATGATATATATTCATCATGTATACTACATGTATATAGTCTTTTGTAGAGTACTCGATAAAGATTTTCAGATAGAGTAGGCCTAAGAACATTTTGTTTGGAAAAGTTGCCATACATTGTATCATATACAATTGTTGAGCAAGTTATCATAATGATTATTGTATCCGCAGCCAACCTACTCGTCAAGCGCTTACATGGCCCCTGTGACAACAGCTCCCCCTGGGGGTGCTGCAGGAACCGGCCCCGGGACTGGTGCGCTCGCCCCCGCGATGTGGGGCAAGATCGCTGCTGGGATCATCGGGGGAGCCCTGTTCATTTGTGCGCTCCTGCCACTGCTCTACTACTGTTGGAAGTGTGTACATTTTCAATCACACGATACAGATTTGATTATATGGATGGCATCCTCTGAGCACCCCTTAACCCATGCAAGAGTGCGAGAATAAAAAGCTGGGCCAAAAAAATGCTGCCTTCATTTTGAAATCTAAGTGGTCAGGAAAGTTCAACAAATGACTGAACATGCAGAACATTGGTATACCAAACAATAAATTCTTTATTTTTGTTATTTTTGTCCTTTCTCATCTTATCTGACTTTGGAAGACTTCGCTCAGTAGTTCAATTGTCCATCTCCCGATATCTGTTTATAATCTATGGCATATATGTGCTCATTTTGCAGCTTTTTTTTTGGGGGGGGGGGAACGGACACAACTTGATTTGCCTGCAGATGTCATCCATATAATGAAATCAGTGTGGCCTTACATTTTAAAACTATCAAGCAAGTATTAGGTAATACTGTATACCAAAGCGACCAACCTGCTGACCCACTAGCCAGTCTCAAGCAACCAAGAAGCAAATACTGGCAAAACTTTTCTCTGTGGCAAAGAAAATTGCTCAAAATTTGTATGTGCATCGGTCTCATCATTCTAAAACCAACATGGTGGTCAGAACTTGCTAATCAATTTGATATGACGTATTATCTTACAGAAAAAGAGGAGGTGGTAAGAAGAAAGACTCATTTGATGTGGAGGGAAGAATGAAGGGCACAGGAGGAGTGTCTGCCAAAGCCGACATCCCAGGTGTATCTACCAGGGCTGATATGCCAGGTGTGGAAGCAAAACTCGACAAGCCAGGTGTTCAGTCATCGGCAGGACTATCTCTTCATCCTGGAGCACCTCCTGTTGTAAAGAAGCCCAAGGATTCTGCCAAGGCATCCTGTTTTGGGAAGAAAAAAAAGGAAACGGGTGGAGGAGGAATAGAGGTCTACTCTCCAGCCATTGATGCTCGCACTGGTGGTGAACTGAATGCGCCGAGTATGAATGTCAGAGGACCACGAGCAAACATCGACGCCAACGCTCCTCAACTAGAGGGTGATGTCGATCTTCGCGGACCTAATGTTCACATGAAGAAACCTAAGAAATCAGGCGGTCTGAATTGCTTGAAGAAACCAAAGAAGCCTTCAGGAGATATAGAAATGAATGCTCCAAGTATGAATGTCAGAGGACCACGGGCAGACATTGATGCTCGAGCCAGTGGAGAGCTGAATGCGCCAAGTATGAACGTCAGAGGGCCACGGGCAAATATCGATGCCAACGCGCCTCATCTAGAGGGAGATGTGGATCTTCGTGGACCTAATGTTCACATGAAGAAACCTAAGAAATCAGGCGGTCTGAACTGTTTGAAGAAGCCAAAGAAACCAAAAGGAGGAATAGAAATGGATATGCCTGACGTCAAAGGAAATGTGTCTGGTCCGAAAATGCCCGATGTAGACGTCAAAGGACCACAGATGAAAGTCAAAGGTCCAGAGATGCCAGATGCTCACCTGAAAGGTCCTAAAGCTCCAGATGTCCATCTGAAAGGTCCTAAACTGAAAGGTCCAGATGTCGACATAAATGCTCCAAAAGTACCAACTGTAAACTTAAAATCAGGTGATATTGACATTGATCATGAGTATGAAAATATGGACTTCAATCTAGAGGGTCCAAAAGCAAAGGGTGGTTTCAAGATGCCTGACCTTAACATTGGAAAACCAAATATGCCAGATTTCAACCTCAAAGGTCCTAAGGTAAAAGGCCCTGATGTTGATATAGATGCAAATCTAGACGCTGATGTTGATCTTCCTGAAGCTAAAGGTGGGTTCAAGATGCCTGGCTTTAACATGGGGAAACCAAACATGCCCGATTTCAATCTTAAACGTCCGAAGGTAAAAGGCCCGGATGTCGACATAGATGCAAATCTACCATCTGCCAACATTGATGCTGATGTTGATCTTCCAGAAGCTGAAGGTGGTTTTAAAATGCCTGGTTTCAACATCGGAAAACCAAAAATGCCAGATTTCAATCTTAAAGGTCCTAAAGTAAAAGGTCCTGATGTTGACTTGGATGTGGATGCAAACATAGATGCTGATGTTGATCTTCCTGAAGCTGAAGGTGGTTTTAAAATGCCTGGTTTCAACATCGGAAAACCAAAAATGCCAGATTTCAATCTTAAAGGTCCAAAGGTAAAAGGCCCAGATGTGGACATAGATGCAAATCTACCATCTGCCAACATAGATGGTGATGTTGATCTTCCTGACGCTGAAGGTGGTTTTAAGATGCCTGGTTTTAACATGGGAAAACCAGATTTCAGCATGAAGAGGCCAGACATGCCAGATTTCAATCTGCCCTCTTTTAAAGGTCCAAAGATGAAAGGTCCAGGCGTTGACATTGATGCAGAGTTACCAAGTGGATCCATAGATGCTGACATGAGTTTCTCAAAGCCAGATTTAGACTTGGAGGCTCCCAAGATGCCAGGTGTAAATGTGAGGGGTCCAAAGGAGGATATCAGTCTCCCTAAGGGTGTAGTCAATGTGAACGCACCTGGTATTGAAACAGAGTTACCACGAGGTAAAGCAGAGTTCGGTATCAAGGGACCGCAAGCTCCAAAGCTGCATGCCCAAGGTCCGTCCTTTGATGTCAAAGGACCCAAAGCTCCCAGCATGGATATTCGAGGGCCTCGTGTAAAAGGAGGGATAGATGTGGACTCCCCAAAGGTTGATTTGAAGGGAAGACCTCTGGATGCTGAAAAGGGTGGCTGTTTCGGTGGTAAGAAGAAACCTTCAGGAGGTGTTGATGTAGATCTGAAGGGACCCAAACTGAAGGGACCCAAACTCACAACAGGAGATGCAAGCTTCAGTATGGGTAAGTATGTGTCTGTTTATGCATGGGGGACACGATGATATCTTTTTAAATAAGCAGATCATGGTACATTGGCACACCAAATTGGTGGACATCACTCCAGTGTTACGGTAGGTGACTTGTAAAGTAGCTTTCCCATGTTGAAGAGCACAACGTTGGGATGTCATGAGTATCAAACCCTGAACCTATTGCTATTGGTTCTGAGCCCAACGCTCTAACCTTTACGCCACCCTGATGCCACTGCTGATGATAGCTATGAGAAGACAGAATTCTGTTAATTTTCAAAGTCAACATGTGAGAAGAATGCATGTGACTGGTACTTAGTCCATAGAAAAGTCTGAGCCAAAATTGAATGTAAGTAGTCAGACTTCAATGACAGATAAGGGAAGATTTTGCCCTGCATCCGTCTGAAGTTGTTGATATCAAACATGACTAAATCCATTGAAACAACTTTGTATTTTCCCACAGACAACCCAGCCTTTGATTCAGACATTCCAAACAAAGTCATTTCCTGGGAAGGAGTGAGGCTTGACCCTAAGGTACTTGGAAGAGGAAAATTTGGAGAGGTCAGGAAAGGAACAGTTAAGAAGGGTGGACTGATGAAGCCAGCAGTCGTCAAGATGTTGAAAGGTAACTGTTGCTTTTGTTTGACAATGTTAGAAAATGGCTATGATGAATATTATATTACTGCCTCTGTTGATCTTACTCTAAACCTTGGCATGACTGTGCCTCTTCATTTATTCCTATCTTCCATTGCAGCAATCACAATCAGGGCATTCCTATCCATGTTTGTATCTTATGTATGTTGGTTGATGTAGTATTTTCATGGCTTTCTGCAGCAAGTCTTGTGTTGCATTTACTTTTGCCATCAATGGCAAATGAATTGCGGTTTTAATTTTTGGATGGATTGATCTGTTGTGCAGGTGATTTTTTTTTCACACAAGAAGCAGTGTTATACATAATTTATATATATATGCAGAGCTTTCGATTCCAATTAATATTTTGAAATGTCCTCATCATTTTGAAACACTTACCCTGCCTCTAAAAAAAGCATTCAAACCAGTCTTAAGTGACAAGTCAAGGAACCCGTAGAACATGGTAGACAAGGCAGTGATACTATAGACATTTTATGATTTGATCAATGATAAAAATAATCTAAGGGACCACGCAAAAAGTGGCCACAACAGACATGTGGTCCTTAAGCGGAACTGGTCACTTTCTAAGTACAGGTTTAACTGTATTTCATCTTGCACAGCCTCTGCACCACAGAAGGACCGCAATGACTTCATCAGTGAGCTGGATGAGATGACTAGAGTGGGAGATCACCCCAACCTGGTCAACCTGATTGGTGCAGGGCAGCATGACGGTGAGGCTTCATACATTAACCCTGGTTGTACCGCAAACAGGACTGTCTCTTTATTCTGCGTCTAACCTAGTTAGTAATATATTATCGTGACTTCCAGTTTCAAAGGCAAATGTTGAAAACTTTTAAAGTTTGTAAATAGAATATTGGGGTAGATGTGATTGTCTGTGTAGAGCAGACCTCTAGGATTATCATTAAGGTTATTGTAATATTTCAGAGTAAAACAGGGTTGGCAACAGCAATGACATGTACAATAAACTTGTTGGTTTTATAACCAGGAAACATGTTCATGGCCCTTGAGCTGGCGAACAAGGGAACCCTTCGGAGTTACCTGCGGGAGAGTCGTCGCCCAGGGGAGGCTGGTGGTCAGATCTCCACCCTGTCCAGCAAACAACTGTTACAGTTTTCTAAGCAGGTGGCGGAAGGAATGCAGCAGATATCGAGAAAAGGGGTGAGGCAGATCTTAATCCTGAAGATATAAGAACTGGAAGTTGTACGAATTTCAGCATTAGGGACAGGCCCACAGCAGCTCTCAGTAATAGTGTTTCAGTACCAGGGACAGGCACATAGTAGTTAGTAACATTGTTTCAGGGACAGGCACATAATAGTATGAAAAAGTGTTTCAGCACCAGGGACAGACCCACAACAGTTCTTAGTAACAGTGTTTCAGTACCAGGGATAGGCACACAACAGTTCTTAGTAACAATGTTTCAGTACCAGGGACAGGCACACAACAGTTCTTAGTAACAGTGTTTCAGCACCAGGGACAGGCCCACAACAGTTCTTAGTAACTGTGTTTCAGCACCAGGGACAGGCACACAACAGTTCTTAGTAATAGCGTTTCAGTACTAGAGATAGACCCACAACACTTCTTAGTAACAGTATTTCAGCAACAGACACAGGCACATAAAAGTTAGTAACGGTTTTTTCAGCACCAGGGACAGATCAACAAGTTCTCATAAAGACTTACTACTAGATATAATGATAATAATCCGTTGCTATTTTTCTTAATCCTGCAGATAATTCACAGAGATTTGTCAGCCAAGAATGTCCTTGTGATGGAGGAAGGTAGCAGACCAGTCTGCAAAGTGTCTGACTATGGCTTACCAAGGATGGTCAAGGCAGAGAAGGTACAATTGTAACACACTCATGCCTGTAGCAGTGTTTGTATAACTTAAAAACATAACAATTGTTTTTAATGATTATGAAACAGACATTGAGATAGATAGTACATTGAAGATGCTTGCCACTGCAATTTTGAAATTTAGAAGCACGAGGTATCTACAACAGTTTTTCAGAATGAATATGTACTTAGTAAATATGTATATATCTTCAAGTAATGTAATTAAGTCTGATGCTGATGTCTCCTTTTACATTTATGCATGCATTAAGTTTGTCAGTGTTTTTAATTGGTTTGTTTTTTCAGAGGGTTGTCCCCAATCGCTGGATGGCCCCAGAGTCGTTGACAAACAACACCTACACTGCCAAGACTGATGTGTATGATAAATCTCATTTGATAGATTTCATTAACTAATTAAGTTGTTAATCAATTAGATTCTGAGATAGAAGTAAAAAAAAAGAAACCAAAAGTGTATAATTCGTTCCTGATAGTCTTAGTCTTTAGCATTGTCATTTCATTCATAGCAAATTAGCCCTTTTCCCTCCCTCCATTAACCTCCTCCTGCTGTGATAACGTTTAACACCATATTTGTATATTTTATGGGGTTAGGCAGTAGGAAGAAGGTTAATATTGACACTGAAAATGCCTATCCAGCAACTACAGTGCTTTAACTGCTGTTTCTGTTGCAGATGGTCGTATGGAGTTGTCCTTTGGGAGATCACAACACTGGGTAAGTGGACAGAAACATAGACATTACACACATCATACATGTATTAGTTAGTAGACCTTACAATATCCAAACACATTAATGGATTCATTATACATGATTACAGAATGAGTGTAATAATTCAGTGTCAATTGTCCGAAGTTCCTTTAACAACACAACTCTTAGATTAGCTAATCTACAGTACTGAAATGGGTTCTTGGTTGATTAATACATGAATATAATGTGGCAAGGAGAAGAGTTTGTTAAGCCCCAAGGAAGGTAGCAAAAAGGTACCCAAAAAGTTAGCAGATAGAATGGACTCATTGTGGTGTATCCAAGAACCCATTATATTAAATGATATATACCGTACAGTGCTGTCCAAAACACTGATTCATACTTTTGGCATGTACAATAGTGCTGATTAGAGGACAATTCAATACAACTGTAATCACATTCGTTAGTAAATGCTACACTCTATGTTGAATACAAGTACTAAATAATGCTGCCCTTGTTTTCAGGTGGGACTCCTTACAGTGAACTGGAAAATGAGGAGCTGACCAGTGAGATTCCTGCTGGCTACAAGTTAAAACAACCAAACAACTGCCATGATCACATGTAAGTCTACAACTCAACGTTGAAAAAGTAACTCGTAGTCCGTGTTTTACACCAAAACTGGTGGTTATAAGTATTTTAAGAAGTAAATTAGTGATAGATAGATAAATATAACCCTTTAGGTGTACAGGGAACAATGCCTTTCCCCCAGTTTTTGTTTGTTGCAACAAGTTCTGCCAAAGAGCATGTACTTCCAGCGGTACTTTATCTTTTTGAGGTTAGCGGTCCAATTGGCATGATTGTTTTATTTCTGCACAGCCCTAATGGGCTTAAATGGAATTAGATTTTGGCCCTTCTAGCAGCTGTCTTTTGGACATAGATTACAATCATGTAAATCATGCAGAAATACAAGTGGCATACAAGTGGGGGCTGACAATATATGCTTTGGCAAAGTTTTATGTTGTACAAATCAAGAACACAGCCTGTCCAGAAGTTGCTAGAGGGCCTAAAGTTGACCTTGTCTTTACAGGACCTACTCACCTTTTGTAGCCTCCATTCAAAATATTATCGTTATCCATTCATAGGTTCTTAACTTATTGTTCGCCAAAGAATGTGGAAAACATCAGGCAGACAGACACACCAAAGACAGTAACTTTTATAAAGCTAAACTTTGTGTATGCTCCAACTCTTTAACTTTAACAGAGTATGAAATATGATGATGATGTTATACACACATCTACCTCCCATAAAACTCTCTAGTTTATGGTGATCACTGTCCTTTTTTAAAAGTTACCCCCTTATTTCTCTCTATCCAGGTACATCCTGATGAGGCAGTGTTACCGTGACGACCCAGAGACACGCCCCACCTTCCCACAGCTGGCCGAGACCCTGAAGGAAATGGAGGCCAACAGCAATGAGGTGGGGTGTCTTTTTATACATCAACCATTCACTCACACACTCACACATCTGCTTTATCATATAGTTGCACATAGATGTGGTGGTATGATGGCAGACCGCCAGGTGCCTTTGTCTTGTGTGTTTTTGTTACTGGTAACACTGGAAGGTGAGGAAGTAGAATTGTGGACAAGCAAAGAGAATTCAAGTTATTGGAAGCCCGAGGGAATATATAACTAGTCAAAGCCCATACTGTTAAGGTTAAAAGCCCGTCCATACATTTTGTAAGAACCATATGAAATCCATGGTCCAGGTATCACAGTCCTTTGGCCGTCAGGCAATCCGACCCACGGTTGGGGTGGTACCTTGCGTGATATGGAAAACTGTGTTGCATTGTCTATGTATTGTTGTGAAACATTGTGGGCTAGTGGCAACTATTGGCAACTGCAATCCCTTATCCATACAACGTCATACATGAATGAATATCAGTTTGTAAAAGTTTTGATAAATAAGGGGTCTCTTTTTCAATTAGACTGTGTTTTTGACTTTCAATTTCTTCTCTCAGACTTACATCGATGTCCAGACAGACGGCAATTTTGAATATGAACCAGCAGACCCGCTCAAGGATGATGACTGTGTATATATATAGAGAAGCAACTGCCTGGAGGCCTCCACACCTGTTGATTTCATCTCCACCACTCAGCAGTGCCTCCTGGTGACTAGTTACTGCACTGCATGGTCAACACACAGTCAAACTTGTCTCTAGTGATTACTGAAGCTTGAACTGACGAAAATGGTGACAGTAGACAGGTGGTCACATTAATAGGATTCTTGATGATAGGGTCAGTGGAAAAAATAATCTAAATGGACCAAAAAGTGGTCACTATAGCCATGTAGGCCTTATGCAGAGGTGGTTGAATTCTGTAATAAAGGTATTGCCTAGCTTGAGAATTAAGCTTTCAAATAACAGCTATAAACTGTATTTTCTGAACATGAATTAACAGTACATGTGTATGTTAGTGTTACTGACCAGCTGTTACAACCAATTCTGAAAAATAGTTTATGTGATGATAGTGTTTTGGTTGAACTTTCAACTGAATAAATCAATTCAAGTGGTAGCATAGATTTGTTTTGTAAGAACCCATCGTAGATGGCTTTGGATGACAGCATTGTTGCAGGAATGACCAAAAACAGAGAAAAAAAATATCTTTTCACTCACTGGAAGTCGTTTTCCACAAGTAACAGTCTTTTACAGATACTGCATTGTATTCAATCATATTTAGCTATATCCTTACCTGTTAGCAGTGTTTACTGGAACTGATCTTTGATATTATTAGTACATGAATTTACAAGTAGGTTTTGAGACATATGTACCAGTGTTAGTAAAATCGGTAAGCGCAAACTTGATGTAAAAACTCCTACAAGTGCTTTCATTATATGTTAGAGGTATATATGAGTTGGAAATAATTGGTAAATATGTCTAGAATTGCAGGTACTTAATAAGTATTGTCTTTGTGATGTAATTTTGTTTGGTATTGCATCATTTCCGGGATATATGAGTAAAGGCATATAATTTTGAGTTTGAAAGTAACTGGTAAGTTAACCTAAAGTTAACCTAAAGGGAGATACAAAAAGCTACCGGTCCAGGACAGAACATGTAAACAATGTGCAACGAAAGCAGTGGAAAATGAAATACATTTTATATGCGAATGTCCCGAATTTGAAACCGAAAGAAGCAGATTATTCACGAAAGTATCCGAAATCTCCAAAAACTTTTCTAAATTAAGAAATACACAGAAACTCATATTCCTTTTAAAATCATCCAGCCCACTCATCATTGAAAGTGTGGGACTTTTTATTTTCCACTGCTTTCAGAGAAGAAATCAAACCCCGCATTAGTACCGTAGATATAGAAACTTACTGTAGAATAGCAATATAGAATGATTTTGTATTCATGTATACCTCTGTTTTACCTTACATTTGTATTTCGACATTGTTGTCAACATGCAATTAGCCTACGGGCATGAATTTGCAATAAACTATTCTATAATATAGTATGTAATTTTGTTGGATATTGCATCTACATTTGTACCTATATTATCCATATTAATGTTTCAATTTGCCTGAAATTTCAGAAAAATGCACCTTGTCATCTATGCACAAAATTCTTTCAACTTCTAAATTTTAAATTCATATTTGTTAGAGTCATGCATGTACAAATGTAGTACGAATGTGCCAATAGCTGGTCATTAGCATACCTTTCAGTTCCACCTTCTAGTTCCAGTTTTCAATATGACAGTCAATATCTGTTGTGTTTCTGTTTCTATTGATGATTGTAATGGCAGCATTTGTGGTTACTTGCAGAGATAGACCTAAATTCTTTCACAATGATAACTAACAAGTTACATGTGAAGAAGTATAAACTATTTTTAGATAATTCAGATCATGAAAGTCCTAGTTAGCTCTGAAAGCTAACATTGCTACATATATCTCCGCATTGGATTTACATAATGTGAATTGTACTGATAGATACATACATGTATATACATGTATGGGATAAGGACAAAGGATCACAAAGTAGCAGCACATTTAAACATTACATTTATCTGAATGGGGTAAGGTTTGTATCTATTTTAGTCTGTTTTCAGTCTATGTAGGACATACTTATTGAATATGCTGGCAGCTTATAAAATTAGTCTTTTTGAATATATTTTGAGTGTAACACGTTCTCCACAACTTTGGCTATGGTCAGGTTTCATTATCTCACATTATTCTATGAAGGGGTGACAGGATTACATATGAGTTCACTGTTTTTTTTATAAGTACCCAATTTATATGAACTATATGCTGATCAATGGAAAATAAAGTGTTGGATCAATGAGCATGTGTTTGTCTTTGTATTATCCAAGCAAATATAGAACTGACAGAAATATCTTGACTTTACCGAAAAAATGTTTTCAAGAAAGCAGGAGTCACCATATGAAGACAGTACAGACAGGTTCACTGAAAAGCTGTGCAAATTTGTAGCAGTCTTGTACAGTAGACTTCTTTTCTTCTTAATTTCAACCAAACCAAGTAGACTCGAGCTCAGCATATATGTCTTGACTTTGAGAAAAGGAAAATAAGTATTCTAAGCGACATGAAATGACATCTGCACCATATATAAAGCTACACATGGAACGTATGTAAGACTGAAAAGTGTAAAAAAGCTCCATATTCAACCGTTCATTCTAGCCCACCTGGTAAAGCATATCTTTCGCTGGCTTAAAGCAGACTGTCTTGTTTGGTTTCACATTTTACTAGTCGGAACGACACACCCTACCAGAGCCTTATCTGCAGTACCGCTCCCGGCCGCGACCTGAAAAGTGTCTAAGACGACCTCAGATTGGCAAATTTCCGTCTTTTGGGGAATGGAGAAATGACGAAAGGCTCGCAAAGGGGCTTGGAATTTCTGTGCTCGTTTGACCTTGATTTTGACAATGTGACCATTCAAAATTATAAATCACGATTTTCAAGACATTTTGCAAACAATGAAATTAGATATTGGGTCATACATGGCATACTGCCTTTACCTTTACCAATAGAAGTGGTGGAGCGCACTTGCCCTGTAAATTGTTACGTTCTGAAGTCTACCACATCAGAATTTCAGTCCTATTCTGTGAAACAAGCTTAAGAAAACTTTGAACAAATACAGCTGTGTCTGTCCATCAGCTCAGTAGATCCAATTTTCCTTTCAAAATCCCGTCAAGTGTGAGGATTACGTAACGGTGCAATATAGTTTGGGGCGCCGGGGGGGGGGGGGACTCTTGAGGAAGCACTAAAAGAACATGAGTAGATGCTGAAGATTAGGTTATTTTGTTACACCGTTTTCTGATCAAAGAGCAATGATAAAAGATTATTGTTTGATATATCTTGAATCTAAGCGATGACGAAGGTAGGACAACTAATCGAGGAAGATTGTAGGCATGGCCATATGTCCTTGTCAAATCATGTTGTGGTCTAGTACATGTATATGGATGTTACAGTTAATTATATATAAGCTGATGAACAGTTAAGTTAAAGCGTAACTGTCCGCCTGCTCCTAAGTATCCTTACATATCTTTACATCTGCTTTGAGATTTCGGCGAAGGGGCCTCCAAGCAGATGTTGGGGTGAAAGATCGTCATGTTTTCTGAATGACAACCGGGCCTCCCTGATAGTCCCTTACCCCAAATAAGCAGGTAATGGTTAGGTGAAACTCAAAAGCTGTTACGGGAAACCAATGATGTCCACATATATCCTTAACCTACTCAATACGTACAAGATGTGTTGAAAACATGAATGTAGGTGGCGCTTCGACTGGCGGACATGGTGTTACATGGACTCCTCGCGTGGCGCCCAAAATCGATCACTTGTATGTCATCTTGTGTCCTAAATGTCATTTTACGGGTAGGTAAAGATGTCTGGAAATTTTTGGGAAGATTTTCACTGGCCTCATGCATATTTTCTTCTAGATTTTCAAATGTTACAAGTGTGGATTACATACCCTATCATAGCCTAATCTGCAGTACCGCTCCCGGCCGTATCACGAAAAGTGACAAAGGAGACCGTCAAATTGTCAAATTTTGGTCTTTTCGGGAATGGGGAAATCGTGAAAGACTCGCAAAGGGGTTTGACGTTTTGAGGCTTATATGACCTTGAAGTTGAAACTGTGAGCACATAAAACAAATTAGTGTGATATTATGGACATTTCGTCAGAAAATGCAATGGGATATTCGGTCCTAAATTGCACATCTTCTTTGCATATCACCAATAGAAGTAGTGAAGTGTGCATTTCCTGTAAATGGCACTTTCTGAAAGGCTACCACTTCCAAGTTCAATCGTAATCTATGAAACTAGGAGACGAGTAACAAATGCAACGGTGCTCATGTCTGTTTATTGATCAATAGATCCGATTTCCTTTCAAAATACTGTAAGGTGTATCGGTGATTAAAAGCTGCATGAATGCCATGGTGCTCATTATCATAATCTATTCATGTGATATGCTGGTAGCTAAGGCATGAAGTTGCTTTATCGTGAAAATGCATTTTACATGCGAAATGTTGTATATAATGATGTACCAATGCCATAGAAATGGGTCATTGGTATAATTTCCTGACTTTCGTTGCTGGAATAGTGATGTTGCACTGATGTTTCATAAACAAGGCGCCATATCAGACCACAAACAAAACTTCAAAGTGACGGGACAAGAGAAAGATAGCTACTTCAGTGATCAGGCGTGATAACTCTTAGGTATGCTGTATTTCAGAATTACAGATGCCAAGTGTAGTCTACCTAGCCTAGTGCAAGATGGCTATGCTTAAACATAGGTGGTTTCCTTAATTCAGGGAACATGTTGTCTTAAAACTACTTCCCAAATGACGGGGAGTATACAGGGACGGAAAATTGTGTAATACTTTCATGAGATGATAGTAAAATTCTGTATATTACATCTGTATTCTTCGCCCATGAGGTACTGTAGTGAGCTTCCTTAAAGAAACCACCGATCTTCGAGACGAAGGTTGCCACTAGCCATCTTGTCTGGATCACAATACTCCAGACAGACTAGACTGACCCTTTACAGGTACAACGTACCCAAGAATGATTCAACATGCCTGGAGTAGCTCTGTTTAAGGTCTGTGACTATGAAAGTTTTGTTTGTGGTCTTATATGGAGCATTGTTTATGAAACATCAGTGTAATATCAGTATTCCAGCAACAAAAGTCTCTGAACTACTGCGATAAACTATTTCTATGGCATAAGTACAACATATATACTGTAACATAAAAAATGCAAGTCCCGACATTCAACTACATGTACATATCTTAGCTCGCAGTCGTATATAAATTAATAGATTATGATGATAACCACCATAGTATTCACCGTTGCACTGATAAGGAATCCAAACATCTTACAGCTTTTTGAAAGGAAATTGGATCTATTGATAGACAAACAGACGTAAACATCGTTGCAACTGTTCAACGTCTTCATAAATCACAATTGAACTTTGAATGTGATAGCCCTTGACAGAGCGAAATTGTACAGGAAATGTAGATTCGACCTCTTCATTTGGTGAAATGCAAGGGTAACATGTGATTTATGACCCAATGGCCCATCACATTTGGGCAAAATGTCTAGAATATCATAATTCTTGGTCTTACATGGTCGTAGTTTCGAGTTCAAGGTCAAATAAGCTTCAAAACTTCAAACCCCTTTGCGAGTCTTTAACGATTTCCCCATTCCCGAAAAGACCAAAATTGGCAATTTGACGGTCTCCTTTGTCACTTTTCGTGATACGGCCGAAACTGGTACTGCAGATTAGGCTATGATAGGGTTTGTAATCCCCACTTGTAATATGTGAAAATGGAAAAGATACTAGACATAAGGCCAGTGAAAACTTTCCCAAATAGTTCCAGACATCTTTACATACCTATAAAATGACATTTAAGACACTTGTTGACAAAAAAGGCTCAATTTGTAGGCACCGCGCGACGAGCCCGTATAACAAGGTCCGCCCGTCGAAGCGCCACCTACATTCGTGTTTTCATCATATCTTGTACGTTTTGAATAGGTTAAAGATATATTTGGACATCATTCGTTTTCCCTTAACAATTTTTGCCCTTTACTCAACTTCTCACCTGCCTAATTGGAGTAAGGGACTCTCAGAGAGGCCCGGTTGTCATTCAGAAAACATTACGATCTTTCATCCCAACATCTGCTTGGAGACCTTAGTAAAAATCTCCAAGCAGATGTAAGGATATTTAAGGATGCTAGGGTGTAAGCGGATAGTTAAACTTTAACCTAACTGTTTATATAGTTAGCTGTAGCATCCAGATACCAGGTCACAAAATGATTTGACAAGGACATACGGTGATGCCTTCAATATCCCTCCTAATGAAAGAACAATGATAGAGAATCTATTCTTACAGTGATAACATTCTAATACTTCCATACCCCCTTTACTCTATTTTAAACAGTTTTAGACTTTAAGAATGCTTATTTCATCCCTAACATTTTGAAGATCAATTTGTGTAATTTCAAGCTGTGAAATTATGATCTCCTCTTCTGCTGTAAGCTGAATATTCATCCAAATCCTGCCCTGTCAACTATCTTCTGTAAAAGAAACAACTCACACAGACACATTTCACAACAAATTTAAAGAACAGTTAGAAACTTTATTTTCTGTCACATAGCTACTATACATGTACATGCTCAGTTGTACTGTTGGAAGTCAAGTCAATTAAGTCTGATTCTGGTTTTGTTCTTTACATTCAATTTAATTGAACTGTATTTAATGTGTAAGCGGACTCCGAGTAGAATAGTGTGGAATTTGTTAGATTTGAACGCTAATGAAGATCTTAATAAAACAAACAAATAAACAAAGAAACAAACAATTCACAATCAATTCTCCATGGTAAAACTACCAAAGAGAGAATCATTATATCACCAACGAGATGTGTCATTTTTCCACAATAACAATAGTTAATAACTATCCGTTTCACCGACAATAACTGATGGTAATTTTTACTGTGTGACACTCTACATTGGGAATTTGTAAATCTAGTAACAGTTAATAAGTCTGTGTTCTTTAACGTTTAACTGAATCTCCAGTAACTTACATATACAATTCATAAGAACAATATTTCCTCCACACTGGTATTTGTTTCTGTCCAAATCTTTATATATAGTCATAGAAATATTTATTTGACTGTAGATTTCATTAGATTTTCCTAATTCGATGTACCTTTATGTAAATGAAAAATTATGTCACATGTGCACATAGCTGTACCATGTTCCAATACAATGCAAAGCACATCAACTATCACAATAAGTACAACAACTTGACATAGAAGTATTTTCTTACAACTGGTATTCTATATTGGTACATCAAGCACAGGAAATTATCACTACGCAATCATACACAGGATCACATATGATACAGATTGAACTTGACCTTCTGCACTAGTTCCCCAGCAGGAGTCATGGTCACGGGTTCACCTGGACAAGCTCAGCGACCATCAATGTAGCAACAGGACCTAATTATTATAAGTTACTTTTGAGAACACTTCTATTGAGTCATAGACCAATAAAAACTACTGTACCTGAATCTCTATGTAACAGTTATATCTCATACAAAGTTTGATTTATTTATTGAAACTAAGAAGTAAAAAAATACTTTCTCTTGCAAAAATTCAGCCTTGAGCATTTCATGGTGGCGGACAGGTTTGCTGCACATCTTCTTCCAGTCGCTGGGCGGCGTCTTTCGTAACCTGCTTCATTCCAAGTTTCCATCGCCAGTAGACGTTTGGTGACATCCACCTCGGTGATGTTTCTTTGGGCTCTAAGCCTTTCTCCTCCGTGGTATATATCTGGAAATACATTTGATCGAAACAAACATACATGTGTACGTTCAAATGAATGTAAACCCGCTTGCAAACTGCCCCTCTAGCCTCCTGTTAGGGTGTTAAATTATCTTTTACACGGCTAATAAGCGGCAAAGTTCAAGCAAGGAGGTTTAATCAGGCCTCCTTGGTTCAAGCAAAGTCGAGTAGGCAACTCGCCGCGGTACAAGGACGCCACTATCACTTAGCGGAAGAAAGTAGAACTACAACCTAACCTGTCAAGGCAGCAGAACACAGTTTTTTCGCCTATGGGGATTTCCAGAGTTAAAGCCCACAAAGTAACCGACACCGACGTGTATAAAATTAATGTATGATACCCTGGAGAAGCACGACAAATCAGTATGCTGAATTGAGAGTACAACAGAAAAAAAGCAGTAAAAGAAAAAAATGGTTGTTTTACATTTTAATGCCCTCTGCGGACTCACCCTAGCAGTCAGCTGTAAGGGGGTCCGCCCATTTGCACTGCGGTCGACTGGCCAAACTTCATAATCTTATTCCTCGATCTAAAAGCCGACTTATTATAAAACTGTACAGTAAAGTCAATGACTCAGTGGCTTTCACATTAAAGTTTTTACAAACGGTTCAAAGATTTCGGTCGCACTACTTTTCCTTACCGCTCAGTCGCGGATATATACTGTGCTATGCGGTTCAAGGGTGATGTGGATGCTGATTGGTTCTCTTTGATAAACATACGGATAATATTGTAGGTATTACCGCACATCAGACACTGTTATATGTTGATTAGTCAATAAAGTCTAATTAGACTTTATTGACCAATAAATGTGACTCTTCTCCGTTCTGCCGATTCACCCTGGCAGTCAGCTGAAAAGGTCCGGGTGGCAAATATACAAATGTAACTGCCTCCTTTGTCAGTACTGGACAACCAGTACGGAAGTGGTCGTCAGAACAGGAGCTCCAGTACTGAGACTTTCTCAGTACTGGACTTCCTGTACTGGGCAGCTTCAGTACTGGGAACCCTCCTGTCAGGACGGGAAACCGAGCGCCGAGACTCTAACGAGCGACTAACGTTATTTTCAGGGCTGCATCTCTTCGATGCTTTTTCCTCCACTTCTAAGCTATTGTTTGGAAAAAGTTCGAATGAAGAAAAAAAAATACAGTATCACATTCTGTTACGTTTCAAAGACAACATATCCTTGTGCCTTTATCGGGAGAAAACGTGCACTGAAATAATAATGTACTTCATATTCAAATACCTACCAAAATCTATGTCCATAACCAAGGCACAAAGCAGTACTACATAAACGTTAGTATGTACAAGCATTAAAATGTACAGACAACTAAATCCAAAACTGTCCAGTCGGTCCAAACAATGGATCATCCCAGTACCGTATAGAACGTGAGTACAGGACGCCCAGTTCCGAAATAATTTGAGGTCTCGGCTTCCAGTACTGAAGAGTCACTATTTACTGGTAAATCCAGTACGGAACCCGTTACATCCGTAAATCGGCACTCGGTTATCCAGTGCTGAATGACCTCCGCACTGGGTAACCAGTACCGAATGATCTTTGAAGTAGCCGGAACGCAAATCCGTACTGGAACCCGAGTACCGAGAGGAGTTCAGCTCTGGAATCCGAGTACCGAAACAAATTCAGTTCTGGACGTCCAGTGCTGACGAAGCTTCGGTACTGGAATAAAGCCGTTCCGTACTGGAATTCTTGTACGGAACTTTCTTCCGTACTGGGGGCCGAGTATCGGCGCCATTTTCTCCACGGGTTCCGTACTGGGCGCCCAGTAAGGAGCCGGTTACATCTGTATATTTGCAAAAGGTCCGCCCATATTTACGCCGACTGGTCAAACTTCATAATCTTATTCGTACGATCTAAAAACCGACTAATTATACTACTGTAGAGTTAAGTTAATTCCTCGCTGGCTTTCACATTAAAGTTAATACAAACGGTTCAAAAAATTCGGTCGTACTATTTTTTCTTACCGCTCAGTCGCGGAAATATACTGTGCTGTGCGGCTCAATGGTATTACCGCACATCAGACACTGTTGTATGCTGATTGGTCAATGTAGAATTTATTGACCAATCAATGTGTCGCTATCACGAAGCCTTAGTCAATCTGCGGCATTTATTTCATTGACTGCTAGGGGTCGCTCTTAAATATCTAACGTAAAATCGTATTGCCAACATTATTTATGTGCCATACTTTCGTAATCCGCATAGTGACGCCCTTGACACGCAGGAAGAAAGGGTGACAATTGCCCGATTGCAGCCAATGTGTTGTTTTCTATTGTTGAGCGGAGAGAAGTAGGGAAACTATGCAATAAAGGTAACTTTGATGACATAACAAAGCTTTTATGGCTTCTAATCTTACTGTTAACAGTTACATACCTAAGGAAATGTTGCCTGGCGTCATGCAACTCTTTGAAATCGACTTAACTTGCAATGAACGTAGTGTTGATGAACTTGATCCCAGCAAAAGGCGCCTGTGAGTATGTTTAACCCTCTAGCAGTAACCCTCAATAATCCCTTTTGTTATAAAAGAAGGCAGACAATTGATTGGCCATGATTGATACGTATGATCTTAAGTATCCTGTGCCCTTGTGCTGATTCGACGTCTAAGCTGCAGGCAGACCGCTTACAGGTTGCTTACATTCATCGTCGCCCCCCCCCCCCCAACTTTACATAGGTGCACTGTACAGATAACATACATAACGTTATCTCTATATACAAGAACAATCTCTTAGGTATGGTAAAAAGACTGACCTGTATACTGTTTTTCTCAAGCAATTTTAAAATGCTGTTAAGAAAATTAAATAATATTAATGACCGCATAATTATAACAGACGAGAACACAAACAATGAGAGTTTTCCAAATTTTATTTCCTACATGACAAAATGTAATTACAACGTTTGACGCTACTGCCTCTCTTAGGAACTTCAATCTGTAATTCTATAGCTAACTTCAAAATTTCAAACAATATAAACATCAAGTTAATTACAACAAAAGGTTATATTGCCTTTCTGATACTTTCATTTTAAGAATATTCTGTATACTAGTGTACAATAGTACCTTAACCCTATATAGTGTACAAAAAAATCTGGATGCACCAGAGTCCAAAATTAGGTTCCAGCTCCAAATACAGCTTTAATTTTGGATATACAAAGGTGCACATGTACCCAGTATTTCAAGCTCTGCATATAGAGAAGTCTTTCTTATTTCCTGTCCACAAACTTAAGGTGCAGGGGTGTCTCTGGCATCAGTAATGGCTGCGCAACTGAGGATATCTCTTCCGGCTCCACCTGACTCAACACAAACTGCTGCGACATCTGGAGGAGGAACAACAGTTCACTCACGATCAGCTTCATACACCACACTTAAGTCAGAGCAGTTTTCAAACTATGTGTTTGCACATGACATCACAAAATAATCTGTATGAAAAAAAAAGTACACTTAATGCTTAGGTCCCAATTGCGCCGGTGCCCATCGGGTGTGTATAGTCCTGGCTGGGCCATGGAGCTACAGATTTGTCCCAGTGGACTACCAGATACCGGGAGTAACGTTACCTCTCGGTGTTCTCAAGATCAGCTTACGGTGTCTACTTGTTACCGGGTCCCGGGTTGATTTTAACTCCAAATTAAAAAGAAATGCTCGTGTCCCGGCCGTTCCCCCAAATACCCCGCTAGTCACGCTTGTGAAATAAGAGAGTCCCCTACCTTTGAGAGAAGGAGCTGCAGCTCGACCTCTGCAACACGACGACCTGAGAAAATATGCAAATCATTTCATAGCTGATCAACAATACAGAATCCAGAGAAAAACAAACAAAAGTTAGCATCAGTGGAAGTCTGTTATCCTTATAGAGGAATCTGGTTCTCTGACAGCAAATTCCCATACATAAACATATAGAATACAACACAGTGTATTCCGTATCATCTGAAGTATTAGCCTGGCTGCAGGTCAGATTGCCTTAAAGCTGCACTATGTAAGATTTGGTCAATACAGAAAGTCAATTTTTCTACCATTTCTTTATATAGTATGTTGAATAAACCAGTTGGCAGTTGGGGCAGTGTGGCCACAGTGGGGTGCCTGATTACAGTTCACCACAGTTTCTGACAAACGTCCGTATAAGAGTTCTAGCAGTTTTGAACGGGGAAAATCCGCTTTATCAGTTCCCTACAAACTTGGCTAACATATTTCATCCTCATTCAAAAAGATATGAGTGTTTTTGTAGAAGATGATCTTCATAACATCAGCTCTTATCTAGATCCACTGAAGTGTCGCTAAGTAATTAGCCTACCCAGGGGTCCTGCCAGTGTGCAGGAAGTTGTTGTTTACAAACATTAGGCTCAGGTTGAGGTGGTGTCACAGACTTTTGCAGCTTGTTTTTGTTCAGTTAAAAACACCATACATGCCAGAAATAGACGAATTAATGATGGAAATATGCTGGAAAGTGGTTGTCCATGTCATTTGTAGGATTTGTTCACAAGAATATTTTCAATTTTTGCGCCAAAATGTTGCATAGTGTAGCTTTAAGGACAGAGAGCCATCCCTCGCGTTGGACTTCCAAAACTGCTTTTTTTTTCGAATTTTCAACAGCAGCGCGCACTCAGTCCAGGCAAAGTGCATTTCAATGATTCTATGAAAGGCCCTAGAAGTCAAAGAAAGTAGAACCCCATGTGATACAAATGTATTTCCAAAAATATCATCCTGTCCGTAACACCCTTATTGAACGTTATGCAACATACCAATACAACTGCGTGGACCAAAGCCAAACGGCAGAGAGCTGTATGGGTTGATTTCGTCGTGCTCCTCTCCTGTTCTCAACCATCGCTCGGGTTTGAACTCGTCGGGATCAGGGAACAGTTGTGGATCCCGCCCCATGCTGTATACTTGGGCAGCAACACAGGTCTGTGGATCCAGGGAACAAACTTTACTCATGATCAGGTGTTTCTGAACGAGCCAGTGGCTGCATCAACACTAGTACAGTATAGTCACAGAACTGCAGTAATTGGGCAATAGAGGTCGTGGTAGAAATCTTGGATGGAGTGCATCAGAAAGGACATTAAAGTGTGCGGCCTCACCAGCTTGAATTTGCTGGGCATATTAGCCAAAGAGGCTTGTGGGAAGGTCGTGTTAAGTGCCTTTCCCAAGGGCACAACGTCAGGGCATGGTGTATTGAACCTGGGACCTATTGGTTCAGACTCCAATGCTCTTAGACTAAGCGTTGCGCCACACTGATTGATGCCACAATAAAACAAATGGCACTTTTAAATGCCTGAGTACAACAGAGAGAAACCTGAGTGTGCCTTTTTGTGAATGTAGGTGTACCTTTGCTGGTAACTTGTATCCCATGAGCACTGTGTCTTCCTCCAGAATACGGCTGATATTCGGGGCCACAGGATACATCCTGCAATCAATAAGAAGGCGAGTAATCAATTCACATTAGTTTTAATCTACAATCTTACCAGTAGATGTAGTAACAGTTATATTTATTTATTTATTCATTGATTTGGCTAATACTGTTCAACACACACAGCCATGGCTGCTCAACTAGCCTGTTGCTATTCACAAAGTGTTTGATATATATAATAGCCCTAGGCCTGCTGAAAAAGACAAGACAGGACATTACAATGGAATCTTGAGATGGACAGCATATAACAAGCTATAATTATACAATGTAATAACAATAATAAAAAGGGTGTCATGCAAAAGGAGGTGTACAAATCAAGGAGGTTAAAATCCTCTTGGTCAAATATGCTGCACCAGCTGTCTTACACTGAGGGGTGACTGCGAGAAAAATATTATATAATAGTAATATTATTATAATAGCTTGAGGATTTGTCCTCTCACATATCTACTGAAAAACAGATTCTATCACACAAAAAAAACTATGATTTTACTGACCTCAGTGTCTCCTTGATAATGGCCTTGAGGTCGCAGAACACAGTATTAATGGGCGACCCCCGTGGACAATAGTAGTTCGGGTATGAAGTAGTGCGTCACATTACTTGAAAAGGCCATAGTTTTTCTTCTGTGCACGTTAGCGAGGCTGAAACTGTGGTGAATGGTAGAGGAATACGTCAGTTTTGAGACAGTACGAGTTTGATTACGATGTTTGTTCGGTCGGGTTGGATTCGCGCCTGGATATTGTTACCGCCCGACTACTGTAAGTCGCCTGCAGTACGGTGACCTCCGCCGGGGGGCATATCAAAGTGGCTTTTAAAAGAGAACGAGCCGGCAAATTCAACCTCATTTTGCAGATATTTTGTAGATTGAACCTTGAAGTCAAGCATATAAAAATCTGGTACCCTAATTCTGCACCTTTCTATAAATTTTCAAGCGTCGAAGCATCTCACCTTGGGATCCTTAACTATATAAATCCCTATAGGAGAAATACTGTGGTCTGCAACCTTAACCCCCAGCGGGGATTGGCCATAAACGTTGCATTCGGTCAAATTTTACTGGTGTATCAGTAATTGACGTCGACTCACTTGAAATCGGTCGTTTTTGTTGCCGCCAGACCCGCCGTTGCCATGGCAACGGCCTCTAAGACCGCACCCTATCCTTAACTATAGGACTTGGTGTGGACCCGGACACCGCTTCTCCCCCCCCCCCCCCCCCCTGCGTCGTAACTAACCATGAACCTGACCTAAAATCACTTAGAAGTTAAGAATATACACTAATGATACCTTCCACGAAAAAAAAACCATCAGAATAGTAATTTTGTCTAGATAATGAGAGCGCTAAATGGCCCGTCATACAGGCCTTGCCCTGGGTCTTCCCCTATGCCGGGTCCTGAAGTGCAAAGCTGGCGATATCTCGGCAACCGTTCGGATGTTTGCAAAAAGCTTTGGTACACTTCTTCAACTAAACCTGTTACATTGCATGAACAAAAGAAAACCAAGGTCCCCCAGCGGGGATTGGCCATAAACGTTGCATTCGGTCAAATTTTACTGGTGTATCAGTAATTGACGTCGACTCACTTGAAATCGGTCGTTTTTGTTGCCGCCAGACCCGCCGTTGCCATGGCAACGGCCTCTAAGACCGCACCCTATCCTTAACTATAGGACTTGGTGTGGACCCGGACACCGCTTCTCCCCCCCCCCCCCCCCCCCCTGCGTCGTAACTAACCATGAACCTGACCTAAAATCACTTAGAAGTTAAGAATATACACTAATGATACCTTCCACGAAAAAAAAACCATCAGAATAGTAATTTTGTCTAGATAATGAGAGCGCTAAATGGCCCGTCATACAGGCCTTGCCCTGGGTCTTCCCCTATGCCGGGTCCTGAAGTGCAAAGCTGGCGATATCTCGGCAACCGTTCGGATGTTTGCAAAAAGCTTTGGTACACTTCTTCAACTAAACCTGTTACATTGCATGAACAAAAGAAAACCAAGGTCAAGGTCGTCTTAAGGTCGCAGAACACAGTATTAATGGGCGACCCCCGTGGACAATAGTAGTTCGGGTATGAAGTAGTGCGTCACATTACTTGAAAAGGCCATAGTTTTTCTTCTGTGCACGTTAGCGAGGCTGAAACTGTGGTGAATGGTAGAGGAATACGTCAGTTTTGAGACAGTACGAGTTTGATTACGATGTTTGTTCGGTCGGGTTGGATTCGCGCCTGGATATTGTTACCGCCCGACTACTGTAAGTCGCCTGCAGTACGGTGACCTCCGCCGGGGGGCATATCAAAGTGGCTTTTAAAAGAGAACGAGCCGGCAAATTCAACCTCATTTTGCAGATATTTTGTAGATTGAACCTTGAAGTCAAGCATATAAAAATCTGGTACCCTAATTCTGCACCTTTCTATAAATTTTCAAGCGTCGAAGCATCTCACCTTGGGATCCTTAACTATATAAATCCCTATAGGAGAAATACTGTGGTCTGCAACCTTAACCCCCAGCGGGGATTGGCCATAAACGTTGCATTCGGTCAAATTTTACTGGTGTATCAGTAATTGACGTCGACTCACTTGAAATCGGTCGTTTTTGTTGCCGCCAGACCCGCCGTTGCCATGGCAACGGCCTCTAAGACCGCACCCTATCCTTAACTATAGGACTTGGTGTGGACCCGGACACCGCTTCCCCCCCCCCCCCCCCTGCGTCGTAACTAACCATGAACCTGACCTAAAATCACTTAGAAGTTAAGAATATACACTAATGATACCTTCCACGAAAAAAAAACCATCAGAATAGTAATTTTGTCTAGATAATGAGAGCGCTAAATGGCCCGTCATACAGGCCTTGCCCTGGGTCTTCCCCTATGCCGGGTCCTGAAGTGCAAAGCTGGCGATATCTCGGCAACCGTTCGGATGTTTGCAAAAAGCTTTGGTACACTTCTTCAACTAAACCTGTTACATTGCATGAACAAAAGAAAACCAAGGTCCCCCAGCGGGGATTGGCCATAAACGTTGCATTCGGTCAAATTTTACTGGTGTATCAGTAATTGACGTCGACTCACTTGAAATCGGTCGTTTTTGTTGCCGCCAGACCCGCCGTTGCCATGGCAACGGCCTCTAAGACCGCACCCTATCCTTAACTATAGGACTTGGTGTGGACCCGGACACCGCTTCTCCCCCCCCCCCCCCCCTGCGTCGTAACTAACCATGAACCTGACCTAAAATCACTTAGAAGTTAAGAATATACACTAATGATACCTTCCACGAAAAAAAAACCATCAGAATAGTAATTTTGTCTAGATAATGAGAGCGCTAAATGGCCCGTCATACAGGCCTTGCCCTGGGTCTTCCCCTATGCCGGGTCCTGAAGTGCAAAGCTGGCGATATCTCGGCAACCGTTCGGATGTTTGCAAAAAGCTTTGGTACACTTCTTCAACTAAACCTGTTACATTGCATGAACAAAAGAAAACCAAGGTCAAGGTCGTCTTAAGGTCGCAGAACACAGTATTAATGGGCGACCCCCGTGGACAATAGTAGTTCGGGTATGAAGTAGTGCGTCACATTACTTGAAAAGGCCATAGTTTTTCTTCTGTGCACGTTAGCGAGGCTGAAACTGTGGTGAATGGTAGAGGAATACGTCAGTTTTGAGACAGTACGAGTTTGATTACGATGTTTGTTCGGTCGGGTTGGATTCGCGCCTGGATATTGTTACCGCCCGACTACTGTAAGTCGCCTGCAGTACGGTGACCTCCGCCGGGGGGCATATCAAAGTGGCTTTTAAAAGAGAACGAGCCGGCAAATTCAACCTCATTTTGCAGATATTTTGTAGATTGAACCTTGAAGTCAAGCATATAAAAATCTGGTACCCTAATTCTGCACCTTTCTATAAATTTTCAAGCGTCGAAGCATCTCACCTTGGGATCCTTAACTATATAAATCCCTATAGGAGAAATACTGTGGTCTGCAACCTTAACCCCCAGCGGGGATTGGCCATAAACGTTGCATTCGGTCAAATTTTACTGGTGTATCAGTAATTGACGTCGACTCACTTGAAATCGGTCGTTTTTGTTGCCGCCAGACCCGCCGTTGCCATGGCAACGGCCTCTAAGACCGCACCCTATCCTTAACTATAGGACTTGGTGTGGACCCGGACACCGCTTCTCCCCCCCCCCCCCCCTGCGTCGTAACAAACCATGAACCTGACCTAAAATCACTTAGAAGTTAAGAATATACACTAATGATACCTTCCACGAAAAAAAAACCATCAGAATAGTAATTTTGTCTAGATAATGAGAGCGCTAAATGGCCCGTCATACAGGCCTTGCCCTGGGTCTTCCCCTATGCCGGGTCCTGAAGTGCAAAGCTGGCGATATCTCGGCAACCGTTCGGATGTTTGCAAAAAGCTTTGGTACACTTCTTCAACTAAACCTGTTACATTGCATGAACAAAAGAAAACCAAGGTCCCCCAGCGGGGATTGGCCATAAACGTTGCATTCGGTCAAATTTTACTGGTGTATCAGTAATTGACGTCGACTCACTTGAAATCGGTCGTTTTTGTTGCCGCCAGACCCGCCGTTGCCATGGCAACGGCCTCTAAGACCGCACCCTATCCTTAACTATAGGACTTGGTGTGGACCCGGACACCGCTTCTCCCCCCCCCCCCCCTGCGTCGTAACTAACCATGAACCTGACCTAAAATCACTTAGAAGTTAAGAATATACACTAATGATACCTTCCACGAAAAAAAAACCATCAGAATAGTAATTTTGTCTAGATAATGAGAGCGCTAAATGGCCCGTCATACAGGCCTTGCCCTGGGTCTTCCCCTATGCCGGGTCCTGAAGTGCAAAGCTGGCGATATCTCGGCAACCGTTCGGATGTTTGCAAAAAGCTTTGGTACACTTCTTCAACTAAACCTGTTACATTGCATGAACAAAAGAAAACCAAGGTCCCCCAGCGGGGATTGGCCATAAACGTTGCATTCGGTCAAATTTTACTGGTGTATCAGTAATTGACGTCGACTCACTTGAAATCGGTCGTTTTTGTTGCCGCCAGACCCGCCGTTGCCATGGCAACGGCCTCTAAGACCGCACCCTATCCTTAACTATAGGACTTGGTGTGGACCCGGACACCGCTTCTCCCCCCCCCCCCCCCTGCGTCGTAACTAACCATGAACCTGACCTAAAATCACTTAGAAGTTAAGAATATACACTAATGATACCTTCCACGAAAAAAAAACCATCAGAATAGTAATTTTGTCTAGATAATGAGAGCGCTAAATGGCCCGTCATACAGGCCTTGCCCTGGGTCTTCCCCTATGCCGGGTCCTGAAGTGCAAAGCTGGCGATATCTCGGCAACCGTTCGGATGTTTGCAAAAAGCTTTGGTACACTTCTTCAACTAAACCTGTTACATTGCATGAACAAAAGAAAACCAAGGTCCCCCAGCGGGGATTGGCCATAAACGTTGCATTCGGTCAAATTTTACTGGTGTATCAGTAATTGACGTCGACTCACTTGAAATCGGTCGTTTTTGTTGCCGCCAGACCCGCCGTTGCCATGGCAACGGCCTCTAAGACCGCACCCTATCCTTAACTATAGGACTTGGTGTGGACCCGGACACCGCTTCTCCCCCCCCCCCCCCCTGCGTCGTAACTAACCATGAACCTGACCTAAAATCACTTAGAAGTTAAGAATATACACTAATGATACCTTCCACGAAAAAAAAACCATCAGAATAGTAATTTTGTCTAGATAATGAGAGCGCTAAATGGCCCGTCATACAGGCCTTGCCCTGGGTCTTCCCCTATGCCGGGTCCTGAAGTGCAAAGCTGGCGATATCTCGGCAACCGTTCGGATGTTTGCAAAAAGCTTTGGTACACTTCTTCAACTAAACCTGTTACATTGCATGAACAAAAGAAAACCAAGGTCCCCCAGCGGGGATTGGCCATAAACGTTGCATTCGGTCAAATTTTACTGGTGTATCAGTAATTGACGTCGACTCACTTGAAATCGGTCGTTTTTGTTGCCGCCAGACCCGCCGTTGCCATGGCAACGGCCTCTAAGACCGCACCCTATCCTTAACTATAGGACTTGGTGTGGACCCGGACACCGCTTCTCCCCCCCCCCCCCCTGCGTCGTAACTAACCATGAACCTGACCTAAAATCACTTAGAAGTTAAGAATATACACTAATGATACCTTCCACGAAAAAAAAACCATCAGAATAGTAATTTTGTCTAGATAATGAGAGCGCTAAATGGCCCGTCATACAGGCCTTGCCCTGGGTCTTCCCCTATGCCGGGTCCTGAAGTGCAAAGCTGGCGATATCTCGGCAACCGTTCGGATGTTTGCAAAAAGCTTTGGTACACTTCTTCAACTAAACCTGTTACATTGCATGAACAAAAGAAAACCAAGGTCAAGGTCGTCTTAAGGTCGCAGAACACAGTATTAATGGGCGACCCCCGTGGACAATAGTAGTTCGGGTATGAAGTAGTGCGTCACATTACTTGAAAAGGCCATAGTTTTTCTTCTGTGCACGTTAGCGAGGCTGAAACTGTGGTGAATGGTAGAGGAATACGTCAGTTTTGAGACAGTACGAGTTTGATTACGATGTTTGTTCGGTCGGGTTGGATTCGCGCCTGGATATTGTTACCGCCCGACTACTGTAAGTCGCCTGCAGTACGGTGACCTCCGCCGGGGGGCATATCAAAGTGGCTTTTAAAAGAGAACGAGCCGGCAAATTCAACCTCATTTTGCAGATATTTTGTAGATTGAACCTTGAAGTCAAGCATATAAAAATCTGGTACCCTAATTCTGCACCTTTCTATAAATTTTCAAGCGTCGAAGCATCTCACCTTGGGATCCTTAACTATATAAATCCCTATAGGAGAAATACTGTGGTCTGCAACCTTGAGGAGGTGCAGGTCCTTCAGGTGGTCCCAGGTCACGACCTTGTCCTGACCTATGACCTGAGTGACCTCCTGGTACAGTCTGTCCTGGAGTTCTGGTCTCCGTGACAACTCGTACAGGGTCCACAGGAGGGTGTTGGAGGTCTGGAGACAGAAATCAAAAACGCACATCAACATCAAACTTGATTACTGTGATTCTTGATTTTTTAACTCCTTTAACAGTCACTCAGTGAACTGCTAAAATTTCGCTGTTGCAACTTTTTGATTACTAACATCAGAGACAGTGATGTTTGTTCCCCCAAATTGAATGCCATGAACTACCCCCTTTCCCCCAACTGCTAGAATTACAAACCACAATGATAAATGGATTTTACAGTATGTTATTCAATAGGCAAATCAACTTATATTAGAGAATAATATATCGTAGAACCCGTAGTGTGATATAACGTCATGTGAAAATGAGCACCCAGCTAAGGGATGTCCCTCAGATAGGCCATTTGTTCCCTTGTTTGGGGAAATTAAGCCACTGTGCAATACAAACACTCTACATTGCAGAAACTAGGGAAGATAAGGCCGTATAGTGCAATAATCCCAGAACAAACCGTGTCGATGGCAGCACCCATCAACTCGATGGTGTTGGAGTAAATCTCATCCTTGCTCAACCTCCCAGTGCTGTTGACAAAAGCGAGGAAGTTTGGTTGATCGTCCTCCCCCTCCCCGCTCTCCTCTCTCTCCAGAGCCTCCTGTAACTGTCGGTCCATCACCTTCTCACCTGCAGTAAGGTAGGGAGGACATTCTGACCGCTGAATAGGTTTTTTTTACCATTTCGTCCCTTGTCAATGAGGCCGAAATGGCCGTTCAACTATTTTTCTTTCGTTCTTTAGTAACACTGATGATCTAGCTTAAATTACATAATTTTTTTTCCCCCCGCATACCCTCAACATTCAGCTCTCCTCATTTCTGGAAAGCCGTACACGTTGGGGGACAAGCCATTTAGTGTTGGCCAATGGGCTGGGCAATTGGGAGCTAGAGATAACTGATAGCACATATGCAGAACGTAAGCTTTTAAGGTGGTGTTTGAGTATTTTAGGTATTCTCATATTTAGGTTTATATTGTTGTGTCCAAAGATATATCTTATGCAAAAGAGGACGAAAGAGGCTTGGCAGCTATAATAGGTTTGGATAGCAGGCTTTTTGGATTTTATTGGAATTGCAACAGTGCAATACACGTGGGACACAGGCAGCTATTGCTGATGTCGTGACCCACACACATAATGTACCTGTTTTTAACACTTTTTCCCGAGGGCACAAGATTGTTGGCGTCAGGGGATTTGAACCCGCAACCCCTGGGTTCTGAGTCGGAAATCCTGCCGTTACGCCACACGACCCCACTAGGCAGCTGGTATATAGCAGGCAATATACCATTTGCACATTACATTCTGCTGAGCTACCTAGAACAGCTAGGGACAAAAATAAGCTTACCAACACGGAAAACTGTGTCCCACGCTTCCACCGACTGTTTCCAGGGTTTGGTTCTCAGGAAGCGATGCAGGTCGGCGTCAGGAAACATCAGTGAGTTGGTTGTTAGGAAGACATTGTGGATGCCCTTTATGAAGTCCTGAGCATCTTGGGAAATATTGTCCTGTAGATACCCCATGCGCTCATTGAACAGGACAGAGCAAATGGCTGAAACAAATAAACAAGAAATAATACTAACGTTACGTAATTTAGATTTACAAGTTCGTGCTTGAAGGCTAATTGCAAGTACATAGAGTTGAGAAACATACAAGTGGTAGAGACATAGAAAACATACATGTGACAAGGACAGTGCTTATAAATGTCACAGTAATGTGACATTAGAGACTAAAAAAAGCTAGAAGGAAAATGTTGTATCAAGTCCATGAAATATCATCTGAAGTACCGTAGTGAAGCAACATCACCTCCAAAAAGCAATGCACATTGGTCTCAACTCTGCTTTATTTCATAATGATATATTTATATCTGGTACACATTAAGACAATATATTCAATGTTTTGTAATCCATATGCTGTTTTCGATACTATTTTGTAGTTGTAATTGACTTCGCCAAGAAGTCTATGTTTTGACGCTTGTCTGTGTGTCTATTAGTGAACAGAATAAGTCGAGAACGCCTGGATGGATTGTTGTCATCTTTAGTGTGTTGATGTGTATGTGGGAAATCTCAAGATGATTAGATTTTGGGCGAAGTACTTTGCATAATTAACGAGAAAAGTGTAAAAATGTGTTACATTGTATGAGTGTATACTAGCTCCATGGGTGCCAGCTGGAACGTGTTACTTGTGTAGGGGAAGTGTTACTGGTGTAGTAAGGAGATATTCCCATTGGGTCAGGGGTGTTTGACTGTGAAGCCTGGCTGGCACAAATTGGCTTCTCACTGACTTTCAGATCTTGATCTTGTGAAATTGCACTGTTCCTCAATTGCACTGTTCCTTCGCCGAGAAGGTTATGCATAAGGTAGCGTTTGTATGTATAAGAAGACCAGCATAACTCAACAATGCCTGGATGGGTTGTCTTGATATTTGGTATGTTGGTAGGTCTTGGTGAGACCTGAAGATGATTAGATTTTGGGCCCCCTAGCGGCTTGTTAAAGTACTGCAGCGGAAATTCCTGTTTTGATATCTCATGTTTTGGATATGCTATGGAACCGACTTTTGAGTGGTAGATAGCTCTTTGGAAAGAGAGTAAAAGGTATCGGTTTGGACACCCTAGCGGCATTTTCTGGGACTGCAGTAGCAGGTTTTGCTTCAGACTGTGAAAGGGAATAACTCAAGAAGGGCTTGATGGATGGTCATGCTTTTTGCTAAGTGCACTATTAGCTTGAGTGATGATTTACATGATTTAATACTTATTATGCAAATCAGTATCTAATTTGCATAACTAATGATGAAAATTGATACATCCTCCAAATTCCATAATAGGACTCTCAAACATGTGACATGACCGAGGAAGAGAGAAATAGTAATAAATATCAACTATGCAAATGAAGACCTCTTTTGCATAATTAATGAGAAATACTATAACTCTATAACTTATGTGGTGCTTTGTTTGATTGGATGATAATGATGCAAATCAGATTCTAATTTGCATAATTAATGAGGCAATTTAAAAACCTGCTGTGTTCCATGATATGACTATTCAAATATGCAAACTTGTTACTGAGGTAGATAGGAATGTTGATAGATAGAAAATATGCAAATGTAGACTAATTTCTATAATTAATGTTAAACTGCTATAATTCCATACTAGTTAATGACGGCAATTTCATACTTGTGTCGTTTGGAAGTAGTGTGAATGTGAACACCATTGAATCAAATTATGCTAATAAGGAGCTTATTTGCATAATTGATGATAAATGTTAGCATAACCCTCTTTGTTTAGCTCATAGTCATAGTTTGGACAACTTATGTTATTTGGGTGAAGACGACCAACTGGTATGATTCATAATTGATGAGAAACACTCCCAATACGTCAGTCATAAAAGTTAAGATCATTTGGCGAAGTTATGAGGTCGTAGAACTCTTGTTGTAGGATAGATTAGCCTTGTACTATTGTAGAGCAACAAAGTTCATTCATTCATTCAATATTAGTCATATGACATCACTCACATTCTAGAGCCCATTTGAACAGCTCCTCCCCTAGATCCGGAACTTCTATCCCATCAGCCCTTGCCTGGAGTACCCGGAGTCGCTCGATCATGTCCGCCGACACCGTGTCCAAGTTGCTGACGTACGC
The DNA here is from genome assembly GCF_035083965.1 of Branchiostoma lanceolatum. Classification (NCBI taxonomy): domain Eukaryota; kingdom Metazoa; phylum Chordata; class Leptocardii; order Amphioxiformes; family Branchiostomatidae; genus Branchiostoma; species Branchiostoma lanceolatum. The sequence goes on from NC_089732.1 coordinate 11,115,845, forward strand.
AGACACGTGTTTCGGACGTAGCATGGGTCGCGCCATTATTGATCTGTTTTTCTGCCACTCTTTGCCATTACTGTGAACACAACATGGGTAATATCACAGACTTTATAACATTGCACAACAATTGTTCAAAATACACTTAGCTAGGTTTGGCAACTTCTATTACTTAAGAATTGTTGCCACATCTCGAGCAAGTAAAAGAACCCACCACATTTATCGAAAAAAGGGGTCCTTCTCGGTGTGAGCGGATCAAACCTAACAGTCTGGTCTGGGTTGACATCTTGAAAAGGTGAGTCACCAGTGTTATGTCAATCTTTCCACAGATGTGGTAAATTTCAATAGATGAAAAAAAATATTAATTGCTGAAATTGCTGTAAACTAAACTATATGTATTGTATCAGAGACTTATGATGTACTTGTACAGTCTTTGGTGAAATTCATAACACTAACTTACAACACAGTAAACTAACCGGTCTCTTCTGCAGTGTCCTATATCTATAAAATCAATGCACTGCCTGGGATTATCACATACCAGTAAACAAAATTCCTCTTACATTGTTTATAACATCATGGTTACTAAATCTATATCAATCTTATAGATATAAAATTCTTATGATACTTTATAGGTTCTACTGTTCGTTGTCCCTTTTTTGCGTTATTGATGTGTTTTTTTTAAAAATCTACCTGAGAAACACTCCCGTGGCCTTGCCTGAGATTTCCCTGTACCGTCTCCAGGGCTTGATGTCGATACGTGCTGGGTACTTCCCTTCCTTCCGAAACAGCTCCTGAACCGCTACTGGGTCCTTGATATTCACCATGTCAACATTCACAATCTTCAGCCTGGAAGATAGCGGTATATTGATAATTCATTGATGAGACTTATATATAATCTTATTACGTTCGCCAAAGAGGTTATGTTTTCGGTTGCTTTTGTGTTTATGTGTTTGTTTGTGTACATTATAATGTGGGTGAACAGCATAACTCAAAAAGGCCTTGATGGATTGCATTGATATTTGGTATGCGGGTAGGTCTTTATGACGCATTGAAATGGTTAGATTTTGGACCCCCTAGCAGTTTGCTATGGTACTGCAGCAGAACTTCCTGTTCTCGTGCTCTGGACATGCCATGGTCCTGATTTTTGAGTGATAGATAGCTCTTGGGGCAGAGAATAAGTGGTGTATGCACATGTGCAGTTGTTATTTTGAAACCTTACGTGTGCCTTACATGTGCGGATATCAAACTACAAATCTAAATCATTAAGGGTTACAGCATCATAACACAGTGTAATCTCTATATGGGTCTGATATGTGAAACATAGTGAAACCTACCTGAAAATTGGACCGTACTGATGAAAAAAATCATCAAACATGATGTGATTTTTCTTAATCTTTTCTTTCCCGAGGAGTCCCTTTCGCCACATGTGTAGGAAGGAGCCGAGGACAGGTACAGAAGGCGGACCAGGTAAGGCCGAGAAAGGCTTGGCCTCACTGTGATCCTCATGGTGACTGGTTGAACCAACTGCTGCAGTACTGTATGTCTGCACCAGGGATGGCACTGTGGAGAACAGTGTAATTATTCCTATATGCATCAGGCCATGTTAATTTGATTATATGGATGACATCCTCCGGGACCCCAAAATTGATGTGAGTGTGCAAATAAAAAAGAAGTTTGGAAAAAAAAAGTTGCCTTAATTCATTCTGAAATCTATAATGTGGTCCGGAAGGGTCACAGAACAAAACTAAACACACAGAGCAATTGGTATACTGAAATAAACTGATTCTTCATTTTTGTTCTTTCAAAACTTCTTTGACTATGGAATCAGCTTAAAGCATAGTGGCGAAGATGATGATGATGATGATGATACTGTTCACCTAATATCACAGCACAGTAAAAATGAAGGGTTTACAATACTGTAGATCTTGAAACCTTCACAGCAGTTTTGTTTTCGTGGTTTTCACCATGATATAGTCGGACCTCTTCACCGCAAATTCTGAATACAGTAAATGCCTTTAAATTGAGCCTTCTAACCTGCATGATTCCAATTAGTTGGTAACTGGGAGAACCCAGTTCTAATCTGGGACAGGGGAAGGGTATCCTTGTTGGAGCTGCACCGTCTTTCGGAAGAGATATAATATGGGGGCGCAGTGAATAGGAATATGCTCCAATTTGTACTTATGGGCCTTCGTATGTACTGTACCTAGCCGCGGCGACTCTAGTGGGAAGACGTATTTACTTGTATATTATACAGTGTCTTCCAACAGAGTATAATATACAAGTAACGTTAAATACGTCTTCCCACTAGAGTCGCCGCGGCTAGCCACATACCTGTCCTTGTCCGGGCGACCAGGCCAGACCCGGTCGTCTGACCCCTGCCGAAGTGACCCTCCGGCCTACACGGTCTCACTGCAAGGCCGACAACCGCCGACAACCTCTGCCGGGATCCCACGATCACTGATAAGCTCATCGTGCTGGGAAGTCTACTCTCCTATTCGTTTTATCCTATTCGTCATAACATCACCTTCGTCCGACAGGTCATTCAACTTTGGTCAAAGGTCAGCGGTAGAGTCTAAATTGGGGTAGGGATGGACAGGGGTGTAAGGTCCCATTACTTATAAGTTGTGAAATAAGCTGTGTAACAACTTTAATTTTAAACTCGGGGACTTTATTATCTATACGGTAAAAGTAATGATACAAATGAAGATAATACCGCGTACAATAGATTTTTGATGAAACTTTATTCAGTTTTAACTTAAATCAGCAGAACTATAAAATACTTAATATATATAACGTTATATGTAATTTTTAACAGCCTGTCGTATTACGGAGTTTAATACATGGGGAATGATTAAGGGAAGTAATAATGAACAGTAATAACACTTTATTTCAAAGCCGTCCGGGAATAGGTCAGCGATATAAAAGCGTTCTATTAATGCGTACTTTTATATCTAAGTCTTACTTTCTCACTCATGAGACTAATTTTATGTCACAGGTAGTCATCAGCAGAATTGTTGCAGTCCTAGAACAGATCATTTCTAGACCTCCATGGGTAAAGTTGGAAGAGAGTCAATAATCAACATCCTTTTTCAGACAACCGACACTAGTAAGATACGATTTTGAACTCATAAATTTACGTCCGCCGTTATACTCATTGATACATACATACTCATATAGTCTATATAATCGATTTTTTCGGTATCACAAAAGTCATGATGTCATCAACAGGTGTGAGCAAATGTCTGTGCTGTTGTCTGTTGTGACTGTGTGGAACAGACAGACAGTACAAACATCGCTCACACCTGTCAAACACACAGAACGACTCACGGTCAAAGTGCACACTCGCAGACTTCGTTCTCAGTGCCCCTCGATGACTGATACTCCTATTAATTCTTAACAATAACACTTGAAATACGGACGTCCCCTTGTCGAAAGTTTTTGAAGACTAACAAAAAGTTAAAAGGCTTTGTCAACTGCAGGAATCTATTTGGTTATTCTAAGAAAAGAGTAGAAGCAATGGGCCCGGGTTTCCGACCTTACCTATCAAGTGTACCGTAGTATTGAATGATCCTTGAGTAAGTTTCGCCTTGCATGTACTCTTCTGTAGTATGGAACTGTACAGACAGCACTGATAGAAATCAGAGCAGCCGTTAATTTTGGTCCCCAGTCGTCGACCCTATGCGATTTATCTCTGAAGTGATGTAAGAAGTGTTGCGTCACCATCCTCTATTCGAAAAGGTGACAACACCACTGCTGTATCACAGCACTACTGTTGTATCCTTGTATCACAACACTACAGAGAGAGTTGAGCTTTCTTCTGGTTTCCAGTCCTGTCTGCTCTGAAAATAAAAGTCAAGAGGGACAGCCAGCCTACAACCAATGAGATTAAAATCAAGCTAACTTATCATTTTTCACTTTTTGCAGAAAAGTTTCATTTTTTTAACGCGGATCACGTACCACATCTAAGTCTCAATACATTAAAATGTGCTCATGTCATAGGTAGGTCTTTAGATTTATTACAGAATAGATCCTTTCTAGATCTCAACGGGTAAAGTTGGTCATGAATTTGTCCTCAATATTATGTCAAATACAAAATGGCTAGCTGGGTCCAAAGTACGGACTGTAGTTTAAAATCAAAGAACGTTTGCATATAACAATATCATTTTTTTGCATCGTGGTTACATTTCTAAGCTGTTGCTACCAAGCGAAATTACAAACTAGAAAATTGGCCTATGGGGGAAACGACTGAGGATGGAAAAGAATGAGAAAAACATTCCCACTAACTTACCTGCAGGACACGCCCCCTTTTCAGAGGTTCGAAAGAAGTTTTGGACTTAGCCCTTATTTGGACAAGCTCTTTCGTTCTCACCAATCAGCATCAAGATTGCATGGCTCTAAAGCTCCGACTAACGACTAATAATATCATTGCAGGAAAAAAATAACTTGCGTCGCTAGGAGTCCCCACTGACAAGTGTAGATGATCCAATTGACTGGCATACTGCGTGAATCAGGTTGGCCTATAAGGGTCAAGGGTTACAAACCTGTTAACAAGTGAGCTTTGCAATAATTTTTGTTTGTCGATCCTCAAGACCACATAAGTTATCACCTTTGCCAAGAAGGTTTTGTTTTTGGTAGGGTTTGTATGTATGTATGTATGTATCTGGTTTAGCAGCATAACCCGAGAAGCTATTGATAGATTATCATGAAACTTCCACGTATACGTAGTTAGGTCATGTCCTGTCAAAGACATGATTATATTTCGGACCCCTGGTGGCTTTCCTTGGTATTGCGACAGAACTTACGGTTTTGATGTCTCTTGACTTTTAATGCAAGCTATAGCTGTTTAAAAAATCAGCTGTGTTCAGTTATTTTCATAACTTTTATCACTTTGATATCTTTTTTGTGTATTTTATGTTCAAGTTGCAACTGGGTTACTTTTTCATAAGTTTTTATCAGCGTGGCAGAGCTAGCAGAGCATAAAAGACTGAGACCTATGAAATAATAATGAGTTATACATCCCTGTTATACATCCAATCGATCAAGCTGAAAATTACATTATGTCCCTGCCGCTGTGTTGTGCCGTCACCACTTCTTCGTTCGTCGAGCGGTCTTGACAAGATGTGTCAATCGGAAGTGACAGCCGAAAATGGCCGAAGTGGTCCGGATCGTGCTCGGTATCATACCCCTCTTGACCGCAACGGTCTACAGCGAAAGGGTGTCGGTAGGGGACGACTTCACAGCCGAAGAGATTGTGAACGTTTGCGGTCATCATGACCGGTCGTGTGCCGTCGAAGAAATTGTTTGTGATCCGAAAAGAATCCTGGAGACCGAAGATCTGAAAGCTGTGGTCGGCGCCATCAAAGGTATGACAACATTTTCTACAAGGCCATACGTCATACAGAAGAGACCCGGTCAGTTTTTCTCATTATCTTTTCTAATATGTCATAATAAAAGCGTCGTAAAATAAGTGTTTCTGCGGATACTCTTAAAAGTAGCCATTCCAGAAACTGAAAATCAGCACTTTCACTTTGATACATTGCTTCGTTTGTAATATCAAGCTTTTTTCATATGGCAAACAGTGTACCTAACGTCTTGGTGGTATCTTCAAATTATCATTTCTTAAGATATGTTTCTCTTGCATCAGATGAAAGGCGTACTCAGCGAAACAAAAGGAAAAAACAATATGTTTCAAAAATAAAAGCAAAGGTCGTTTTAAAAGATTCTACACGTAGTTATATAATTTTAAAAGCTATACTTGTGGTTTCGAAGAATCGTGCATGTGAATAACGTTGTTTTACAAAGAATATCCCCAAACACGTAGTCATAAATACGTGACCTGAATGCTCTGCAATACTCAGATAGAATTGGCTAATGTTAATTGAATCAAAACAGGGCAGTTTTCCCAGTGGGGTACATTAAGAGTTGTTATGACTCATAATCGTCACTGCTTGTCCTTCTTGAAACTCTCGCTATTCAAGACGAGGCTCACTTGAGTTCAACGTCCTACACGTTATTGGCCTTAAAAAACTGAGTTTGTAACACTGTCATCAAGTGAAGACAGAAAAAGATCATGAAATAACCCCAAGGATTGGGCCAAGTACACCGGGTCACTCCTACTCTTTTATCCTCCTTTAGCCAAGTTTAGGCCTTTACTACAGGGGTATGGATTGTATTATTCGGCAAAAATTGGCAGAATTGACCAGGGGAGTCAGTCCGCGGGAAGGTTTACATTTCCCCCCTTCAGTTCTGCTTGCACGGAATGAAACCCTCTGGTGGCCAATCTCCCCTGGAAATTTGATTTGCTCCCTTTAGCCAAAGTTGTTAGTCTGGTAGAGACTACCAACCCTTTCTTAGATAAGTGTGGTGGGTCTTTAATGTGCAGATGTTTGATGCCTTCAGGCTCCAACACATACAGGACCAGTACAGTGGTGGTTTTGTATACTTCCCAGCATTCCTTGCACAGTCCACAATACACATCCCAGATGGCTGACTGTGACCAGAGATACAGAACCGAAAGCTAAACGTCCCTAGCCTGCCATGGGTGCACATGACATCCTACGTCGTAACCGCTGGCCCAATCGCTTGCTGAAAGATCTATATTGAGCCAGCGGCTACTACGGAGGATGGCACCCAGGTTGAAACGTCCCTTCCGAAGGCTGATCTGATACTGTGTACATGTGATGTAGATCTAGGTCAGCAGTAGGAAAACTTGACATAACGTAATGCAAAGTGGAGAAGAGGTATTGATTTTTGTGAGTCTCGCACCGGGCGAAGTACCGCATTAATGCAATAATCTGAGATTGTGAACGATAAGAGAGGCACTTATACGGCCTGTCCATCTCCCAGGGGGAGGGGTGATCGGTAAATTGTGATATAGAACAGACGCCTCGTCAGCATCAATATGGCTTGACTCTTCACATTTTTGGGTGGTAGATATAAGTAAAGGTAGTTCCATTGCCTTTTTGAGGCCGTAGGGGCAGTGGGTTGTTATCCACTGTGCCAAGTGCACGGTATGGGAAGGCATAGCCCATCCCTCTCCTTCCACCGCATTCTACCTCCCCCCCCCCAACCGAAGGTTGCCGCCATGCATCAGACACTGATGCCTGCGAACGATTTATTGAACCGAAATCAGGTATCCATTTTTACACCTGAATGGAGTGAGGAAAGTCGCCTTTCGAACTCTCTTGGTTCTGGGCCAGTCACCATAGCCGTTAAGCCAACACGACGCCGTAATTGGGTGCTACATTGAACTTTAAAACTACCGTTAAAGTATTCAGCCGTTACTCATGCACACAATCCATTCTGTTTTTATGGCCATTGATATTTTACTGCTGGTGTCTTTGTCCACTATGAAAGCTAGCTTTAGTCTAGACAACATAATGATAGTATCAATATACATTCTATTATTGAAAGGACTTCGATATTCAAATATTCAAACTTTCCCGCTATTACTCTATGTTAAAACTTTTACTTCAAAGCAAATAAACTGTGAACTGCAATTGCCTCTTAACCACATGTATGCACGGAATTGTACTTTTTTTAGATTGTAAGACTTGTCTAGTGCCAATGCAAAAATCATTCGGACTTGAATATACGCACAAGTGTGAACTGGCCCTAAGCCGCCTATCCGGAACCATTTGTGCGAATCTGCACACAAATATCCTTCCAGGTATCACGTACCCCCTCCGCAGACGAGTGTGCCGTCACCATGGTGATTTCCAGGCCATTCTTGTCCTGTTACCATGGCTACCTCCGAGCGACAGAGTTCGAGACCGCACCTGCAACCAGACGACACCTGCAGCTGGAGACCGGCACGAACTGGCAGAGCGTATAGCAGCTGGTGTAGGGTTCAAGAGATTCCCAAACAAATCCTACTGTGGTGAGACTGAGCTATATCTTATACCCCATTCCACTAGGACGGCGCTCTCGCTGCGCGCTCTCTGCGACCTAGAATTTAACAGAACGGTTTTCATAGATAAAAACAAATTTCCTAGATAAGAAACGAATCTTTTTATGCTTTGTGTGTTTTGTTGTCTTTTCAATCATACTTTAGCATTTTGAATGATATGCCAACTATGAATTCAAAGGTTACACAAGTCCGATTTAGGTCGCAGTGAGAGCTCATCGTGATCACCGTCTACTGGAATGGGGGCCTTAACAACAGTTTTAACAATTTGTATTGTCATGACCACAACATGCATAACCTCCATTCTGGAACAAAGTTTAATTGCAATTTCCAATACAAAAATTGGACTTACACAAACTTGCGACTGATCAACTCTAGTCTTTGTCAAGGAATGAGCAATCTTCTGCGACGTCACGGTATGCAGGTAGAACACGTGACTCGTTGTGCAGTGGATCATATGTTGCAGAAAGACTATGGCGCCCCCCGTCTCTGTTGAGGGAATTTTCAAAGTTCAAGTTTTGTGTGTGTTGGAAATGGAATGACCTCTACCTACACAGATGGACTTTCAAGTTAAGTAGTAGTAGTAGTCCACTGTTTTCTGCTGCTGCAGTAGTTGAAACATCCTGCAGCCGCATTCAGTTTTCCTTCAGTCCCTTCCACTTAGTCCGGTTCGCTGCGAGCTTCCTTAGTTTCTTTCTGACCGCAACGATCCTTGACCTCTTTCCTTCAGGTCTGCCCTCAGTAGGCTCAGTAAGTTCTTGCAGTGTCTTCCTTTTCTGGAACTATATCTGTTGCATCCTATCAGGGTGAAGTCTAAAGCCTGTTGTGCAGGTGTGTCGGTCGGCATTCTCAGAATGTGTTCAAACATAGACCACCTGGCGTCTTTCACTTTTGTTGACAACGGGCTTGTGTTACACAGCTTGTATAGTGTTTTGTTTGAGATCAGGCTATTTGGCCATCGATGCCCTGCATCTCTATCAACGTATATAATCTCTCACGAAAATAATTTTATCAGGTTGGTAGAAAATAGGATATGGGAGATTCTTTATACACAATCAGGTATTGATCTCACCTGCTAACGTTTCGATGTCTATCAGACACCTTCTTCAGAGCTTCTGACTGGAGTACTGCTTCTCACCGCTATAAGTGGCCGATGTAGGTGGCGCTTTTGCGGTGAGAACACTGTCCCAAATATAATCCTGATGCTTGTAACTTGTAACTATTGTATTTTAGTTTGTGATCAACATTTGTGACCAGGAGCAATAAACTTAGTTAAGATAGTATTTCTATGCAATATATGTCTTGCTACTTGGTCTGTAATGTTTTATGTATGGGTCACGACACCAGCGATAGCTGCCTGTGTCCCACATGTATTGTATCATCATAGTAAAATAGTATTGCCAACCTCTTGTGGTCTGCTCCTTGCAGGGTTTGTCTCAGTTTTCTCCCTCGGAGAACCAGTCTTCTCAATGTGGGTCAAAAACGACAGAGACAAAAACCAGACCATGGAGGTGACCAGGCGAATGAACGATACCTTCACTCGGCTGTTGTCAAAGGCAAGAAGAGAAGCAGTCATCAAAGTAGTGGAGGAGCTAACCTTACCTTGCGATCTCCGGTAAGCTAAGCTGCACCTTTTCGTTAAATCGCAAGAGAGCATTGCTTATTAATCTCCAAGCAGATCTTGGAGTGGAATATCGCAATGTTGTCTAGGTTTTCTAACAGCCCTTCACCCAAAGTTTTGTGGTTGTCAGAAACTTCCGGTCAGTCAGAAAGCATTACAATTTACTACCCCAGCTGCATGGAGATTGGTTGCTTTTGGGTCTAGGTATAACCTTTGATACTATATCAGAAGAAGTAGCAGGCATAGGTATATATCACTTTTTTTGTGACTTTTTTTTCTGAAACTTGGTGTCTTTGTTTCAGCCCGCCGATTTTCGCTCGGACTCTCCGGAAACCAAGGAGTGATCTGCAATTCCAATATGCGCCCCCATGCGAGCAGAATACCACCCTGCAGTACATCGAAATTCTTGGATTCAAGCTAACAATCGACGAAATCGTCTACTTAACGTTTGCGGTAGTAGGAACTCTGACCATTTTCATCATGTCGTGTTGTATTTGCAAGCTTTGCTTAGAAACTTCTAAATATCGGAGTGTTCGCCAGTTCTACCACGGCTCACATAATGAAACTCAGGACGAAATTTTAAGTACGTAATTTTCAGTATCATCATCCACTTTGTTGTATCATTACAGCCAGTAGGTACCCATCTGAGTAATGAGGCTGCTGTAACGTGCAAGGCACCTCCTCGAACACGAGACTCCCATTTTACGTCTCTTCCGAAAGACGTTGCAGCTCCTACCTGGATACCTTTCCCCGGATTCGAACCGGGGTCTCTCTGTTGCCAACTAGCTAGGACCAGGAACTCAACTGTGAGGCTGCTACCAGTCGAGCCACAGGGACACAGTATTTAACAGTTTTTCCTCTACGGGCTTCGAAAACAAAATATCACATTTTTGATTGATCTTAAGAAATATGTAAGAGATAAATCTTTTACACATCGCTAGTGACAGAGTTACTAACTATCTTATTATGGTATCAATGGTATGTAAATTAAGTAAAACTTAATTGTGCAACGTATAGAATGCAAACGGCACAGTATATGACAAGATGTTATTCTAAAAAATAAGTCTAACCCAAAACCTATACTACTCTATATAGGGAAAAGGAACTGCATTATACACAGTCAGATATTAAACGACTATGATATGTGATTCTGGACTTATCCTTCTAACATTTTAACACTAGTACTAGATGCATCTTCAAAAAACCTGAATACCACTGTTATAAGTCATGATGTAAGATTATATATTCTAACGGAAGATTCTAGGGTCACATACCGAGACCGCATCTCAAATGCTGAAGTAAGGAAAAGAGTCAAACAAAACTTTGTCCGTACGATGACCTCTAAACCACGGTAAAGAAAAGAAAACTTAAGTGGTACGGCACGTGTCACGTTACTCGGGAAGAGCCAAAATTATAATGCAATGAACGGTCCAGGGATGAAGAAAGACAAGTAGGCAACAAATAGTACGGGAGAATGATATCAGAGAATGGACAAGCTTGACACTAAGCGAAACCCTAAGAAAAATTGACAACCGAGAAGGGTGGAGAAAAATCCAATAGTAGAAATCCTCAAATATTTCATTCACATATTCTATACATATATATCTATTACCATGTGATACGAGATATGCTTAGTATTCATTACGTCTATCTAAAAAGAGTCACGCTATTTATTAAATGAAGTATATGCTGCTTGGCTGGTATCTCTAATCTCACATGTACTAGCAGTGTAATATTCCTTACAGGTAAGCTGGTATTCAAAATATTCTAGCTCCGGCAACCTTGCATATCGGATTGAAGTATAGATCTACACTTTGGCTATTAAGCACAATCATGCTAAATTGTAAAGGCGCCACTAAAACTATGTGGCGTATGCGTTGTCGTTGGGTCAGGAGTCGCCAGACGTCGCCATTTACAACACATGCAGAAAGGCAAACATTCGCGGGTGATTGTGACATTTCTCCTCGCTTAATCTTGCCCATCGTCACTTTCTGGTACAAGACAACCATTTGAAATCGTTAAAACAAAACGCACGATATGACACCATTCATTCATTTTTTGTCGCAACGTATATCCAACAGTTGTCTCTTTTTGAGATAAAGAACAAACGCATACATTATATTCTGGTAGGACGTCATTAAAAAGTTTCTAAATCTTGTTTCCTTAATTTCTTTACGCATATTTTGTGATGTAATTGCTATTCTCTTGTCCTTAGTACAGTCCATCAGATAACGTTAAGAATAGCCAGAAGATACCGAGCAATCGCTGTTTACATAAAATACAATCTATGTATTCTTAAAGTCAATCTATT